>NC_042622.1:169824352-170161781 GCF_901001135.1 Rhinatrema bivittatum | reverse complement strand
AGAGGGCGAGGCACGCGCCTTTGCACGCCGCCCGGCCCATGCTGGCTGCTCACATTGCCGCGGGCCCCGGCATAGGCTGCACGGCGGTGGCACGGACTGCCCAGCCCTGCCCCCGGGCGGCTCCCGGGCTGACGGGCAGGAGGGGAGGGAGAGCGCCCGAGGCCATCCTGACTAGCACCGGGATTCTTCCTGCCACGGTTGCGTCTTTTTTTTTTCTTTTCTTTCTTCTTTTATTTAAGCACTTTAAATACACAAATCGTCAGGTGAAAAAAAAGTGTCCTGGACCTGGGGGCTGTATGTAGCACCCGGCAGCCTATAAAAAATCTGATTCACAGTGAAGCCTCTGTCAATCCAAATCTCCACTTGTATTTATTAATCCGCTGATCCTCAAGAGCCCCAAAGCCGTCTACAAAATCAAAAGCATACTGTGCATACCTCATAAACCAACAAAGTAGATAAGCCAATCAATAAATCAAATAAATCATTAGCAATATCAAACCCAACTTTTTTAAGCCCATTTTGGATCCAAGACGACTCGAACAGAACCAGGTTGGGGAGGGCAGTCTTCCTCCCAAGTTTTGTCTGTCCCCCTCCAATGTCATAAGAACATAAGAACATGCCAAGGGTCCATCAAGCCCAGCATCCTGTTTCCAACAGTGGCCAATCCAGGCCACAAGAACCCAGCAAGTACCAAAAACTAAGTCTATTCCATGTTACTGTTGCTAGTAATAGCAGTGGCTATTCCCAAGGGCAGCTCAAAGCAATCTGCTGCCTGAGGTGAGGGATGAGATGGCACCCACTCTGCCCCTTCTGTCCCCTTCTGTGCCCCCTTCTGCCCCCCCTGCGCCCTCCCCTCACATATTCTCTCTCACCCCTCCAGGCTCACAATCTCTCTCTCTCTCTCTCTCTCTCACACGCACACACACACACACCCCCTTCCTCATACACTCACTCTCACCAGGACCTTCATCTTCGCCACAAGTGGGATGGGCTCTGCTCGCGGCCGGAGTCTTCATCTTTGCTGCAAGCAGGACACGGCATACGGAGGGTCTACTCCATCTTTGCCAGAATCAATTCTGTGCAGAAAATGGCAAACATGGAGGAGACCCTGGCTGTGCAGGGGGGAATTCTGCGCAAATTCTATGAGAAAAGGCTGTTCATCTTGGAGAAGAGACGGCTGAGGGGGGATATGATAGAGGTGTTTAAAATCATGAGCGGTCTAAAATGGATAAATGTGAATCGGTTATTTACTCTTTCGGATAATAGAAGGACTAGGGGGCACTCCATGAAGTTAGCATGGGGCACATTTAAAGCTAATCAGAGAAAATTCTTTTTCACTCAATGCACAATTAAGCTCTGGAATTTGTTACCAGAGGATGTGGTTAGTGCAGTTAGTGTAGCTGGGTTTAAAAAAGATTTGGATAAGTTCTTGTAGGAGAAGTCCATTAATCAAGTTGACTTAGAAAATAGCCACTGCTATTACTAGCATCAGTAGTATGGGATCTTCTTGGTGTTTGGGTACTTGCCAGGTTCTTGTGGCTTGGTTTTGGCCTCTGCTGGAAACAGGATGGCTGGGCTTGATGGACTCTTGGTCTGACCCAGTATAGCAATTTCTTATGTTCTCTCAGTGCACTGCAGAGCCAGATGTAGGCTTTAATCTTCTCAGCAGAGTGGTCTGCCCTCCTGCTCCTCTCTGACTTACTGTGGGGTCCGGGTGAGCTAAGGGTGGTGCTCTTTGCTTCCATGGACTGCAACCCCTTCTCCACTGCAACTAACTGCTGGGCCAGGCCGAGACTGGAGCAGGGGCTGGGATCTTCTCACCATAACATCTGCCTGCTTTTACCTGCTCCTCTCCAGCTGTGCCTACAGTCATAGATGGAGTACGCTCAGGATGTCCGTCCCCCCCCCCCCCAAGGGCAGCGGACCAATCGTAGGTCACCACCCTAGAGGTCCATGGGAGCCACTACTGGCCCCCCAGGCCTTACCTTGAAGAATACTGTCCCAGGATGACGGGTTTTCTTGTATTATTAGACAATTAAAGGTAATTATAAGGAGGCACCAAAAGGGCTTTGCACTCACTAACTGTCCCTTAGGGATTAAAGAAACAGGTAAAGAGGTCATATCCATATAACCCTGAGCTCAAATCTGTCACTGACTGGTCGGACCCTTTATTTTATTTATTAACCTAAAAGGTTTTTATATAGCGCATATACACACACAAAGTGGAACTAGGCAGTTTACAATTAAAAGGAACATACATAATAATCAACAAGGCATAAAACCAAAAATAAAAGTATTGAATACTAAACACGAAGTACAGACTCTGAATAAATAAAGGTGAATGGCACTTCTTAACTTGTTAGGTTGATGTTCCGAGCTAGGAAAGGCTTGTGAGAATAAGTACGTTTTTAAGGCATTTTTGAAGTCATCTTTTGGGGTGAGTTGTTGAATGTGATTGGGTAGGGAGTTCCGTATTTTCGGTCTGGCGACTGAGAAGGCACGGCTGCGTGTTAAATTCACTCTGGCGGTTTTTCTCCAGCTTTGGCAAAGAGATTTCCCATTGCCAGAGGAACTTATTATCTCTGGTTCTCTCTCTGGCTCTCAGGTTTGCTCTGCGTGTTGGTCACTCTGTTGGCCAAATGCCAAAAATAGATTTGTGCTGCCTTTTAGGGATCATTTAAGGATTGGTTTCATTTCCTTAGGAGTACTTTCCAGCATGTCACCCAAAAGTCAGGCTTTCATAACCTTGATTGAAGACAAAGTATAATGCAAATTATATCAGAGCATGGGAGAGACCTGCGAGGAAAGGAGAGCTCTCAGGGGCAGGGGGGAGGTGGGAGGAGTCTCCTTTCAGTTCTGATAGGCCCTTACACTAGTGAGGTAATAAAATAAAGAGCAGGGATCCAATCATTAGGAACCTATTCCGATGGGGGGGGGGGGGGGAACCCCTTCTGTTTATCCATAAGAATCCTAATTTGCCAGAGACTGTGAGATTATTGTCAGGGAAGGCCCGGGGATACATTTGGATTAGGGTGGAATCCTTATTACCAATGAGTATTTTAAATCCTGCATGCGGCGATCCCTTTACTAATTCAGTTCAGCTTGATGGCCGTCCAGGTTGCTGTTTCTCAGTTTGTAGAAGGGCTGTTTCTGGATCAGCTCATCCCGCTTACATTCACATCCAGGTCTTAGCCTCAGCCATGTAAAGGGGCAGGCTGAGCCATGGCCCCTTTACATACCAGGAGCTGGAGATCTTACTAAGCAGTGGGGAACTCTTTCCTCATCCCTCAAGCTCTTTATCTTCTGTCTGTGTAGTGCAGCTCTAGTAACAGTCCTGTACAGTCTTGCTGAGGTCCAGACATTTTTGCCATATTTTACAGGACTCGACAAACAACTACCACAGTCCATAAGCAGCAGAGGTGGCTGTTAATAATGAGATTTCTGAACTGGTTCATACACTTAACCCCCATGCAACTTAATTCCACCGCTCTCACTGCAGAGTTATCCACCCCCCCCCCCCCCCCCATTACTGCAGTCAGAGGCCCTTGGTAGTCACATGGGAAAATTACGTTTGAGAATCCAGTCCAGGTTAAGGATCCTGCTCTGCTGTATAAGGAGCAGGATCCTCTGTGCATGCATCATTAGGGGAAAAAAAACCAAAAAACAGGTACCACATTTCCAACTACTTCAGCTCTCAGCAGAGAATTCCCTCAGGGGTGAGACTGTCACCTACTGGAGCATGGCCAGCACCCTCCTGGCTAGACCATTATCGCCTTCTGCACAAGGTGACTGGTAACATGCCAGTTTAACCAGTAATGGAGGGTTGACCAGGAGAGGGGGGTTGCACTGTGGAATTAGTCAGTAGCTTAATGACTGCAGGTCACCGCAGATCAGCAGAACCGGACCCTAGTTTTCCTCTGTATTCATCTATCAGCTTGCGGTTCTGCCTCTGTTGAACTGGATTGACAAGTCCGGTGCAGGTCATGGTGTAATACCAGAGCTGGCTTAGCCTTGTCGTCGATGACCCAGAGTCACCTGGTAATCTCTAGTTTAAAAAGTACAAGTTCCCTAGGGAGGTTGGCAGCTGGTTAAGCAACATGCGTACTGAAGGGTGGGAATGATTGGGGGCATTGGTGGACTTATGGTGGTTAGAGCAGCAGGTTATGAACCAGGGAAACCAGTGGGGAAGTCACTTCACTCTCCATTGCCTCAGGTCAAAACTTAGACTGTGAGCCCTCTGGGGACGGGGAAATGCCTCCAGTACCAGAATGTAATCCGCTTTCAAGTGCTGAAAAGCAGAAGATGAATAAATAAATAGATAATTTGTGAATAACCCAGGGGAAGGGGGTCTATGGGATAGAGGTGGTTCTAAATAATCAGCAGGGAGTAGGGGGTTTTAGGTTTGTGGTGATTCTGAATTATTAGGGATGGGGGGGGGGGCAGAGGTGCTGGTCAGTGGGTTCATAGTGGATGTGCATAATCAGTGGGAACATTTTTCAGGTTCATGGTGGTTGTGAATTATCGGGGTGGGGCGTGTTGTGACAGATTAGCTTCATGGCCAGCTCTGACTGTGAATATAAATGGCAGTTGTGCTGCTGCCGATGGCCTCTCTCTCTGTAATGCTTTGCTCCTGCCGATGCCTTGGTCAAGTCTTCCTTCTCCTTTCTATTAGCAGAAACTGGGGAACTATACAAGCAAGAGAGATGTCTCTGTCCTTATTAAACAGGATCCAGCATAAAAAATAACCTGTAGTTAGCACACAGATCTGCTCGCTGGAAGTCTGTGAATTTAGCTAATTTCACAATCAGCAAATCCCCTTCACAGAATAAAAGTGAGCTGCCCCAGGGGGAGGCAGTGGGCTGGCAGTGGGGGCCGGAGTGGGTTAAGGGAAGCACTTCTTTACATGAGTTCTGTTCCCTTGGACTAGTGCTGATAAAATAAGCTGGTGGTCATTTTACTCAGTGTTAGGAGGGAATTGCTGTGTTATCAGACTGAAGCCTCCAAGTGCTATTAATATTACTAACTATACCATCATATCTGCAGTGGCTGCTACTGGCAGGGAGTCCAGGCTCTGAGAAAAAAGTGTGACTGTGGCTCTTTTTCCCACTACAGAGCCCATACTGCCAAAAGTTACATTAGAAAGTACTTAGTTTGGCAAGGCCAGCTACACCCTGGAGACTGGCCTTGGAATTTGATTTAAATGAGTATTAGGGAAATGAGTTACCTGGAATCAACCAAATTCCCATGGGATGTTTGCCCACACTACCAAATCTGCAGACAACTTGTCACAATCAGGAAACCTAATCCTGGGATAGCGAGAGGTGCTGCAGGGCAGGAATAAGGTGCATTGGCAGAGCTCTGTGTGGGTTTTCTTTTTTTTTGGGGGGGGGGGGTCTCAGTGTTGGAATAGCAGGAGGAGCTGCATTAGCGGAGGGGAGGCAGTACTGGAATAGCAGAAGGAGCTGCAGAGCAAGACTGAGGAGCACTGGCAGAGCTGTGTGTGTGTGTGGGGGGGGGGGGGGGGTCTCAGTGCTGGAATAGAGAAGGAGCTGCAGAGCAAGACTGAGGAGCACTGGCAGAGCTGTGTGTGTGTGTGTATTGGGGGGGGGGGGGGTGACTCAGTTCTTTCAGCACTCTGGGATGCATACCATCTGGTCCAAGTGATTTGTTACTCTTTAGTTTGTCAATTTGCAGCACGAACAAATTGAAGTTCTTGATGCTACGAAAACAAATGACATCCTGTACAAGGTGTATCCCTGACACAGAACTCACTCTAAACATAACGTTATATCGGGTTGTTGCTTGAAGTTCCTGTGGTGGAATGAATCACTGCTCCTTTTACACAAGTGAAAAAGGAAGCTCTTGAGGGAATTGATTTTATTTACTCAATTAATTTTATTTGCAAAAGAAATTCTAAAAAAAAATACTCAAAGCAATGATTACACATGACCTGGTTTATGCATATGAACAATTACTTCTGCACTGACAGGTGCTATGATGATCTTTAACATTGCATCGTCGATGTCCGATATAGGAAATACCCAAGAATAATATTAATAGTTTGATGGATGCTTTTTTTTTCCTTGTATAACATACTTTGTGTACTTTGTCTAGCGACTCTATTTTTTGGTAATGGGTAGATCTCTTACATCTTCCTCAGTGAATATTGAAGCAAAGAATTCATTTAGTCTCTCTGCTATGGCTTTGTCATCTCTAAGTGCCCCTTTTACACCCTTGATCATCTAATGGTCCAAATGACTCCCTCACAGGCTTTTTACTTCAAATGTACCTGAAAAAATTTTTTAGTTTTTGCTTCTATGGCAAACTTCTTTTCAAATTCTCTCTTTGTCTTCCTTATCAATGCTTTGCATATGACTTGCCAGTGCTTATGCTGTTTCATCCATCCTACCATTGAGATATAATTTGTACTCTGGTATCAGTGTCCCATTGGCTATCCTCCTTCCACCAAGTCTCTGAGAAGCCAATTATATCTACCGCTTCATCCAGTGCTATACACTGGGTTTTTGTTTGTATTACAACCTGCTAATACTGACAGGGGAACTTTGGAATCTTTCTGCACTTTACTTAAAGACACGTGGTCCACTTTGGCATTTATTGCAACCTCTCTACTGGGATGCCTTATTTTCCCTGTTCTCTTAGTATCCTTCAAAGATACATCATTCTGAACCATGCGCTTCTGAGCAAATGTTGGCTTTCCACCATCATCTAGTTTAAAAGCTGTGCTAACTCCTATTTAAAGGTTAATGCCAGCAGCCTGGTTTCACTCTGGTTACCCCCCCCCCCCCCTTTCCCCAAAATGAAGCCCAGTTCATAACAAATTTAAAACCCGCTTCCCTGCACCATTGTCTCATCCATGCATTGAGACTCCAGAGCTCTGCCTGCCTCTGGGGTCCTGCACTTGGGACAAGGAGCATTTCAGAGAATGCTACCCTGGAGGCTCTGGATTTCAGCTTTCTACCTAAAACCCTAAATTTGGCTTCCAGAACCTCCCTCCTGCACTTTCCTATGTCATTGGTTCCCACATGTACAAGACAGCCGGCTCCTCCCCAGCACTATCTAAAATCCTATCTATGTGATGCATGAGGTCTGCCACCTTCGCACCAGGCAGGCAAGATACCATGCGATCCTCATGTCCACCAGCCACCCAGCTATCTACATTCCTAATAATCGAATCACCAACTATAATTGCCTTCCTAACCCTTCCCTCCTGGGCACGTGCCCCTGGAGGCCTATTCTCAGTGCGAGAGGATCCTACATTACCTTGAGGGCAGGTCCTAGCTACAGGATTGCTTCCTGCCTCAGCAAGCTGATGCTCTCCTTCCAGGTGACCTTTCTCCTCCAAGGCGGCACTTACTTCTTCATTCCTGGCAGCTATTCCTTTGGCCTAGTGCTAGAAAATTAATCAAGGAATCTAAGAGTTGGAAATTAAACTAATAAAGTCCCCAGTGGAAAAATGAGGCTGGAGTATGCGCAGCCACCATTTGACACGTAAAGCATTTTCAATCTGCGAAGACTTTGTAAGCATCCTCTGTTTCATTTCTGTGGCTTTCCTAGACAAACATGTTCCTAGTGGTCAGGATCTAGACTGGACATCATCATCCTAAACCAAGAATGGGAACAAGCTTTCTGGATTTCCAGAACTTTCCCAGCATAGCCCAGCCCCTTCTCAGAAGAATTTGGATGGCAGTTCTGATAAGGTTCCCTTCTGGACGGCAGACTTTAGGCCACATCTGGCACTATGAAATCAGTGAATGCAATTTCTGCTTATGTAAGAGCATGGTTTCTTGTTTGCTATATAAATAAACCTTTTGCCAAATAGTTACTTGTTTAAAGAGCACAATCTTTATTTAACCATATAGAAGAATTGCTAAAGCATGCCTGAAAGCTTCACAATGGAGGCCCAATGAATACACAATACAATTCAGTGTAAAAACAAATCAGAGAACATTACAAGTATGATTTTAACACAGATACTACATAAGGTGACAATAGGCTCTATCTTCCAGTCAGAAAGGAACAGTGCAAACTGGTAGTGCCACTTCTCTCTTTAGAACATGTCCTAGATGTTCCATACACCCAGAGCTCATCAGAGATAGCTTACCTTCCCACTGAATTATGAGACATCTAATTTGTTTTATCAGAAAACCTCTGAGATGCAGAACAAGATAAAGGGCAGATTCTTTCTGGACATTGTAGACAGAAAGTGTGTATCCATCTTCCAGTTGTTTGCTGGCAAAGATCAATCAGTGCTGGTTGGGCAGGATATCTTTTTATCTTGATTTTCCATATTTACATTCTCAATGGTACTCCATAGCTCTGCCTGTAAGGTGATGGTCTTCTCAGTTTCTTCACAAAGCTCTGTCTTCCTCAGGAAGGTACAGAACAGAGTGGCGCATGAATTGTTTCTAGACTTTGTATTTCAAAAGTGTGCAATGATTTTCCAGTTGTTTGCCAAACAAAAATTGACCGGCACTGGGTTCTACTTCTAAGAAAATGATTTTGCATATTAAAATTTATGCAAAGATCTGCATGCCACCTCTGAGACGCAGCACTAAATGTAGAGTGGATTCTTTCTGGATGTTGTAGTCGGAAAGGGTGCGACCATCTTCCAGTTGTTTGCCAGCAAAGATCAACCTCTGCTGGTCAGGTGGAATGCCCTCTTTGTCCTGGATTTTGCATTTCACATTCTCAATGGTGTCACTGGGTTCTACTTCCAGAGTGATGGTCTTGCCCGTCAGGGTCTTCACAAAGATCTGCATTCCACCTCTGAGACGCAGCACCAGATGCAGAGTGGATTCCTTCTGGATGTTGTAGTCAGAAAGGGTGCGGCCATCTTCCAGCTGTTTGCCAGCAAAGATCAACCTCTGCTGGTCAGGTGGAATGCCCTCTTTGTCCTGGATTTTGCATTTCACATTCTCAATGGTGTCACTGCACTCTACTTCCAATGTGATGGTCTTGCCAGTCAGGGTTTTCACAAAGATCTGCATGCCACCTCTGAGACGCAGCACCAAATGTAGAGTGGATTCTTTCTGGATGTTGTAGTCAGAAAGGGTGCGACCATCTTCCAGTTGTTTGCCAGCAAAGATCAACCTCTGCTGGTCAGGTGGAATGCCCTCTTTGTCCTGGATTTTGCATTTCACATTCTCAATGGTGTCACTGCACTCTACTTCCAGTGTGATGGTCTTGCCAGTCAGGGTCTTCACAAAGATCTGCATGCCACCTCTGAGACGCAGCACCAAATGTAGAGTGGATTCTTTCTGGATGTTGTAGTCGGAAAGGGTGCGACCATCTTCCAGTTGTTTGCCAGCAAAGATCAACCTCTGCTGGTCAGGTGGAATGCCCTCTTTGTCCTGGATTTTGCATTTCACATTCTCAATGGTGTCACTGCACTCTACTTCCAGTGTGATGGTCTTGCCAGTCAGGGTCTTCACAAAGATCTGCATGCCTCCCCTGAGCCGCAGCACCAGATGCAAAGTGGATTCCTTCTGGATGTTGTAGTCTGAAAGGGTGCGACCATCTTCCAGCTGTTTGCCAGCAAAGATCAACCTCTGCTGGTCAGGTGGAATGCCCTCTTTGTCCTGGATTTTGCATTTCACATTCTCAATGGTGTCACTGCACTCTACTTCCAATGTGATGGTCTTGCCAGTCAGGGTTTTCACAAAGATCTGCATGCCACCTCTGAGACGCAGCACTAAATGTAGAGTGGATTCTTTCTGGATGTTGTAGTCGGAAAGGGTGCGACCATCTTCCAGTTGTTTGCCAGCAAAGATCAACCTCTGCTGGTCAGGTGGAATGCCCTCTTTGTCCTGGATTTTGCATTTCACATTCTCAATGGTGTCACTGGGTTCTACTTCCAGAGTGATGGTCTTGCCCGTCAGGGTCTTCACAAAGATCTGCATTCCACCTCTGAGACGCAGCACCAGATGCAGAGTGGATTCCTTCTGGATGTTGTAGTCAGAAAGGGTGCGGCCATCTTCCAGCTGTTTGCCAGCAAAGATCAACCTCTGCTGGTCAGGTGGAATGCCCTCTTTGTCCTGGATTTTGCATTTCACATTCTCAATGGTGTCACTGCACTCTACTTCCAATGTGATGGTCTTGCCAGTCAGGGTCTTCACAAAGATCTGCATTCCACCTCTGAGACGCAGCACCAGATGTAGAGTGGATTCTTTCTGGATGTTGTAGTCGGAAAGGGTGCGACCATCTTCCAGTTGTTTGCCAGCAAAGATCAACCTCTGCTGGTCAGGTGGAATGCCCTCTTTGTCCTGGATTTTGCATTTCACATTCTCAATGGTGTCACTGCACTCTACTTCCAGTGTGATGGTCTTGCCAGTCAGGGTCTTCACAAAGATCTGCATGCCTCCCCTGAGCCGCAGCACCAGATGCAAAGTGGATTCCTTCTGGATGTTGTAGTCTGAAAGGGTGCGACCATCTTCCAGCTGTTTGCCAGCAAAGATCAACCTCTGCTGGTCAGGTGGAATGCCCTCTTTGTCCTGGATTTTGCATTTCACATTCTCAATGGTGTCACTGGGTTCTACTTCCAGTGTGATGGTCTTGCCCGTAAGGGTCTTCACAAAGATCTGCATTCCACCTCTGAGACGCAGCACCAGATGCAGAGTGGATTCCTTCTGGATGTTGTAATCAGAAAGGGTGCGGCCATCTTCCAGCTGTTTGCCAGCAAAGATCAACCTCTGCTGGTCAGGTGGAATGCCCTCTTTGTCCTGGATTTTGCATTTCACATTCTCAATGGTGTCACTGCACTCTACTTCTAGTGTGATGGTCTTGCCAGTCAGGGTCTTCACAAAGATCTGCATGCCTCCCCTGAGCCGCAGCACCAGATGCAAAGTGGATTCTTTTTGGATGTTGTAGTCTGAAAGGGTGCGACCATCTTCCAGCTGTTTGCCCGCAAAGATCAACCTCTGCTGGTCAGGTGGAATGCCCTCTTTGTCCTGGATTTTGCATTTCACATTCTCAATGGTGTCACTGGGTTCTACTTCCAGTGTGATGGTCTTGCCAGTCAGGGTTTTCACAAAGATCTGCATGCCACCTCTGAGACGCAGCACCAGATGCAAAGTGGATTCTTTCTGGATGTTGTAGTCTGAAAGGGTGCGGCCATCTTCCAGCTGTTTGCCAGCAAAGATCAACCTCTGCTGGTCAGGTGGAATGCCCTCTTTGTCCTGGATTTTGCATTTCACAGTCTCAATGGTGTCACTGCACTCTACTTCCAATGTGATGGTCTTGCCAGTCAGGGTTTTCACAAAGATCTGCATTTTAATCTTTCAAGAATAAAACAAAATTAGTACAAAGAGCCACTTTGCCCCCCCAAACAAAAAAAAATTCTTGATCATGTGCTTTCACTTTGTAAATTCTCCAAACAGGAAACAAATAATTCATTGTCCATAACCCAGCACTCTTCCCCTGCCCTCCCCAAATACTCCACAGAGACTTGTCTTAGCCTGTAGAAGGTGAGCAGGGTGGGGCACCTTTGCTGCTTTATGGACAAGAACCATTCCCTATTCTGCATTAATTTACTGCAAAAACTAGGGAGCCTTTTCAGAGATAGACAATTTTTACAGTGCTGTTAATTTACTGCAGTTCCATCTCATCATGCTTTTTGGCCAGCTGGCAATTTAACTCCCATTTAAATGTATTCCCTTCTTAACTTCCTGTAATATCCCATTTCTTTCTTTCTTTCATTAAATTTCTTAATTGCTCATTTAGAATGCTGGGGGATGTATATCAAAACCATAAATAGCAGCTATAGAAAAATCATAAAAACATACACAAGTAAAACACATAAAATAAGCAGATAAACAAAATATCAGTGTGCATTCTAAAAACCCACCCTGAGATAACTCAAAAACAAAAATCATGATCAGAAAAAAAGTCTTCTTGGATAAGTAACCTTTCAAAAAACATCTCAAGCGATGATAATCATCCTCAAGTCATAATTCTTTAGGAAAAGAATTCCCTAATGCGGGAGCCACACAACCAAAGGCACTTTTCCTTGTTTTAACTAACCTGTATTCTTTAAAGGGAGGAAAATACAGCATTGACGTTTATCACTAGAATCCAAGCATCATACAAGTTCATATTTTCTTATCCTCTCCATCACTTATCGGGGACTAGAACCATGAATTACATTAAACGTCAAGCAAATAATCTTAGAAAGTGACCTAAAAACTACTGCCAGCCAATGAAGAAGTGCCAGAACCGAATACATATGATCCAGTAAAGATGGACCAGTTAAAATGCGAGCAGAGGCTTTATGGACCATTTGTGAACTAAACAATCATTTTAAAGGAAGACTTGTAAAAAAGTGAATTACAATAATCCATTAATGAAAATTCTGCTAACTGCATCACCATCTTAAGGTGAGTTTCAGATAAGAAAGGCTTCAACGAATGAATCAATTTTAACTTAAACAGATGCACTGGCACAGAAAAGGAACATGAGGCTCAAAGGATAGAGTGAGCCTAGAATAACAGCAAGATTTCACTTGCATCTTAGGAGAAAGGGATAATCCTCTAAAAAACTTATTCCCACTTAACTTGAACTCAGAATTCATGATCCAAATCATCTCAGTTTTTTGAGCATTTAATATTAATTTATTCATTTTCATAGGCGAAACTGCAGCCAGGCATCCATGTACTTTAATAAAATCAGCCAGACAGTGATCCACAGTGCAATTTCTAAAACTGGATGATATAAACATTAAATAAAATGGGTGATAAAATAACCCTCTGAGGGATTCCACAATTCTCCAGCCCAAACCACTGAATGATTCGATAAAAAAAAAAAGCTTAAACCATGAAGCAGCTCTGCCTTGGAAACTGATGCTCATGGTCAATGGTGCTGAAAGCAGCTGTGAGATCTAACAGGATCAACAGTGAGGGATTTAACCTATATCAAGACTCAAACGTAAATCATCCACCAGTGTAAGAAAAGCAGTTTCACTATTAAACCCGACTTGAAAGCTAGATTGGTAAGGATCTAAGCAGTTAAATCTCCACGAATTTTGAGAGGAAAGAGAGATTTGTCCCAGGCCTGTAGCTATTTATCTTATTTGGATCCAGAATGGATTTTTTATGCAGACTTAGATATAGTAGGGAAGGAAATTTCTGTACCAGAAGCATCAATAATAGCAATCAATAAATCTCGGAGTGATCCTCTTGCCTACTTAACTAGGGAAGAGGGACACAAGTTCAAAGACAGAAAGAATGGAGTAGAATAAGAACTTCTGATTGCTCCAAAGACTCAGATTCTTCTATTAAAACAAGAGAAGGGCTCAGTGGCTTAGAGAATGAGGCTGATGAAGTTGGGCCATTCTCTAAGCAAATCGTATGAACTTTCTCCATAAAAAGTGACGAAAAAGCCTCACCCGTCAAATGACAGTATTATTTATTTATTTATTTATTTATTTATTTAAATGGTTTTATATACCGACAACCGTTTGCACATTGTGTCGGTTTACATGTAACTTACAACCAATGTATATATAGGCATTGTCTTTACATAGAACAGTAAACAGTAGAACGCAGTAACAGAGCAACAACTAGATAAATAAGAAATAAGTATGACATGGGCTGCAGTTGAGAGGAGGAGAAAACCAACCCATGAGAATTAGTAAGCTTGGCCCAGTCTTGGCCTGATGAAATGAACATCTGGCTTCCAGAATGGATGCTTTATTAGCTCTCTCCTTAGCTAATCAGCAGCTTTGTCTGAGCCTGTGATTTTTGCCCAACTCTTTCTGGTTGCCTATATTTACAGTTAATTTATCTGTGTTAATGCAGCACATCAAGAACTAAAGTGCCCTGGAATGAAAATCTGAAAGTCCGGACTCCTGATAATGTGGAGTTGTAAGGCTGAAGTAAATCCCCGACCCATAGGAGTGAAGGACCAAGGGTGACTTATGGAAATGGCTTCACAGTGTTAAAGGGATGCAGCAGCTCCTCTATGAGGAAAGGCTAAAGAGGTTAGGGCTTGGAGAAGAGATGGCTGAGGCAGGGTATGTTAGAGGTCTGTAAAATCATGACAGGACTAGAATGGGTAAATGTGAATCGGTTATTTACTCTTTCAGAAAATAGAAGGACTAGGGGCACTCCATGAAGTTAGCAAGTAGCACATTTAAAACAAATCAGAAAAAAGTCTTTTTCACTCAACACATAATTAAGCTCTGGAATTCGTTGTCAGGAAGATGTGGTTAGGGCAGTTAATATAGTTGGGTTTAAAAAAGGTTTGGAGAAGTTCCTGGAGAAGTCCACAAACTGCTTTTAATCAAGTTTACTTAGGGAATAGACACTACCATTACTGGCATCAGTAGCATGGGATCTATTTAATGTTTGGGTACTTGCCAGGTACATATAACTTGGATTGGTCACTGTTGGAAACAGGATGCTGGGCTTGATGGACCCTCGGTCTGACCCAGTATGGCAACTTCTTATGTTCTTAAGCATCTCCTCATATTTTATGACTTCTGTGTCTTGTCTTTATAATGTTCCAAACTCTACAAGAAGGGTAAGACCACTGGAATGTACTTGAATCCCAATTCTGTTTCCCTGTGAGCCAAGTCTCTGGCTCCGACCTTCACCGCTGATCTGCAATATCTGAAAATTCCTGAGTGCCGTAAGGCTGCTCTTGTCAAACGCCAACAAGATACCGAGCTATCACAAGAAGAATAAACACTGTCTATAGCGATCATAGCGAAAGAAGGATTAAAAAAAAAGAAGCCTCTAGAAAGTGGTGATCTGGGGGCAGCTGTCCATGGTATGGTGCCATTTGCGCTGCATTTTGTGACTAGTTGGGAAGCTTTAGGTCAGATGACAGAACACAGATCTTACCTTGCCTTTCTGTTTTGGGCACTACACCTTCCCTCTTTGCTTCTCTCCTGGCTGTACCAGCTGCCTAGCTCTCCGGTGAGCCCCTATATATATACTGTACTACTAGGAAGCAGCGACTCTGCGAGACACAGACTCCAGAAATCCCACACCCTGTTCCTAACACTGTAATTATCTCACTTGCCAAATCTTGCCAATTCTAGAAGGTATAATTATAGTAATTACTTCAGTTATCTTAATTACACAAGCCTGCTGCAGATGTCTCCCTCTCAACCAGTTTTTCGGGATAACTCTGTGAGCACAAACACCAGAGTCCCTTTAAATGCCAAAGCTGATCCAGGCTCAGGGCTTCCTCCAGTATTCCCAATCTTATTGCTAATTACTGAGGACATGTAGATGTCATCAAGTGAGGATTAAGAGCTCAGCAAAGAATTTGCTTTCTCATCCCTCTTAGCTTATTTGGCCTGCTCTAGAAATATAAACTATGTTTAAATCATTTTTTCTCTTCTGTTAATCTTCTCCTGCAAGGCCTCTGGTTCTCATCAGAGAGTAATCACACATATTACATGGTCTCAAGAGACTCACAGAGCTGTCAGGCCATTTTGACCTAAATATACTTCCTGTAGCGCTAGGAATATTGATGTATTTATTTATTTTTATTTTAAAATTTTTCTATACCGTCGTTTAGTAATACACCATCACAACAGTTTACATTTTGGCACGAAATAGGTTTGGTTAGGTTTCTAAGTTATCCATGGTGTGCCAATATTTTACGGTTACAAAGTTCAGTAATATACTCTAAATGTACTCTTAAAACTTAAAAGTATTGGGGAGAAGTAAACTATTGGGATATATTATTTAGTGTGTTCTTGTGTTTTGTTTTAAATAGGTAGTCAGAAAGTCAGGCTTCAAACAGAAGTTTGTGTGTTTGTATTCCCAACCCTCCTACCCCTCTCCCACCCACCCTAGCCCATCCTTTAATTTATAGGCAAATGTCACTTTCACACTTAAAAAAAAAAAAAAAAGCCTTTTAACTTAAACTCAGAAATTCCCCACACCTTATCGAGAGTTTGATCATTCCCTTGTATGTCACTACCAGATATACAGTGAATACACTAATACATTTAAAGGACCCTAAATGTATGCAATCCTACACCCATAGCGACCTAAAACTTAACTAGGAACTGAACACATTTAAGATGAAGGCAGCAGTCCAGCAGCAAGAGGGGGGCCTCCCAGTCTTTTGCATCGAGTGTCACATGTATGATTTTTTACCCGCCGGTGAGAAATTGTAAGTGTGCATCCGATACAAAGAGCTCCAGAGACCGATCTCTGGAGGCTAGAGTGGCAGACCTGGAGGAGCTGAGACAGACAGAGAGGTATATAGATGAGATCTTCAGGGACACAGTAGCCAAGTCCCAACTCCAGTCTGGCACCCCTGGGGCTGCCTTGGAGGAAGTGATCGGAGAGCATCAACCTGGTGCAGCAGGAAATGATCCTGCATCAAGGACCTGTTCTCCAGGTGGTGTATTATCCTCTTGCACCGAGAATGTGTTTCCCAGGGCTTCTGCCAAGGAGCTAAGGGTTAGGTCGGCCATCATAGTTGGTAATTTGATTATTAGGAATGTAGACAGCTGGGTGGCTGGTGGGCATGAGGATCACCTGGTAACATGCCTACCTGGTGCGAAGGTGGCAGACCTCATGCGTCACCTAGATAGGATTTCAGACAGTGCTGGGGAGGAGCTGGCTGTCATGGTACATGTGGGCACCAACGACATGGGAAAATGTGGGAGGTAGGTTCTGGAAGCCAAATTTAGGCTCTTAGCTAAAAATCTGAAATCCAGATGCTCCAGGGTAGCATTCTCTGAAATGCTCCCTGTTCCACGCGCAGGTCCCCAGAAGCAGGCAAAGCTCCAGAGTTTCAATGCGTGGATGAGACGATGGTGCAAGGAACAGGAATTGAGTTTTGTAAGGAACTGGGGAACCTTTTGGGGAAGAAGGAGTCTTTTCTGAAGGGATAGGCTCCACCTTAAGCAGGGTGGAATCAGACTGCTGGCACTAACCTTTAAAAAGGAGATAGAGCAGCTTTTAAACTAGTACAAAGGGGAAAGCCGACAGTAGCTCAGCAGCGCATGGTTCGGAGGGAGGAATCTTCAAAGGATACTAATGATGCATTAGAGTTAGGGCATCCCAACAGAGAGGTTCCATTAACAAGAAAACATAAGAATATAAGAACATGCCATACTGGGTCAGACCAAGGGTCCATCAAGCCCAGCATCCTGTTTCCAACAGTGGCCAATCCAGGCCATAAGAACCTGGCAAGTACCCAAAAACTAAGTCTATTCCATGTTACCATTGCTAATGGCAGTGGCTATTCTCTAAGTGAACTTAATAGCAGGTAATGGACTTCTCCTCCAAGAACTTATCCAATCCTTTTTTTAAACACAGCTACACTAACTGCACTAACCACATCCTCTGGCAACAAATTCCAGAGTTTATTGTGCGTTGAGTGAAAAAGAACTTTCTCCGAATAGTTTTAAATGTGCCACATGCTAACTTCATGGAGTGCTCCCTAGTCTTTCTATTATCCGAAAGAGTAAATAACCGATTCACATTTACCCGTTCTAGACCTCTCATGATTTTAAACACCTCTATCATATCCCCCCTCAGCCATCTCTTCTCCAAGCTAAAAAGTCCTAACCTCTTTAGTCTTTCTTCATAGGTGAGATGTTCCATTCCCTTTATCATTTTGGTTGCCCTTCTCTGTACCTTCTCCATTGCAACTATATCTTTTTTGAGATGCGGCAACCAAAATTGTACACAGTATTCAAGGTGCGGTCTCACCATGGAGCGATACAGAGGCATTATGACATTTTCCGTTTTATTCACCATTCCCGTTCTAATAATTCCCAACATTCTATTTGCTTGTTTGTCTGCCGCAGCACACTGAACCGATGATTTCAATGTGTTATCCACTATGATGCCTAGATCTCTTTCCTGGGTGGTAGCTCCTAATATGGAACCTAACACTGTGTAACTATAGCATAGGTTATTTTTCCCTATATGCATCACCTTGCACTTTTCCACATTAAATTTAATCTGCCATTTCAATGCCCAATTTTCCAGTCTCACAAGGTCTTCCTGCAATTTATCACAATCTGCTTGTGATTTAACTACTCTGAACAATTTTGTATCATATGCAGATTTCGTTACCTCACTCGTCGTATTTCTTTTCAGATCATTTATAAATATATTGAAAAGTACGGGTCCCAATACAGATCCCTGAGGCACTCCACTGCCCACTCCCTTCCACTGAGAAAATTGTCCATTTAATCCTACTCTCTGTTTCCTGTCTTTTAGCCAGTTTGTAAATCACGAAAGGACATCGCCACCTATCCAATGACTTTTTACTTTTCTTAGAAGCCTCTTATGAGGAACTTTGTCAAACACCTTCTGAAAATCCAAATACACTATATCTACCGGTTCACCTTTATCTACATGTTTATTAACTCCTTCAAAAAAGTGAAGCAGATTTATGAGGCAAGACTTGTTCCATTAAACCATGCCTTTCTATATATTCTGTGATTTTGATCTTTAGAACACTTTCCACTATTTTTCCTGGCACTGAAGTCAGGCTAACTGGTCTGTAGTTTCCCGGATAGCCCCTGGAATCCTTTTTAAATATTGGGGTTACATTAGCCACCCTCCGGTCTTCAGGTACACTGGATGATTTTAATGATAGGTTACAAATTTTTACTAATAGGTCTGAAATTTCATTTTTTAGTTCCTTCAGAACCCTGGGGTGTATACCATCCAGTCCAGGTGATTTACCCACTCTTCAGTTTGTCAATCAGGCCTACCACATCTTCTAGGTAGTCCAAGTGCCTATAATTAAAACTCACCTGAACTAAAAGATTCCAATTTATCCCTGTCAACTGAAAAGCAGAAGGCAAATACAAACAAAAAACTCACTTGAAGTGTTTGTATGCTAATGCCAGAAGTCTAAGAAGTAAGATGGGAGAGTTAGAGTGTATAGCAGTGAATGATGACATAGACTTAATTAGCATCTCAGAGACATGGTGCAAAGAGGATAACCAATGGGATAGTATTATACTGGGGTACAAATTATATCGCAATGACAGAGAGGAACATCTTTTTGGTGGGGTGGCACTTTATGTCTGGGTTGGCATAGAGTCCAACAAGATAAAGTTCCTGCATGAGACTAAATGTACAATCGAATCTTTACGGGTAGAAATCCCTTGGGTGTCAGGGAAGACTATGTGATAGGAGTATACTACCGTCCACCTGGTCAAGATGGTCAGACTGACAGTGAAATGCTAAGAGAAATTAGCATGAGAGATAAAGTTCCTGGATGGAATAAAAGACAGTTTAATTGAGCAATTGGTTCAGGAACAGACAAGAGAGGGAGCAATTTTAGATCTAATTCTCAGTGGAGCGCAGGATTTGGTGGGGCCGCTTGGCAATAGTGATCATAATATGATCAAATTTGAATTAATGAATGGAAGGGGGACAGTATGTAAATCCACTGCTCTAGCGCTAAACTTTCAAAAGGAAAATGAGAAAAATAGTTAGAAAAAAAAACTGAAAGGTACAGCTACAAAGGTAAAAAGTGTGCAACAGACATGGACATTGTTAAAAAATACCATCCTAGAAGCACAGACCAGATGTATTCCATGCATTAAGAAAGGTGGAAGGAAGGCAAAATGATTACTGGCATGGTTAAAAGGTGAAGTAAAAGGGGGGGGGCGCTAGCACCGCGGAGTAGAATGGTCGCTTAAACCAGAGCTCCCTGACTTACCAAGCAATAAACAGTGAAAAACCCTATCTTTTTTGGCGAAACTTTCTCCCGCGGCATACAAAAAGGCAGCATTTTACTGCATGATGGCTCAAAAGAAGAAAGGAGTTGATTTCAGACAGTTTTCCTACTCCAAAAACGAGTCGGGAGAAATGAGGCCTACAGACACAGGGGAACCCGGAAGCGTGGAGGTGTCCGAAGATGAAGGAGACATTGATTGCGGCACCAGAGCGACGAGCTTGCATGCTGCTCCAACCAGAGAGGAATTTCGCCAATGGTTTGGGGACCTTAGAAAAGACATGAAAACTAATAAAAAAGAATTAATGGACATGATGGCGGACTTAAAAGAGGAAATATCCGACATTGCAGACGGGTCGACGAACTTGACGGCAGGCTAGATGCTCAGGCTCTAAAAACAGAAGCGTTACAAAATCAGGGTCAACAGCTCTCACAAGAAACGATTGAGCTGCAATATAAATTAGAGGACCTTGAAAACCAAAGTCGATGAAACAACCTGAGATTTCGCGGCATCCCCGAGACCACAGAATACACCGATTGCGTGGAAACAATTAAAAAACTCGTCCAGTTTTTCCTGCCGAAGTACTCGGCGCTTCCAGCAACCCCGCTGTAGATGGAAATAGAAAGAGCTCATAGGTCCCTGGGACCGAAGATTGGGGACAAACCCAGAGACATTGTCATGTGTTTCACCAGATTCCTGGTAAAAGAAAAGATATGGCAGGCAGCGAGACAGCAAAAAGAATGGGAGTGGCAAAACAACACTATCTCCGTTTTTGCTGATCTTTCCCCTATCATGCTCAAGAAAAGGATGGAATTTAGAGACATTACCTCCATTTTAAGAAAGGAAGAGCTCCGTTATCGCTGACTCTACCCGTTCGGCCTGGCCATTACAATCAATGGGACGACTACAAAAGCACAGTCAGTGGATGACGCGGCGGCCATCTTGAAAGAAGCAGGCCACATGGTGAAGCTTCCCCCTGCACCGAAAAGGAATTCTACTAATTCACCTCCTGAAACACCGAAATGGCAAAGGGTGATGAAAGGCGGTCGAAGGCTGCGCAGACAGGACGTCGAACCGCAGAGGAACGGACAATCAAGAAATGGCTGATCACTTGAGTATCCCAGATGCTACCGCAGTGCTTAGTCACTTTAAAAGGGAGTCAAACGAACTGATCACTACATGGATAAGTCATATGTGGTACTAAAGCAAATGTTAAATGTAGGATTTTATTAGGGTTATCGTTGTTTATATGGTTACTTATCATTGGTGTTGGATCAGAGGGGGAGGGAAAGCATGCTACGATGGCGCTACTGATCCCATCTGCTATAGTAGATCTGCCCGGTTCTCTAGGCAGAATAATGAAGGGGGGAGGGGTGGAAGGGTCTTGGGATATGGTATATTATTCATTGTGTCATCGATGGGGAACTACTCAGATATCCTTGTGGTACGTGGTGCTTTCATTTGCTAGTCTATTGATCTCCTTTTCATCGCACAGGGTGGGAAGACATCAGATGTTGGATCTAGCCGTGGCGGGCAGAGCGGGGGCAGGTAGTTGGGATGGGGAAGATGGGGGCTGAAATTATCTTTCTACAAGAGACCCACCTGACCAAAATATATGAACGTTTACTTCCTTGGCCCATGTTCCCTCATTGTTTTAGTGCCTCAGCCTCAAAATTACATAAATAACTGCTCGTTTATCTTGCTCTAATTCTCTCCCCAGTTATATAAACCCTGTTGTAATGTAAATTTATGAACTCTTTGCACTTGTTAATGTTCCGTTTCTGCGTTCACACCCCCTTGTTATATGTAAACTAGCATGATGTGATTTTTAATCACGAATGCCGGTATAGAAAAACTCTAAATAAAAATAAATAAATAAATACATAGGAGTTAGTATACTATTGCATATAAATTTACAATGCCATGTCAAAAAACATCAAGCTGATGCAGAGGGGTGATATGTGCTATTGCAAATCGAAATAGGTAGTGAAGTATATAATCTCATCAATGTTTATGCACCCAACGCTCTCTATGGTACATTTATAGACCACCTGGAAAAATTGATGTCACAGCAGGAGATGGGAATATGGATAGTAGCAGGAGATTTCAATATGACTCTCCAGCCACTTTTGGACAATTCCACGGGAGGAGGGTTAGGGGCCAAAAAAGAGAGAAAATCTCTTAAATCGTTCATCTCTAAGTGGGGTCTCATACATATAAGGAGGTCACGCAATCCGCAAGTGAGAAACTCTACCTTTTATTCCAATCCCCATAAATCATATTCGCAGATCGACTATTTCCTGTTTGACAAAACTTGTGCTCATTACGTAAGGGATCCGACAATAGGTCAGATCACATGGTTCGATCATGCCCCGGTGGGTTTGACATTTAATATGGTGGGAGGTGAGGGTAGACGGAAATATTGGAAACTAAATGACACATTATTAGACGATGAGGCGTTCTGCTAAACAGTAAAGGAAGAAATAGAGACCTATAAAGCCAATAATGAGGAAGCAATGGCCAATCCCCCCTTATATTGGGACTGCCTAAAAGCAGTATTAAGGGGCAAATTCATCTCCCAGGGAGCATACCAGGAAAAAAGTAAAGGCTACCCAAAAACAACTGCAAAATGAGATTGCATTGTTGGAGGCCACACACAAACTGAATCCCACAAACGCTGTTCTCCAAAAACTCCAATAGGCCAGGTCTCAATATTGTACGCTATCCTTAGCAGAGGTTCCTCATAAATTAAACATGATTAAGCAGCAACACTTTGAATGGGGGGACAAAGCGAGTAAACTACTAGCCTAGAAGCTGAAACATCGTATAGCTCAGACACAGATTACCAGCATTCGGGGGGAAAACAGATCTCTTTTTAGTAATCGCAAAAGCCATATATGAGCGATTTCAGAGATTTTATGGGGTTCTTTATGCGAAAAAAGACTCAATCTGTGATGAGAAAATAGAGAAATTTCTAAGCCAGGTAACACTTCCACAGATTTCTGAGACTGAACAACAAATTCTTGAACAAGAAATTTCTCTGTGCAAGGTCCTCCAGGTTATTAAAGACCTCAAGGTTAACAAAGCTCCCTGGACTAGTCGGGTTTACTGCTCATTTTTATAAAATGTTTTCCTCTGATATTGCCCAGACAATTCTGGAGTTGTTTAACTCCTTACAAAAAGGCAGATCTCTTTACCGGGGGTCCAATATGGCTGGGATTACTATATTGGCCAAACCGGGTAGAGACCCTGTGAAATGTGGCTCATATCGCCCCATCTCCCTCATCAATATCGATCTGAAAATTCTGGTAAAAAACCTGGCCAATCGCTTAAATTTGGTATTAGCAAAATTAATCCACCCCGATCAGACTGGTTTCATACCTGGCAGGATGGCAGCGGACAATGTCCGTAAGATTATAGATCTTATATGGTGGGCTAAGAAAATGCATTTTCCAACCGTCCTATTATCAATTGACGCTGAAAAGGCATTTGATATGGTGCATTGGTCATATCTGTTTAAAACAATGGGGCAAATGAACTTTGGGCCGCTCTTTCTTCGATGGCTACATGCACTGTATGAAGACCCCCAGGCTTGTGTTAAAGTGAACGGAACATATTCCGAACCCTTTCTGATTCCGAGGGGCACCAGACAAGGATGTTCCCTGACCCCACTGCTATTCGCCTTGTTTCTAGAACCTCTAGCCATCAAAATCCGGTCCACGGTGAATATTACTGGCATAGAAGTGGGTGGAGTTGACTACAAGATGTCATTGTTTGCAGATGATGTTCTGTTCATCCTATCTCTCCCATCTAGTTCACTGGCTCAAGTAGTATCCACTCTAGCTGATTTTAGCTCTATATCTGGCTTTAAATTAAACTTAGAAAAGTCAGAGATCCTAAATATATCCTTATCGGAAGACCATACTCAGGTCATCAAATCTAAACTTTCCTTTAAATGGGCTCCTCACCGTATAAAATATCTGGGGCATATTAATAAGCAATAAGATAGAGGACCTCTTCCTCTTAAATTACACGTCTCTTACCTCAAAAATATTCATAGATCTTGATAGTTGGACTAGGCACCAGTTGTCATGGCTGGGACGAATTGCAGCCATTAAAATGTCCGTATTACCAAAGTTCCTTTATTTCTTCCAGACTCTTCCTGTCCCTATCTCATCTGCCATGTTTAAATGCTGGCAAAAAAGATATTTGCTTTTATCTGGAAGCGTAAGCCACCAAGGGTGGCAAGAGCAACCTTGTATAGGCATAAATTACGGGGTGGGTTGGGTGTCCCTAACTTAGGGCACTACTATGCAGCTGCTCAACTTAGAGCTATTGTGGACTGGCATAAACAGGGTGAGCGGAAAAGATGGACAGATATTGAACAGGTGCTACTAGGTCCGATGCCGCTGTGGGTGACAACGTGGCAACCAAGAGAATCATGGTTGTCGGGCGGCGTAGAGATACCATCCCTGTCCAATACGTTGCAAGCATAGAGGCAATGGAAGACCAAGATGGTCGGCACTCGACAGTATTTTATGAGCTCTTCCTTATTTCATAACAAGTCCTTTCTACCAGGTTGGGATTCCTCTAGTTATATTTGTTGGAAAGAGCGCAATATTCAAACCTTTGGGAAAATATGGGAAGCGGGCAGTATTATTCCTTTTCAGATTTTCAAGGATAGACACCAGTTAGCAGATAGTGATGTGTTTCAGTATATGCAAACCAGTCAATTCCTGCAAGCTAGTATTATCACGAAGGACTTATCCTTAGGAATGACTCAATTCGAGAACTGGTGTGCCCAGGCAGACCAGGTGCAAAAAGTAGTTTCTAAAATATATGACTTCCTTAACACAGATCACACCCTTACTCCATCCTTCATGCCCGCCTGGGAGAAAGATTTAGGGAAGACGCTAGATAAAGACACATGGGACCTCATTTTTATTAATACCAAACGCAGTTCTATTTCAGCTTCTTTGTCCGAAAACGGGTACAAGGTTTTATTGAGGTGGTATTGTACCCCCTACAAACTATGGAAAGCAAACCTAAGGCATACTGCTGATTGCTGGAGGGGCTGTGGAGACATTGGAACCTTTTTCCATATGTGGTGGGGATGTTCCAAGGTACAGCAATTCTGGGAATTGGTTTCAAACATCTTATCCCAAATACTTAGGCAACCCATTTCGTTATCCCCTGAACAGGCGTTGCTCAGTGTCCCGGTATCCAGTTGTAGACCTGAATGGTTGTTGATGCATCAAATTCTAATTGCTGCTAGGTGTGTATTAGCAGCTCATTGGAAAAATTTTGATATCCCCACTCTACCTATGCTCCTTTGGAAAATAGATACAATGAAGGAACTCTATAAACTGACAGCACAAAAACATCGTAATCAGCCCAAATACCTGGCCATATGGCAGCCTTATCAGGTTTGGAGACGAAATACAAATTCACACCACAACTAAAGGGTACCAGGTGTGTTTATATTGCATTGTTGAGTTTTATTGTACTCATGGACGCATTCACAATGATCCATAGAGGAAGATCCACATTACATCTGGATTGATATAAACAATGGATGTGAATATCATCAAGCCCTTGCACAAGGACCATCCTTATTGTCGATGATTATCTGAGTGACTTTATCTATATTTCCCAGACTTCGTATATATTAATGTATGTAAAACCATTCATGCGTGTTGTTGTTTGACGTTTTGTATTATATCAACAATGGTTAATAAAATATAATTGACAAAAAAAAGGTGAGGAGAAAGAGGCTATTTTAGCCAAAAGATCTTCATTCAAAACTTGGAAGAAGGATCCAACAGAAGAAAATAATATAAAGCATAAGCATTGGCAAGTTAAATGTAAGACATTGATAAGACAGGCTAAGAGAGAATTTTGAAAAGAAGTTGGCCATAGAGGCAAAAACTCACAAAAAACACATTTTTTAATATGTCCGAAGCAGAAGGCCTGCAAGGGAGTCAGTTGGACCATTGAATGATCAAGGGGTTAAAAGGGCACTTAGAAAAGATAAGGCCATCACAGAAAAATTAAACAATTTCTTTGCGTCAATGTTTACTGAAGAGGATGTTGGAGAGATACCTGTTCCGAAGAAAGTTTTCTTGGGGGATGATTCAGATTAACAGAACCAAAACACGGTGAACCTGGAAGATGTGGTAGGCCTGATTGATAAACTGAAGAGTAGTAAATCACATGGACCGGATGGTATACACCCCAGGGTTCTGAAAAAACTAAAAAATGAAATTTCAGACCTATTAGTAAAAATTTGTGACCTATCATTAAAATCATCCAATGTACCTGAAGATTGGAAGATGGCCAATGTAACCCCTGTATTTAAAAAGGGGTCCGGGGTGATCCGGGAAACTATAGAGCAGTGAGCCTGATTTCAGTGCTGGGAAAAATCATGGAAACTGTTATTAAGACAAAATCACAAAATATTTAGATAGACATAGTTTGATGGGACACAGCCAGCATGGATTTACCCACAAATCTCCTACATTTTTTTGAAGGGGTGAATAAAAATGTGGACAAAGGTTAACCGGTAGATGTGGTGTATTTGGATTTTCAGAAGGCATTCGACAAAGTTGTGCATGAGAGGCTTCTAAGAAAACTATAAAGTCATGGGATAGGAGGTGATGTCCTTTTGTGGCTTGCAAATTGGTTAAAAGACAGAAAACAGAGAGTAGGATTAAATGGTCAGTTTTCACAATGGAAAAAGGTAAACAGTGGAGTGCCTCAGGGAACTGTACTTGGACTGGTGTTCTATAATATATTTATAAATGATCTGGAAACGGGTACAATGAGTAAGGTGATCAAATTTGCGGATGACACAAAATTATGCAGAGTCGTTAAATCTCAAGTGGATTGTGATGAATTGCAGGAGGACCTTGCAAGACTGGAAGATTGGGCTTCCAAATGGCAGATGAAGTTTAACGTGGACAACTGCAAAGTGATGCAAATAGGGAAAAATAACCCTTGCTGTAGTTGCACAATGTTAGGTTCTATCTTAGGAGTTACCATCCAGGAAAGAGATGTAGGTATCATAGTGGATAATACATTGAAGTTGTTGGCCCAGTGAGCTGTGGTGATCAAAAAGTAAACAGAATGTTAGGAATTATTAAGAAGGGAATGAAAAATAAACAGAGGATGTCATAATACCTCTGTATTGCTCCATGGTGAGACCGCACCTTGAATACTGTGTGCAGTTCTGGTCACCGCATCTCAAAAAGGATATGAGAAGGGTGACCAAAATGATAAAGGGCTATGAGGAAAGGCTAAAAAAGTTAGGGCTGTTTAGTTTGCAGAAGAGATGACTGAAGGGGGATATGATAGAAGTCTACAAAATCATGAAAGGACTTGAACAATTTAATGTAAATCGGTTTTTTACTCTCTCAGATAATGGAAGGACCAGGGGCACGCCATGAAGTTAGCAAGTGGCTCATTTAAAACAAATCGAAAATTCTTTTTCACTCAGCGCATAGTTAAGCTCTGGAATTCATTGCCGGAGGATGTGGTTACAGCAGGTAGTGTAACTGGGTTTAAAAAAGGTTTGGATAAGTTCCTAGAGGATATATCCATAAACTGCTATGACAGTAATTAATAAGCAATAGTAGCTTGTGATCTATCTAGTGTTTGGGTACTTGCCAGGTACTTGTGACTTGGATTGGCCACTGTTGGAAACAGGGTACTGGGCTTGATGGACCCTTGGTCTGACCCAGTATGGCATGTTCTTATGTTCTAAACCTGTTGGGAATCCCGGCCGCGGTTCGCTGCAGCCGGGCTCCCTTACCTGCCTCGGCAGGCACAGACTCCGGGCTCCCCCTCCTGCAGCGCAGGGTGGCCTTGCCCTGAATCCGGCCACAGCGTTTGCTCCACGCGGCCCCAGATGCCGCCGACTTCTTCCCAGTACAGGCCTCCCTAGGCCCGCGGGGCTTGTTGCTTCTTAATGGGGCTGCGGCAGGAAACTTCGGCCCAGCCCCTGAAGATGACATCATCACACTGGGCTATTTAAGCCCGGCTCAGTTACCTGCTCCTTGCCTTGGCAACAGGTCCAGCTTGAGAGGGTGCGTTGTTGCTGCGTTCCAGTGTTCCTGATCCTGTGGTTCCGCTCGTTCCTGTTCCTGGTACCTCGCTCCTCGGATTGTCTTCTTGGTCTCGACTTTGGCATGGAATCCTGATTCTGTTTGTCTGCTGCCCGTCCTGACCTTTGGCTAGCTTCCTGGTTCCTGTGTGTCCGCCGCCTGCCCTGATCTCCAGCCTGGTTCATCGTGCTGCCTGTTCGCTGCCTGCCCCGACTTCAGGACTATCCACGGTTACCCTTGATCTCCGCCAGCCTCGACCCGGACTCCCTAATGATGCTTCTTCTCTTGGACCCGTCTTCGCTAGGAGACCCGCACCTAAGTCTTGCCAGCCCTGGCACCCAAGGGCTCAAGCTGTGGGGAACGAGGGCTGGTATAGGTGAAGCTCCAGCTGGGTCTCCTTCTCCAGCACCACCTCCCGGTGACGAGGTCCATTGGGGGCCTTCCCCTGGTGGTGGGTCCAACCCTCGTTCTGGCTCAAGGGTCCACACCGATAACAAAACCTTCAGACTCTTGCAAGAATAAACAAGTAAAAATGACAGAAATCATTCCTAAGGGCTTTCTGGTGTTGTAAGAGTGTGAGCTCCATTTACTGAGGCTGCGTCTGCTTTGTCAACTTAGAAATAAGGCCAGGCCTTGTTAATTGGGATTCATGGCTCTTGGAATGTGTCATCAGTGCCCCCCCCCCCCTCCCCCAGTCCAGATACTGACACAAGAGCCCATCCCTCAGCATAGAACATGAGACCTGCCACACTGGACCAAGCCTTGGGTGTCTGACTGCAGGGGGAGTATATAAGAAACAGGGCCTGTGTCTACACCCTGCCAGACCCTTCCAGTTTCTTTCTACCATACATGTTTTAGGGAAACATTGAGCCTGGGGTGACTTTCCCCCACATGTTAAACACTCTGTGATGAGTCTATATTCCATACATTTGTCTATACCATTTGTATTATTAACCTTGTAAACCACCTAGGAATGTTGATTAAGTGGTATACAAATTTTATAAATAACTCCTCCTCCCTTTCAAGTCTGTGCAGCTTCCTCTAATGTTCACAATGGCAAGAAGAAACATAATTAGAGATACTTCCTCTGAGAGAGTCAGCTGCTTTAAAAACATTACCTGCAAGTGTGTCCCACTGAAATACAGCAGAATGCACCCTTAAAGAGAAAGATGAGTTATTTTCTCTATGACTCAGGTCTCGGAATGCACCAAGACAACATTGGTTCTCTTCCGGATGCTCCAGCTCCCTGCCAAACCTTGATGGAATAACTGGAATAAAGCTGCTCCTCATAGGTCAAAGGGCAGTGGGATGCAGAACACCAGGGAGCAAATTCCAGAAACGTAAAGGAAAATAACACTAATGTTAGGATTTATATCAGCACTATGTAACTTTCTGGCGCAGGTCAGCCAAGTTGATCTGTTGGTCAAATAAAAAATGAACAAAACGATCTTAGCCTCTTACAAACAGCAGATTTTCAGAGGGGCACATTGCATTAAATTAATTTTGCCTTCATATAAGGTTAGGAATAATATTTATAAAAGAATGTCAGAGTATAAAGAGCTGCATGTGAGAAGATATGGGGTTACAGTCTGCGCCTGACTTGTTCAAGAATCAAAGGCGGATTGCAGGAAAATTTCAGCCCGAGGGATTTTTTCAAAACCAGTCCATTGTGGGTATCTGACTCATTCATATGCAGCTCCTATTTTTGGCTCTGCCGAGGGCCCACAGCTATTTTTACGACCCCCCCCCCCCCCCCGCTTGGACACTGGTAGCAATCTGTAGCTTCGGCCTTTGGACTCTCTGGCCTAAGCTCTAGTGGTGGTGCTCAGCTGAGCAGCTCCTTTTTTTCGGCTCCACCAGCGGCCCGCAGCTGTTTTATTCATCCCGCCGGCAAGGAGCAGAGCGAGAGAGCGCGAGAGGCAGTATGCGAGGGAAAGTGGCCGGACTGTTTCCCGCCATCGCGGTGCTGTGGGTGGGAGGTGGGGAGGTGTCCTGTGCTGACTGAGGAGAGAACACGGCCACTGCACACAACACTAAGGCAGCCTTGAGAGGAGACAAAAAGTGCTGCAGGTACGTGTTCTGCACAGCAGCTCCTCAGGGATGGGGCTGCTGTGACCAACACCAACCACCTGGTTGGGCTGAGCGGCCAATCCGCCCCTGTCAAAAATGCACAAAGTTGGTGGGAGCAGTGTGATCATATTGGGTCTGGGTTTCTAGATATGACAAGTCATGCTGCTTCCACATAGCTAGACACCAGAACAGTTATTTTAAAAATTGATATGTAAATGATATAGTTCTCATACTTTTCAGGCACAATCTATAAAATCTGAGCAGCCATCTGAAAACTTACATGTCAGCGTGTGCTGCTAATAACGACCGATGTAAGCCTCCTGATTTTCATTTTCAGCACTGGGCAATGGTAGGGGTGGGGGCAGGGCACTATGAAGGGGGTTGTGAAGGCCACTCTTGATGCCTGGGCCAGAGCAAAGCTATGAGGTAGTTTGTGGTCCGAGTGATTCCAGTCAGACAGGCCAATACAGTAAGGGGTAATAGCGGGTCGAAAACGCGCGGCCAAACACCCCTCCCCCCCCCGAAACTAATAGCGCCCTCAACATGCAAATGCATGTTGAGGGCCCTATTAGTTATTGCCGTGCCAAGCCGCACATTTTACTTCCAGAAATTAATGCCTGCCCAAAGGCTGGCGTTAATCTCTGCCGGCACCGGGAAAGTGTACAGAAAAAGCAGAACAAACTGCTTTTCTGTACACCCTCTGACTTAATATCATAGTGATATTAAGTCGGAGGCCCCAAAATTTAAAAAAAAAGAAAAATTAAAAAAAAAAAAAGTTAAATCGGCTGGCGGCCCGCGGGTCAGAAGACGGACGCTTAATTATGCCGGCGTCCGTTTTCCGAACCCGTGCCTGTCAAAAAGGAGGTGCTAGGGACCCGCTAGTGTCCCTAGCGCCTTGGAGCGCCGGCTCTCCCGCGAATTTTACTGCATCGCCCCGACGGTAACTGAATGAGGGTGAGAGGGGAAAGAGGACGGGACAGTGTGATGGGGAAGACTTGGGGAATAGGAACAGCTGCTAGTTCCATAAATGGGTTAGATGAATAAGAACATTACTGCTAGCAACAACAGACATGTAAGCACATTCCCAGCTACCGCCTAGGTGTGCTCCAGCTACATAATTACACAGGGTAATGAGAGGGTGCATTTGAACCAGGAAGTAAGCGGAGCTGCTGCCGCCTCAGTACTGGGTGGGGTCCTGCCTGCATCACCGGAGCTGCTGTTCATTTTGTGACACTGAAATGGTGGATGACTTGTCTTCGGTTTCACAAACAGATCTCACCCTGTTTGCAAGTCATTCTGCCTTTCTGAAAGTCCAGAGGCTGCCAGGAGATTTTACCTACACAGCATCCCTTATAGAAAAAAATATGTGTGTATGTGTGAATTGGTATGTTTGTGTAAGTATGTATAGATCTGTGTGTATTGCTGTCTTTCAGCTGAGTTTTCAAAGGCACTGCACATGTAAATGTAAGATACTATCCTAGCAAATTTCAAAAGCCATTTACCTGTGTTACGTGCACGTAGCATGGGTAAAACTTGTGGACAATTCAATGGCATATACTATAGCAATTTTCAAAAGTCTGCTTACACAGGTAAAATGCATTTGCCCATGTAAAATCCAGTTTTAAAATGAAAATCGGGCCTTCTGTTTTACAATGGCTTGCCTTTCTTTGTTCTAAGCTTTCCTTGTGAGAACTCCTCACAGACTTTGGGAAATTCTATTGTCTGTTCAAACCTTCCATATTTCCTGCAGCTTCAGAATGCACTTTGATCTATTTCTACAATCTCTTCTGCCCGCTCTAATATAACCTCAGAATGGCAGTGATGCAATCTTATGACCAAGGTAATTGAGAAAGAATTATTAGTGGAATTAAGTGCTCTGGATGGCAAATGAGCTTCACAAGCTTGAAATATTCATTAGTGAGCATTGAGTACAGATGTTTTGGGCATGAGGTCAAAATTAATTGCAGCTTTGTTCAGTACTAGGAGCACTGATGGGATCTTGGGTGGAGCTGGGCCCTTAATTCTGGCCTTGCTGTCATACCAGCTTGACCTACTGGGCCTGCCAGTACAAACCATGACTATATCCATAGATAACCAGCACTATGAAAGACAAGAATGGAGCTGATCTCAAAAACTCATATTTATACCTGGACAATTCTTAAATTTGTTATCAAATACATGGGTAGTGCTGCAAACAGGTCAGGTTTTCAGATATGCATATTAAATATGCATGAGATAGATTTGCATATGCTGCCTTGGCTGTACGCAGATATATCTCATGCACATTTATTGTGGATATCCTGAAAACCCATCTAGCTAGGGGGTGCTTTAGGTCTGGTTTGAGAAACGCTGCTCTAGGAGATTCAGTGAGGCTACAAGATCTCGGCACAGCAGCTGACTCCGGGTGGGTTGTTAGGATCCCCTTCCCTAGAGGAAAGACTAAAGAGGTTAGGACTTTTCAGGTCTAGAATGGGTAGATGTGAATCAGTTATTTACTCTTTCAGATATTAGAAGGTCTAGGGGGCACTCCATGAAGTTAGCATGGGGCACATTTAAAACTAATCGGAGAAAGTTCTTTTTCACTCAGCGCACAATTAAACTCTGGAATTTGTTGCCAGAGGATGTGGTTAGTGCAGTTAGTATAGCTGTGTTAAAAAAAGGATTGGATAAGTTCTTGGAGGAGAATCCATTACCTGCTATTAATTAAGTTGACTTAGAAAATAGCCACTGCTATTACTAGCAAGGGTAACATGGAATAGACTTAGTTTTTGGGTACTTGCCAGGTTCTTATGGCCTGGATTGGCCACTGTTGGAAACAGGATGCTGGGCTTGATGAACCCTTGGTCTGACCCAGCATGGCATGTTCTTATGTTCTTAGAGTGAGGCTATAGGATGAGAGCCAGGTTTTCCTTATGCAGTTATAATCTCTTGATTGTTAAATACAGAGGGAAATATAATCTAAGATTAGGAGCATTTGTAACTGAACCCTGCCCATCTGTATCTCTCCAGAGTAGGATTTAATGAAGCCTATTCCTAGATCATGTAAACACATCCATAAAAGTCATTTTTATAGGATAGGATTTGAGATGAGTCACATAAAGGACAAACAAGAAGTACCCAGCTGATGGACATGATCTAGGATCCGGGTTATTTTATCTTAGTTTTGTTCCTAATGGTGACAGATGTATGCAAATTCTGCAATATTCTTCGCACAACTGTCTAACCTAATCTGCATGAAACAGTTTGCAAACCAATATAAATAAAACATCAGTAAAAACTGATTACATGGTGTTTTATGTCAAATATTATTAGATTGCAATAAATATAAAAAGAACAAAAGAATCAAACTTTTTTGCTGTGAAAAGCTGAATTTCAAGAAAGGAGGTGGAATTTGTGCAGATCTACAACTGCACGGGGCCTGCAGTCCAGCATCGTTACTCCACTCGGGTGTCTACACAGGTTGGTTTGGGCGAGACCGAAGGTTTCAGACACGAACTGGTGATGTGATGTGACTCCAGTTCTGAGGGGAGATTTTTGGCCAATCCTGCTTTTTGACTTTATATCCCACTGTATTGTTTTGTGGGGTTTGTAAGCCTGTTTTCCCTTTCAATCAGAACTACAAATACCACAATTGCATCAGGAGGGGGAGGGATGTCAAAAAGCCAGGCCTAGTCAAAACCTCCGTCCAGAAACCTGGTCACCTCATATACTGGAAATTCTGGAGGTGGCTAGAACATTGGTCCAGTTGTGGTAGAATACAGTATTTGAAAATGTTTCATTACATGCAGCTGGATCAGAAGGATGGGGATAGAAAGCATAATGGACAGTAATTTGGGGTGTGCACAGTGAGAGCCCCAGTCTTGTAATAACTCCAGAAAGCCTGCAGCAACAACTGAAATTGACTAATGCTGGGATCAGAGGACCTTAGAGCTGCGATAGATGGAATCTCAGAGGCAGTGATCAGTGCTGGGATTGGAGGATCTCTCGGAGCTGCAATGGATGGAGTCATTGTCAGTGATCAGTGCTGGGATTGGAGGATCTCTCGGAGCTGCGATGGATGGAGTCATTGTCAGTGATCAGTGCTGGGATTGGAGGATCTCTCGGAGCTGCGATGGATGGAGTCTCAGTGGCAGTGATCAGTGCTGGGATTGGAGGATCTCTCGGAGCTGCGATGGATGGAGTCATTGTCAGTGATCAGTGCTGGGATTGGAGGATCTCTCGAAGCTGTGATGGATGGAGTCTTTGTTGCTGCTCCCAGGTTCTGGTCTTTTCAGCTCCATGGAGCTCTGAACTGATTTCAGTATGAATTAATTTCTTGTCCGTTCTCTTTCTGCTCTTCTTTAGGCTCATCAGCTTGCTCCGCTCGCAGATCTTTGTAGGTTCTTTTAAAGAAGCCGCACTGCAAGAAAGTGAAAGGAGAGAAATCCTGAGTAGGGATGTTCAGCCCCAGCCAGGTCAGCACTGGTTTCTGGGATGTGGTTTGTTGCGTGTTGAGGTTTTTTCCTAAGACCGTAATTAAAGTCAGATGGGGAAGTATCGCTTTCACACCACTTTGTGTTAGATAACTGGTCTCTGATTTTATGAGAAGGAATAGATATGGAAACCTGCACTTCCCAGGAAGGCAGCCTCCAAGTGAGTGTGGCTGCCAGTTGCACTCTCACTCTATCCTGCCCTGTCACATTCAGAATCTGGAAAGCTTGCGCAGAAAATCCCACTTAAGAGACTCTTCTGTACTATCCCTATCCTGAAATATTGATCATCAAATCAATATTTCAAGATAGGGAACGCGACTTGCACGGGGAGCATGGGATTGGGACTAGGATCCACAGGTTTCACAGCTCTGTGCTACTTCCTGAATCTGAGGGGGTCATCAATGTAGACCCCCTTCAGCTCTTAGTCCATCCCCCAAGGGGTTCAGGTCTCCCCCCTTTACCTTGTACATGACAACGATAATCAGCGCCAACAACAAGAATCCGCCGATGGTGCTACAAATGCTAAGTAGCAAGTGCTTGGAGACTTTGTCTTTCAGCAACACCAGAGTAATCTGGAACAACAAAGATTGTTCGTTAGGAAATCATCCTTCTGCTGGACGATAGAATAAAGGCAGTAATGAGGGTGATCTCTGCTTCACGGCGAAGCTTGGCGTAATCTGATTCAGAGAAAGTTTGCACCCATCTCTAACGAAGGGCCGACACCAGGCAGTACAGTGCAGTGGAAAACACAGCTCAACACCTTCTTGAAGTTCTTCAGAGGTCCGGGAGGTCCCTGTCCAGTTGCATCCACCTGAATAAAAGCCACCCAGGTGGAATTGCTCTGCAAGTGGCAGCCTTAAGCCGAAACTCACAGGATAGAGTGGGCCCCGCCAAGCCACTCACTGCTAACGCACCTCGTCCATGAACCTGGGGGCCTTTGGGTGCCAGTAGAGTTTCTTGTTAAAGTGGATTTCCCCAGAAATCAACAGCTCGGCTTTCTCTTCCACAATCTAGGACGGAAAATGAAAAAAGGCAAAGAGCTGAAAAACAGGGGTGTGCACTGAACTTTTCTTCATTTTGTTTTGAGTACATAGAATGAAATGAACAAAACCCTGAAAACCAAAATGAAAATACATCCTGGGTCCTCCCCTCCCCATTCCCCTCTTGTCATCACCATCAAGGCCTCCTGGATTCTCCTGGACCCTCCACAACCATTTACCCCATTTTCAGGTCTAAAGGGCAGGAGTAGCCTCCAGTCACTTTAGGCCTGCTGGGTCTCTGGCTCAAAATGGCGCCAGCTGGCCCTGAGGAGGTGCTGGAGATGGGAAGTACAGAAGTATCTCTGTACAACAAAATGGTGCTGGGGCCAGCCGGCGTCATTTTGACAAGGAGACCCAACTGGGCTGAAGTGAGTGGGCAACGACTGAATAAGAGGCTGGAGGAGGGGGCTGGAAGGGAGGGCATCATATTTTGAAAATGAAATGAGAAAAAATATATAATGTCGTACTGTTTCATTTCATTTTCAAAACAAAATTAAATGAAGGCACATCCCTACTTCCCTCCCCCCCACCCCCTCAGTTTATATCACTGCAGATCATAGGAAAACTGTAATGCTCTCCACTCTCATGAAATCATCCCCTCTTCCTCTGTTGGACATTGCCCTAACAGGCTTAGCAGCTGCCACTTTCAGAGAGCTCTCAGGACTTGTTTGATCCTTGTAGCTTGTGCAGAGGAATCATTCCTAGACTTGATATTTTACTAGTGATATCCTTGGACCATGCCAGCACTCAGCAGGAGTGCAGCCCTCCCCCTCACCCCCACAGAAACGCAGGCACACCACGGGCCCATGTGTTGTAGAGGATGGAAGGCGTGGGTGACCACAGGTCTGCGAGTGCTCTGCACCCAGTCTAATCACAGAACAGTCACCCTGAGAGCCACAGACAGAGAGACAAGCCGCTTGTTACCTCCTGTAAAGAGTCCAGAGCCAGTTCTGCCCAGACTGTGATGTCCTCTGTGTCTGTCCTGATGATGCATTGGATGCACTGGCATTCTGCCACCTCACAGCTCTGGAAATGAAGGAGAAATGCAGGTCAAAGACTGAATGTCAAGACAGGGGTCCACAAAACACACACACACAGCCTGTTCTGGGCAACTCCAATCTCTGAGCCAACAGCTGGCAATGCTGCAGAGGCAGGATATGCAGTCCCACTGGGAGAGGTCCATCTTGACCATTGTTCAATGATAACACCGAATGGTACATGCCTACTGGGTTTCAGAGGGAATCGCAAGCTGTAGCTCCCAGCACAGGACCATCACTGCACTGGTGAGCTAGAGAAGGTTAGAGAAATAGGGAAAAGACCCTATGTAGTTGCAAATGAAGGCTTATGGGAGTGTTGCCCAACAGAGGTGAAATCCAAGAGAACTGGAAGCCTAAAGCAGTGGTGCTTAAACCAGTCCTCGGAGTCCCCCTAAGCCAGCCTCATTTTCAGGATATCTTTAATGAATATGCATGAGATATATTTTCATGCACCGCATCCAAAGAATGCAACTATATCTCATGCATATTCATCAGGAAAATCCTGAAAATCTAGTGGAAGGGAGGGGAGATGAGGCCAAGGACCAGTTTGAGCACCAATGGCCTAAAGGACTGGGAGGAAAAACCACTGGGTCAAAAATATAATTAAACCCTATAAAAAGAACAGAAAAGTTCCTGCTTTACAATTCTTTATCCAACAGGTTTTCTTCATTCCTGAGTTGGGTTCCTGTCCACCGTTTTCCTGTATGCTAGGAGCCTTGTATGGCTTGATTCCCAGTTGCCAACAAGTTAGTGCAAGTAAGAAAACCTTAAGCACTCACCCACATGGTTTCTGAGTCCTCAGTTTGGTTTAGAGGGCTGAGGGTTTGACTTAGAATTTCACACTGCGTAGAGTTCTGCAAGGAGAAAACACCATGAGATATCTTTGCATGCACAGCCCTGGCCCAAACCATTAAAGCATATTAACAGCTGTGTGTCCATCCACATGTGACCCCTCTGTGGTTTCCAAGGCCATCGCCACTATTTTCACAGAGTCATGAGCATAACATGACTTCATAAGACAATCCATTGGTTTCTATCTGTCTGATGATATCATAAATGATGGAACGCAGACGGGAGGTGGAACATGGCAATTTCATTTGTATACTACATATCCTTACAGGAAATAAGTCCCTGGATATCTCTGAACTAATCACCCTTTTGGATTTCTACTTCATTTTTAAGCTCTAGATGCAGCAGGTTTCTACATCTCCCCAGTGCTATACATCCCAATAAATCTGTTTCCTCACACTGGATAAAGGAAAATTGGTTCTTACCTGCTAATTTTCTTTCCTGTAGTACCACGGATCAGTCCAGACTCCTGGGTTCATTCCCCCCTGCCAGCAGATGGAGACAGAGAAAAGCATCGCTGACACTGCTTCATAAACCCCCAGTGCCCCCTGCAGTTCCTCAGTATATATCTATATCAAAGCAGAAAATAGCAAAAAACTTTGAACAAGTAAATGAAATCCAATAACACTGAATGCATCAGAGAACAATCTTACAGTTGAGAGGATGACTCTGCCCTATATTCCCCTTCCCTAATTGGGCGGGTTCTAGACTGATCCGTGGTACTACAGGAACGAAAATTAGCAGGTAAGAACCAATTTTCCTTTCCCTGTATGTACCCAGATCAGTCCAGACTCCTGGGATGTACCAAAGCCCTTAACCAGGATGGGACCTGGAGAGTCCCGCTCACAAAACACTCGCCAAAAGAAGGGGATCCCGTATCCCCCACATCTAGATGATAGTACCTTGAAAAGGTATGCAGTGACTTCCAAGTCTCAGCCCTGCGAATTTCCTGTGGAGAAACAAGTTGTGCTTCCGCCCATGAGGTTGCTTGCGAACAGGTCGAATGAGCATGCAAACCTTCTGGAACTGGACGACCCCGTGTGAAATACGTAGAAGCAATCGCCTCCTTTAACCAACATGCAATAGAGGTTTTAGAAGCCTTGGAACCTTTGTTCGCACCACTCCATAGCACAAAGAGATGATCGGACCTCCTAAACTCATTCGTAACCTCGAGGTAACACAACAAAGCTCTCCACACATCCATACGTCTGAGCTCCTTCGCCTGAGGATCAGACGCCGGTAATGCAGGAAAGGCCAGAAGCTCCACTGATTGATTGACATGAAACGCTGAGACTACCTTTGGTAAAAAAAAGAAGGTACTGTCCGTAAGGAAACTCTCACATCCGAAGTCTGAAGGAAAGGATCACGGCAAGACAAAGCCTGCAATTCAGAAATCCTAGCCGAACAGATGGCCACCAGAAAAACCACTTTTAGAGTCAAATCCTTCAACGTAGACCTCCGGAGCGGTTCAAAGGGAGCTTCACACAAACCTCTAAGGACAAGATTAAGATTCCAAGACGGAAAGGATCTCTGTACCAGAGGCCGCAGGTTAATTGTCCCCCTAAGAAACCTAATGACGTCCAGGTGAGCCGAAATAGGGGAACCATCAATCTTGCCATGAAGAGAGCCCAATGCTGCCACCTGTACTTTAAGCGAACTGAGAGATAAGCCCTTGGTGAAGCCATCTTGTAAGAAAAATAGAATGTCAGGGATTAAAGCCCTGAGTGGATACAAGCCCTTAATGAAGCACCAGGACTCAAAAACCTTCCATACTCTAACGTAAGACAGGTTAGTAGACTTTCTTCTAGACTGTAACAACGTAGTGACGACCGATTCTGGATAACTTTTCCTTCTCAAATACCTCCTCTCAAAAGCCATGCCGCTAGACAAAAGTGAGCAGCCTGGTCTGAAAATATTGGACCATGTCGAAGGAGACGCGTCAGGTGGCCAAAGTGAAGTGGCCAGTCCACCACCAAGTTGATTAGATCCACAAACCATGGATGCCGGGGCCACCAGAATCACCTCGCCACCGTGCTTCTCTATGCGACGCAGAACATTGCCTACCGGTGGCCAGGGGGGAAAAAACATAAAGTAGAACCTCCTGTTTCCATGGAAAAACTAGAGTGTCGACCCCTTCAGCCCAGTTCAGCCTTCGGCGACTGAAGAACCAAAACGCCTTGGCATTCTGATGAGTCGCCATTAGCTCTACATGAGGGGAACCTCCAACGATCTCGAATCAGCTGCATCGCAGTCTCCGATAACTCCCACATACTCGGATCTAAGCGAGTTCGGCTCAAGAAGTCCGCTTGAACGTTTTCGACTCTGGTTATGTGGGACACTGCTATTTGCTCTAGATTTTGTTCCACCCAGAGCACTAACTTCTGCGCTTCCCGAGCTACCGCCTGGCTCTTGGTTCTGCCCTTTCAATTGATGTAGGCCACTGTTGTTGCATTGTCCGACAGCATTCGCACTGCTCAATTCCATAGCAGAGGCAGAAACTCCCGCAAGGCCAAGCGGACTGCCCTAGTCTCTAGCCAATTGATAGACCACGCAGACTCTCTCTTGGACCAGGACCCCTGAACCGAATGAGACTGACAAACTGCTCCCCATCCAGAGAGACTGGCATTGGTAGTGACCACTATCCAATCTGGAACTTCGAGGTCCACTCCTCGAACAAGTTTGGGGGTCTGAAGCCACCACGAGAGACTCTCTCTCGCGAGGCCCTCGAGAGGTAACCACAGATGATACTCTTCCGACTCTGGCTTCCAGCGAGTCAGCAACGCTGTCTGCAGGGGTCTCATATGGGAAAACGCCCATGTAACCAAGACCAGCGTGGAGGCCATCGAGCCGAGAACCTGCAAATAGTCCCAGAAATTGGGTATGCGCAACTGCAAAAACTGCCAAATCTGCATCTGAAGTTTCAGAACCCGGTCTTGAGAGAGGTACACCCTGCCCACCAGAGTGTGGAACCGGGCCCCCAAATACTCCAAAGTCTGCGTCGGAGACAATTGACTCTTGAAGAGATTCACCACCCAACCAAGAGACTGGAGAATGTTGAGCACTCAACGAACTGATTCGCGGCACAGAACCTCCGACTTTGCTCTGACCAGCCAGTCGTCCAGATATGGGTGCATTACAATACCCTCCTTTCGAAGGAATGCTGCCGCCACCACCATTACCTTGGTGAAAGTTCACGGAGCTGTGGCGAAACCAAACGGAAGGGCCTGAAACTGAAAATGCTGCCCCAGAATCATGAAGCAAAGAAAACGCTGAGAGTCCCGTTGGATGGGAATATGCAGATAAGCCTCCATGAGATCTAGAGAAGCCAGATACTCTCCTTTGCGAACCACCGCTATGACTGATCTCAGGGTCTCCATCTTGAAGTGCGGCACCTTGAGCGCCGCATTGACCTTCTTTAAATCGAGTATCGGCCAGAAAGAGCCTTCCTTCATGAGGACAAGAAAATAAATGGAATATCTCCCCTGGCGGAGTTCTGTCTGGGGAACTGGCATCACAGCCCCTAACCGATCTAGAGTCACTTGAACCGCAGACCTCTTATCCGGGTAGCCGCATGAAGAAATTAGAAAGAGTTTTCGCACGGGACGAGCAAATTCTAAAGCGTAGCCATTTCTTACCACGCTGAGAACCCACTGGTCCTGAATGATCCTGGTCCACTCATCGTAAAACTGCCGCAACCGACTGCCTATAGTAGGAACGACTGAGTGGACCAGCCTCGCTTCATTGTGAGGACTTGGCTCCCACCGAGGAGCCCCCAGGAGCGCACCCGGAAAGACCTTCGGGCACCATGAAAGGACTGCCCCAGGCCTGTCCTCGAGAAAAAAATTGCCTCTGAGACCATGACACCCCAAGCAATGGCAGTGTCCTTCTGTTGGACTGAAAACGAGACCTTGTCTGAAAAAATCTCTTAGCCTTAGGCTTCTCCTTGGGCAACCTGAGGGCTTTATTGTCTCCAAGAGACTGCATCAACTGCTCGAGGTCCTCCCCAAACAAGAATTTACCTTTAAAAGGCAACAAAGCCAACTGCGCTTTGGAGGAAACATCCGCCGCACAATTGCGGAGCCAGAGCAACCTTCTGGTAGCCACAGCTGATGCAATAACCCTTGACGAGGTACACACCAAATCGTAGAGAGCATCCGCCCCGTAAGCCACCGCTGCTTCCACTCTCTCAGCCGTGTCTGCGTCCTCACTCGACTATGGTAAGTTTCCCTGGAGCTGCTGCACCCAGTGAAGACAAGTCCGCTGCAAAAAGCTGGAACAAACAGCTGCACGCAAGCCCAGAGATGCCACCTCAAAAATCCTTTTAAGGTGTAACTCCATCTTACGATCCTGCACATCTTTCAACGCAGTTGAACCAATCACAGGAATCATGGTTCATTTAGTAACTGCTGAAACCGCCGCGTCTACATTAGGGAGAGAGAAAAAACTCCAAATCCTGCTCCGGCAAGGGATATAGCTTCCCCATAGACCTGCCAACCATTAAGCCAAATCAGGAGTCCCCCATTCCGCTTCCGCCGGCTTTCTAACCGACTTGTGGTAAGGGAAATAAGTCGGGGGACCCCGCATGCCATCCAGGAGAAGTCGGGGGACCCCGCATGCCATCCAGGAGAAGTCGGGGGACCCCGCATGCCATCCAAGTCCTGGTCCTCTCCCTCCAAGTCCTGTCATTTTCACCCCAAGGACCTGAAAAGCCAAAGGGAGCAAAACATCTAGCTCTTCCCTTTTAAAAAGGCGCACCACCTTAGGGTCTTCTGCCTCATGAATCGAAGATACTGGGTCATCCCCTTGACCCACATCCCCGGTCGCCGAATGAACCGGACCCACCAGTGCTCCTTGGCCAGACTCAGTCCCTGCGCCCCCAGGGGCCACGCTGGGCTCCTCAGGCTCAGCTCCACCAGAGTCCCCCAGCGGGGAACTTATCAACCTCTGCACTGAGGGAACTCTCCTTCTGGGAATAGTGGCCCGACTGGACCTCCCCGTAGTCCCCTCAGTGAACTGAACTGGAATCGGCTGTGGCTGAGTAGCCTCCCAAGCCGCCTTCTGTCTGGCTAAATATGCATCGTGGAGCAATAGAACAAAATCTGTAGTAAACCGCCTCCCTGCACCAACCCCTGCAGGGCCTGGCTGAAAAATCGGCAGCAGCGGGCTTTCCTCTCCCTCCAGCACTCCCTGCCCGTTCCTCACCTGAGAACGGGCCGGAGACAAACACGGGGGAGCATCCCCCACCCCCTCCGGCGACACGAGAACGGCTGCGAAGAAATCCGAAATGGCAGCCGTTCCCGCGTAGGCGAGGATGAGGGAAAGCAGCCACACCAGAAAACGTGCTCGCAGCCGGCCCTAAAACGCCCGAAATTCAGCACTGCTTAGCTGGTGGGTGGGCCGACTGAGGGGCCCTCCCCACCATCAGCACATCCCGCACACAGCACCGACCTATTGAGGCGCGAGAAAACCGAGCTGCACGAGCGGCATGCCCTGCCATGAGCCACTAACAGAGGGGAAGCCACCCGAGGGAGAAAAGGAACCTACTCACCTTGAAAAAGCAGAAGGAGCCCCCCCCCCCCCCAGCCCACTAGGATGCCTAAGAAACTCCTTCCTAAGGGGAGGAAGCCACCCAGCACAGCTGTGCTCCGGTGCAAACACTTTTTTTTTTTTTTTTAATTAACTTTATCCCAAAGAGACAAACTGCCCTTAAAGAAACAGGCAAAGTCTCAAAAGGGACCCAAAAAAGAATCAAATAGAGCCTGCAGCCACCTCAGCGGCCTCGTGAAGAGGAAGGATCTGGGCAATCAGATTTACACCCCACGGGTGCACAGACCGAGCACACACAAGGGCACCAACCCCCGGCTCAGCCGGCTCAACCGGACAGGGCAGAACCCACTAGGATTCTCAAAAAACCAAAAGAAACCACCGGGAGGAAGGCTCAATAGGAAAAAACCACTGTAAAAAAACTAGCAAGCTGCAGAACCGCAGGATTAACACCCTCTGCCATCTGCTGGAGACAGAGAAATACTGAGGAACTGCAGGGGGCACTGGGGGTTATGATGCAGTGTCAGCGAAGCTTTTCTCTGTTTCCATCTGCTGACTGGGGAGAATGAACCCAGGAGTCTGGACTGATCCGGGTATGTACGGGGAACCTAACTTGTCCCTTTCTGGCATGATTACTTCTGTTAGGTCTTGCTTGAGCCAAAAGGTGGAACACAATTAAGTGTTCAAGAAGGCTAATATTTGAATTCACAAAGTAAAACCTGTTATGTGAAAGCTTAGTAGCTGGCAGTGAGAAGAGTCGCAGAGCTGGTAAGGAGATACAGCAAAAGGCATTTTTCACTTCCAGCTCACTGGCTCAGCCTGGTCCCATTATTAGGGCAAAGGCATTCTGATATGAGGGCAGCTCAGTGGCTTGTATGAGGTAAGCTGTCGGTGTCCACCTGGTTCCCAGTGGAAGCAAAAGGCACTGTCCTGGCACAGTTACTATTGCTAACTGGCCTCCTGGCTGTGGGGTGGTCATTTAGCGGCCCTCATTTAGCAGGGTGGACAGCAGGAGCCCACGAGGAAGAGGTAAGCATCACCTGGCTCTTCCGGACTTCCTTCAGCGACATCACCTTGCGATCTTTAATTTCAACTGGAATCAGAATCTTTAACAGTACCGGCACCTCGTAAGGATTTTCCCCGTTGATCTGAAAGGAAAGACGCGGACATCAACCCTGGCCCCCTGAGGCAGCAGCTTTAACGAAACAGCATCGCAGGAGAGCGTGCGCATCTCTGGATACCTACATTAAACTTGAACTCAATGCCCTTTGTTTTGGTGGATCCTTGGCTGATGTTCACATATATATCAGGAGTCAGCCTGCAGCAGTAAGGAGAGAAGGAACCATCAGAGCGGTGAAAGCTTGCCTGGGCCTCCTCAGGCTGTTGTGCCAAGTTTTGTCAAGCTTCCCCTCCCCCACCTTTTTTTTTTTCTGCAGTGCAGGCACACAACTGCCAGAGTGGCTCCAAGCACAGAGACCACGGCTTATCCCGAGACCTACTCTGAATACCTTACCCCTGTGCTGCCTCCAGCTTCCCCATCTACTGATTTCAGCTGCCTCAGTATAATGGACTGAATCCTATAGACTGTGGCCCTACTCAGTTAGGGGATAACTTCCAAAACTGCTTGTGGGTGTCCGTATATGTTTGTTATTTACTACTGTATTTTATAACCTGCATGCAAATGACATGCACAGGTTATAAAATATGAGTGCACATATGTGTACACATGCTCACGCATGCAAAACCTGCGAGTCGCGTAAGTTTAAGCTTATCCGGATAAGTTTGAATTTATGCAGCTAAGTAGTGGCCCTTAGCTGGATAAAACTTAAAAGCACTACCTGACCATCTAAGTAGCACTGTTTAGATTTATCTGGGTATGTAAGATAGCCGAAAAAGTCTAAACAAAAAAGCGCTATTTATCTGGATAAGATCAAATTTGTTTGTCTAAGTGCAACAAAGGTGCTACTTAACTGGATAAGTCAGAATTTAGCCGGATAAGTGCGTACAAATGATATACCCATGTATTTTTTACTTCCAGTTTTAAAAGGATTCGTGAATCGGTTTTAATTGTGTTATTTGGATGCATTTACCTCCCTGTAAATCGGCTTTAACATGCATAAGTCAGAGGATTTTATAATATGCAATGAAATTAGCAGTTTTACCAATTAGTTCGCCCAGTCCATCTGCGGCTCGTACAGACCCTCCTGGCTCTTCAGCCTGAAGTCCCTCCATTTCATCCCGGACTCTTACCCACTCATTTTTTCACTTATCAAATGTTTACGATCACTTACAACAAATGTTGAGCAGGAATAAATATACACAAGTAAAAGACTTACGCTCGTCACTTTGGCAGGTTGTAAAATAGCAACTTCTGTGCATAATTGTTGGCCCCTCTCTGAAACACCCCTAGCTGCTTCCTTTTTTATACATACAAGTTTACTCGTGGTCCCTGATGTACACGTGTTTCTTATTGATTTTGGTGTCCTCCCATTCCTTTACCTCTTCCTGGCAGTGGAGCCAAGCTGTTTACCCCTGACACTTACTTGGTGAGAACCGCGCTGAAGCAGTGTTTGACAGGAAGGTTCCTCTGCTCGCTGATGGTCTCAGCACCTTCGTTTGTGCTGAAAGGGAATAAGAATTAAGAACATTAGGGAGGGGGTCACCCGATGTCTGCCTATTCTGCCATGTGGGAGATTTAGGTTCCATTCCCAGCCCTGGGGCAGCGTTCACAGCACTCAGCTGTGGCGGTGAGTGTGCAAGCACAATCGTACCACCAGAACTAAATTAAGAGAGCGCAGATACAAAGAGGGAATCAGGGAAGGATGATGTGGGGGGGGGGGGGGATGGAGAACAGCCCGAGGGGTCCCGTGTAGGAGGAGGCAATGGGTAAGGAGGATGCTGGATGGTAGCAGGGAAGACAGATGGGATGGGGAGAACGTTTGGGGGGGTGCTGGAGCAATGTCTTTAGTGGTCATCACATCATCGACTGTTTGACCCAGCAGGGCCACTGGCACCCAGGAGATAGGGGGCCCCAGGCACTGCACATCAGTGACACCTACTGGCTAGCTAAGGGTTGACTTGTTCTGTGCTCTGGAGGGAATCGTGGCCTGTGCCTCTGAATCAAAGGACTGGCTTAAGGGAGAGGATTTTGTTGTTTTTTTTAAATGGTGAAGAACCCTGAGCAGCTGTTATTGTACTCCTAGTTGTTATCAGTTCATTTATGTTAACATATTTATTGCCTGCCTATAATGTAATTGAACTGGCAGGACAAGCAGGCAGGAGGAAATTAAAGAGCAATTACCCCCCCCCCCCCTCTCTATAATAGCTTCATCCTTCCCTTTGGAGCTGCAGGGGGATCGCTAGCTCAGTCACTCTTAACCAGCTGTGGGGGTTCATTAAAATTAAGACTTGAGCAGGCACTCAGTCACCTCTGTCACAGTAAACAAACAGCAACACTTCCTCAACAGGAAATGCAGGGATCCAGGAAAGAGCCATGTGCAGAACGCTAACACGAGTCCCTGTCTCTCCAGATACATGCAGGAAGTGAGGACATCGTTCCATGATCCTCTGTGCTTTGCATAATTTTTGCCTTTTTGGCTCCAGCACTTTCCACCTGCTCCTGTGGGCTTCTGGGACCAGGAGCCTTCATTCAGAACTATCAAGGGAGGGGGGGGGGGTTCCCCCTATCTTGTATTCCTATTCCAGGATAGGGGCTCCTTCTCAAACCCTGCAAGGATGGTCCCTAAATCTGGCCACTAGATGTCACCATTGCACAATGCCTGGGGCGCCCTCCTCACCTGGAGACTGTGTGCACCACCTCTGTAGCTTCCCCAACCCCAGCCGGAGCTGGGAATCTAACCCAGGTCCCCATGCATGCTGGGACAGCCCCACAATGCTTCTCGTCTATGCCATGTCTTTACTCAACCTCTCCTGCCAAACCTCGGCACTGGTGGTAATTCCACAGGATGTACCTGGTAACATTGATGCTTATTGTTGCTGTCGAGTCTGGATCTGTAAACTTGGCTTCATCTAATTGCCAGATCACCGAAAAATTTGCCTGCTCCGGAAGAAGAGATGGGAATTACTGATTTCTAGCCTAAATAAATCACATCTCATTATCTTTGTTAATGCCAAAATGCCTCTATCTAGTCTTCTCCAGATGCCCTAAACTGATGCTGAGATTAGAAGGTCTAGCAGTGAGCAGAGGTGGAAGGATGAATTTCAGTGAATAAGTTAGCTTTTTAGGATGACTTCAGCTTGCTGAGACAGGCATTACAGCTGCTGTATGGTCTATGAAAGGAAGTTCCTGGACTCCAGTCCTCCTCTGAACTTCATGCAACAGACCAAGACCATTTGCAAAATAAAACTGAACCGGCATTGGGACAGAGAAGCAGAAGAGCTGATCTGAAAGCAGGGCCCAGGAAAGGTACAGTCGAGCAGCAAACTCGCTAAAGGAAGAGAGAAAACGGACTTACCACTGATTTCTTGAAGACGGGGTGCCCGATCTTGCAGGTCATGGAGGAGAGGGAGGAGGTGACGGATACAGGCTTGGCACACACTGTGATGGGGGAGGGAGACTAGGGGAACACATCAGAAATCCTGTCAGTATGATACAGCAAGACCATGGCAGCAAGAAGACATTTCTGGGGCTGCCCTGATGCCATGCACTACCATGCAGCAGGAACTGAGTTCAAATCCTGGCTCAGCTCTTCCTCTGCCCTGGTCAGCTGGGGATGGGGAAGCCACAGAGGAAGCACTCATAGCCCCTGGGGGAGGGGCATCTCAGTCATTCAAAAGATTTGTGGGTAAAATCAGCTTTTCTGCACATAAATCTTTCCCTTTTGTCCGGGTAACTGCACAAAATTTATGTGGACAAAGTTCCCCAGACAAAAAGAGAGCAGGGCTGAGGTTGTGGCAGGGTTAAGCTAACAGATATAGCTGGATAATGCCTCCCTTCTACTTATACCAAACCTTTACAACTCCTAAAGAATGCCTCAGCATGCATCTTTACAACTTCCAAAATGAAAGACCATATCACACCAACACTTATGGAGCTACATTGGCTACCAATTAAATCGCGAATCCTTTACAAAACCTTATCCCTCATTCATAAAAGTATCTTAAATGAAAACTCCCACTGGATAAACCCTCCACTCCTTCCGCGCACCTCCACAAGACCAACTCGTTCCACCCATCAAGGAACGCTCCGCCTTCCTTCGATCAAATCTACCAAACTCACCTCCATAACTAAGAGGGCTGTTTCTCTGGCTGGCCCCACCCTATGGAACTCCATGCCTCCAGATTTACATACTGAAACCTCCACCCCTAAATTTAAAAAAAAAACTAAAACTTGGCTGTTTCTACAGGCCTTTCCCTCAAATACTACCCACCCAAATGAATAATGTACTGAAATTTTGCCTGACATGATCTGATTTTTCTTAAATTTCTCGAATTTTTGCATTTATACGGTATACCTTTGAACTTATGTAAATCTCTCTTTATATTTTTGAATTTTATGTAAATTTCCCCTCTTAATCAGTAACCTTGTCCTCACCCCCCAGCTTATTGTTTACCCATGACCAAGCTTCCCCCTTAAACCTCCTATCTCCTCCCACACATTCCCCCACTGAAAATCAACATACCTATTTAATCTATCTACCTTATAAATGGGCTCTGACCGACGGCCCGCAAATGCGCAGTAGAGAGCAGCTCTACCGCGCATGTGCGGGCCAGCACGTTGGTCAGAGCCGTGCGTAAAAAAATAAAAAAAAAATGGCGGTGGCGGTAGCGGGCGGCGGTAGCGGCAGCGGGCGGTGGCGGTAGCGGGCGGCGGTAGCGGCAGCGGGCGGTGGCGGTAGCGGGCGGCGGTGGCGGCAGCGGGCGGCGACAGCGGGCGGCGGCGGTAGCGGCCAGTAGCGAGGGAGGGAGGGACGGACTGAGTGGGAGGGAGGGACGGAGAGAGAGAGTGGGTGGGAGGGACTGAGTGGGAGGGACGGAGAGAGAGAATGGGTGGGAGGGAGTGAGTGAGGGGGGACTGAGGGAGAGGGAGTGAGTGGGACTGAGTGAGTGAGAGGGGGGGAGGGAGAGTGGGACTGAGTGAGTGAGAGGGGGGAGGGAGAGTGGGACTGAGTGAAAGGGAGAGGGGGGACTGAGAGGGAGGGAGGGAGTGGGACTGAGTGAGAGGGAGTGAGTGGGACTGAGTGAGAGGGAGTGAGTGGGACTGAGCGAGAGAGAGGGAGAGAGAGGGAGGGAGTGAGTGAGACTGAGTGGGAGGGAGGGAGGAGTGGGTGAGGGAGGGGGGGAGGAGGTGGTGAAGAGTGAGGGGAGAGAGAATGAGGGGGAGGTGAGAGACAGAGGGATGTAGCCCGTTTTAACGGGCTTAACGGCTTGTACTGTATATATTGTATCTGTTTACAACTATTAACTTCCTAGTTAACCTTTATTGTTCCTTGTAAAGGCTATGCCTGCGTGACAGATTCGATTCCGCAGAGTTCCCTGGTGTGTGACCCGGTTTAAATGACTTAAGAAAGGAACTTCAATAGAAAAAAAAAATCAACTTCTGAGCGAGAGAAAGAGAGAGAGAGAGAGAGACTAACTTTCCTTCTGCCCTATCCTTCCTTGCTGCTCTTCCCCTGCCCACCTCTCACCACTTTCTTGCCTGCTCCCCTCTCCCCCACCCTGTTCATTATATTTTCTACCTGCTTCAGTTATTTGTAAACCGGCATGATATGCCCTATGAATGTCGGTATATTAAAAGTTTCATAAATAAATAACTAAATAACTATAATGCACTTATAGTAGGTAGGTATTTATACCTCTATATGAGGCCCACCTAGCTACTCGTGGTGAGATGTAGGTATTAGTGTAGGGGTTAGGGGCCACTTTGACATTCAGAGTGTGACGTACGAACAGAACAGTGCACTCTTGTGAATATTTGATGACCTTCGGAGTAAGGAAACTCACCCAAAGATGAGATTTGTGCAGTGTTCTCTCAACCTAGCTTGATGTTACCCAGGTAGAGAGTCCATCAAGCTAGGTTGAGAGAACACTGCACAAATCTCATCTTTCTCATCTCTCTCTCTCTCGCAGGAATTACAACAATTCTGGTACTAAGTGTTTGCAGTAAAATCTATGCAAAGCCCTTTGTGATAAACAGCCTATTACCATAAAACATGTCCCTTTTCCTATCACATGTGATATTTAGTGCATTTTGATAAATCCAGGCCAAAGTTAGGACTGTGAGTTTTCCCACCAGAATTGTGCATGCAAAATAGTCAGAAAGCTCACTGGCCAAAGTTTAGTCCTATTCCCAGGACAGCTCCATCTATGCCCCTTTTTGTCCAGATAAATTTTGTGCACCCAAAATGTTGCTTGTACAAAATGTATGTGGTCGGCGGGATAAAATACTCAAAAGTCAAAAAGTTACCCACATGGAGACTTTCACTATTGATCTCCTGATATCCAGTACCACTTTACCAGTAGATATGTCTGAATACTGCCCAGGTGCTCTCCTACATAAGCACAGACACTAACAGTGTGAGTGGGTGGTATAGTGGGGCTGTGCACCTCGTTCCTTTAATCCAGCTTGAGTTGACCCACTGACACTGGCCTCTACTATATACTTAATAATAAAATAAAATATGGCAGTTCCTGATGCACCTCTAAGGGTGTATGTGTTAGTGGGAAAGGGAATCTTGTATTCAGCAACTAAACTACCAATTCATCATCAAGCAGCTTGGAATTAGTCAGGGGAGCCTAAACCTCTCAATCCAGTGACAAGTAACATTCTGCTCAGACTGTAGTTTTAATGGCAGGATTCCGACATGTCGAAGGGCGATGCCATGGGATGTCACAGATGTGAATGGTGTGTGGTCTGGAGTAAGGTCAAAGATCAAGGAGTACCTGTGGTACTGCACTAGGTAGGGAGCAATGGACAGACCAGACAGGCATCATAGTGTTAATCTATCTTCCCGTGAGTCTATCGCCCTCGCAGAAAAGGCAAGGTTGAGGGATACGGGAGTTTCTTGTGTCATGATCCGGTCCTTTCAGGATATAATGATAGGATTTGCTTTTACAAACTTTCTAACTAAGGCCTCCTTGGAATGAACACACGGAGAGTTCCCTGGCAAAGAATGAGCATCTACTGACTTCTGAAGAAATTACTCGTCTTCCCACTTCTGTCGGTAACCAAACTCCTCACCTCCAGAATCTTTCTGAACTGCAGATTCTTAGGGTACATCATTAACAGGGTCGTCAGGTAAGAATCATCTCCCGTGTTGGCCAGAGACAGATCCATAGTTAAGTCCTTGGTGAGCCCCACCCGCAACTCCTCCCTGGAAGCCGATATGAAGAATGTAATCAGTTAGTCATTACAGAGGTACAGAAAGACCTCCATTCTTGCACTGGAGGCACTGCCAAAGGAAGCATTGGATCCCCTGTCCACACAGAAGCCCAATCAAACATAGCCACACGCACAGCAGACGAAGAGTTGGCAGTGGAGAAGCCTGGGCAGGAGATTCCTTGGAGAAGGGGGCGCAAGTTACATTTTCAGATTCCAAAGGAAATAAAGAACAACATTGGCCAGAAAATAAACAAACGGGGGTAGATATTCAAAGCTGGCTGTTTAAATACCTTAGCTGGTTAGAACGTCCGATGTATATTCAGTGGCATGGCAAAGCTGGAGAATATACTCGTATATGTGCGTACTTCACCAGATACGTCTACCCAGCTAAGTTTAGACCTGCTTTCTGGGGCGTCTAAACTTAAGACGTGAACTCATCCAGTTAACTGAATATTGGTATTTATCCGTATAAGTTATACAGCTAACTCGCTCCACCCCCCGATCTGCCCAGTACACACTCACTTTTTATGCATGCGACTTTTAACCATAGAAGGAACTTATATGGCTATGTGGTGGCCGCTGAATGCAGGGGCATATTCAGCCACTGCTACTTAGCTGCATAAGTCCTGCTTATCCGGGTAAATAGCACTGCATGCGGTTTGAATATCTATCCCACAGGATACACAGAGATAGCCATGAGTTACACACAGATATGCCTAGGACAGCCATGAACTTTACAAACACACAGGATATGCAAAGGTAGCCATGAGTTACATGCAAATACGTACATAGAGAGGCATGAGTGATATATCACAATACACAAATGGTCTTCATTCTGCTATAACCAAGTTGCAGTCTGAGACATATGACCACAAAGCTGGACAATCCTACCCAAAGCCTGCAATTTTGAGGATCTACTGATAGCCCCAATCCCTCTCATTAAGGTAACAGGGATTTTGCATAGGGATTTGGGGGGGGGGGGGGGAGGAACCTGTGGGAAATGTCCTGAAGTTTTGGCATTCTGCATAACTTTACCCTGACTGGTCACACTTCACCAAAGGACAGCAATACACTTTAACCCTTCAGTGGCTAGACTCAGACAAAAGTAAGGACTTGTAGGGTTAATCCTTTGTCCGTGAGTGCTGAAGCCTTCTGGACCATGTCTGCATGCAGGAGGCAAAGGGCTGAATGGGTCTAGGATGGCCCCATGAGTGCCACAATGAGTAAACCAATCCTAGACAGGATAGACTGAGGATTCAAACCAAGCCAGAGCAGGAGTAGAACCTGCAAAGCAGAAACTTACTCTGACAAGTGCGTCGTAAGCTTCAAGTCAGCAACACATATCGTCTTGTTACAGTTTCTCTTGTAGGGCAGCTGAAAGGACAAGAAGCAGAAATCCAGATAGCATTCATGGCATCCCTTTGTTTTGTCTTCTGAGACAGTCTGACCGACACCCTGTGCAGGCTCGCACCATCGCTTCCCAACCACCAGAGTAAATAAGCCAAAATCATTCCAGCTGCCGCTCCTGTTAGGAACGCCACTTTATTTATTTAAAAATATGCATAACCCCTACCATGCTCCAGAAGTTCAGAGCAGGGTGCAACCAACACATAAATGAAAATGCTCAAACACACGAGGGAACAGCTGGGCCATACTACAATCTTCGACTATGGATCCCATTCACCAGTGTTGGGCTATAGAGAAGGATGAGCCCCAGCCTCCGGAACACCGAGTTTGCCGCTACACAGACCTATCGCTCTGGGGGAACCAGAAGGTGGGCTGGAGAGAAACGTCACAAGGATTTATAGACCTGACTTAGACTGGGGAAGCATGCAACGCCCCTTCTACCCTCCTTCTAGCACAGAAACCCAGGTCCACTCGAAGTGACAGAGCAAGTCCTGGTTTTGTCCTTTTGCATGCCTGGAGCTGTAGTTCACATTTTTAGGGAAATCAGAACCACTTCAGTCTAATAATATTCTGGGGGGGGTAATTAATTCTAAGGAGGAGGGGCATATCAGCCGTCAATCACACTTTTATTTGGGCCACCAATAAAGCTTTTATACCAAGAACCTCTCTGGGCCTCTGTGCTTCTCCTCACATAAATACCATGAAGTCCATATGCAAAATTTCAGAAAGTATCTGCATAAATATGCGCCAAACGGTGTTGTCACAATTAAAAAGCCACCTTGGGGATTCCTTTATGATAATCAAGCACACACAGGGGACTGAAGAAATTTACAGTCAGATAAGTGCAGTTTTTGGATATCTTTCATAGTGGTGTTTTAGCAAAATGTTGAAGTTTTTTTTAAAGAACAATTGTTTTGAATGGTTCTCCAATAAGCCTTCGCTGCTTGAGCGCCCAAATTGGACGTGCGTTCATGCACCTTCGCTGGCGGGGCTGCTGGAAGCCGCTTTCGCCGCCGGCTGCCCCCGGGAGGCAGGGGAGCCGCGGTGGGCGCCTCGGGAGGAGGGGAGAGAGGACTGGGGCTGCTGGAAGCATGCAGTAAGTTTACTTTTGTTACAATTTCTATTTGCTTTAATAACATGTTGAGTCGATTTTCGCCCTGCGCCTTGCTTCGGGAGGGGGGGAGAGAGGACTGGCAATCCCTGATGCCCGAGCGTAGGAGAACCATCCACTTCCTGGTACCTGTCATTTGAAATGACATTTGAAATGACAGGTACCAGCGCACCCAGGATACTGAGGTGATACTGTATAGGCGCTGTATAGCGCTCTATACAGTAAAATGGATTGCGTTTCATGGACGCGGTTTGGACGCGGCTTGCATTTCCATGCCATTTAAATACTGTATCGAGCGGTATGTAATCCGAACTGTGCGCGCGGCAAACGAGCGGGCGCCCGGCACTGCCGCACTTTTTCTTACCCGCCCTTACTATATCGGCCTGCTTCACAGGTCCTCTGAAATGTCTTGTGATCGTGCCATGATGAGTTCCCACTAAGTTTTATGGTGAAGACCAAACTCAAAACCTTTTTGGATCTTTGTCTACCACAGGATACCCAAGCTCAGTCATGCAGATTTACTCTGCAGGGTGGTTTACTTGTTACCCAATTATTAAGTAATAATTAAGTCAATTAATTGTGCTATGGAAACTATTTCTCACACACACTGATCCTGAATTAGTTCTATTGTTCTTGCTTTGTGCATTATTGTCTCTCAAGAAACACAGAATTGTTTAATTTTACCCTTTGCATTGCATAAGACTGGTTTCAATTGAACCAGGGCATCATGGTAAGAACTTGTAATTCTGCTTATTATTCTCAGCACTGTAGCCTGGTCTCCAAGAACACACCCAGGGGCCCACACCTGAGTTATTTCTGACTATGTTGTGTCGGCAGAGAGGGGCGGAGTTAGTACACTCCAAGTCCACATGTTCTGATGTGAGAGAAGGTCTGATTTCCGTAAGCGACTATCTTTGACAGCTCTGCATTATATAATATTCATTTCAGTAGATGTGCTGATGCCAAAAAAGACAGCAAGGGTTCAAACAGACTTTCCCAGAGAGCAATTATCAGGCAATGAGGGGGAGGGGGTGTGTGTGTAGGAGTGGAGGAATAGCCTAGTGGTTAGAGCAATGGGCTATGAACCAGGAGACCAGGGTTCAAGTCGCATGCTTGCTCCTTGTGACCTTGGGCAAGTCACTTTACCCTCCATTGTCTCAGGTACAAACTTAGATGGTAAGCCCTCTAGGGATAGGGAAATACCTCCAGTACCTGAATTTAATCCACTTTGAAGTGCTGAAAAAAAGTGGAATATAAAAACAAATAAATACATAATGCTGAGGTGAGGTACAAGCAGCTATGCACATCCCACACACCAGGGGCAGCTCAAGACAATCTGCTGCCTGAGGTGAGGGATGAGATGGTGACCTGCCCCCTCACACATACACACTCTGTTTCACTGATATGCTCTAAGACCCTCTATCTCCCCCACCCCCCCCATACATAAGCTCTTACTCCCCCAGATTCTCTCATCCTTGCACCCAGGCAAGCTCCGGTTCATTTCTCACTGCTCCCCTCCACCTTCCAGGCAGGCACCCATTCATTCACCCACCCACACACAGGCTCTCACCAACACACACACATACACAAGGTCTCCCACAGGCTCACACACCCATCTAACCAGGCAGACAGTAATCCACCTAGAGGACCTAGACTTTTTTTTCAGCCACTGTGTCCCCCTCCTCTCTTAGGTCACCGGTCTTGAGGCAGCAGGAAATGACATCGGGAGAAACGAGACTCCTGCTGCCCGGGGTTGTCACTGAGTGGACCGGGCAGGGGTTTGGTTTATCCCTGCCCGATCCAATGTTTGACATTGGAGGCAGGGTGAGATGGCGGCTGGGGTAGAGGTGTTTGGAGGGCACTTTTTGCCATTCCAAAATTCTGCTGCTTGAGGCTGCCGCTTCACCCTGCTTCATGATAAAACCGCCCCTGCCCCCCCCCCCCCCCCCCCCCCCCCCCCACATACACACACACAGACACACTCTCTCTTGCTCTGGTTTCTTCTTTACCTGAAAGGAAGCTTGAGTAGGTTCACTCTTATCCAGAAAGGGAGCAGGAAGATCCCGCATCTCGTCTGTGTTCTCTAGGGAGTAGCTGACAGTGATGGTGATGTTGGTGAAACAGTCCTGGTCACAGGGCTGCAACAGCACAGAAGTAAATGCAGCACACTATTACATTTGGGGCTTTTCTTCACTCCTCTCCCTGCCTGTGTAACTTTCTATTCAGCTATCTCAGTATGATTCAGGGACGGCAAAACCACCATCTGAAGCAGGCAGGGTGTAGGCCTACATTTCAGTAAGTGCATTCTTAAACATTTTAGGAATTAAATAGTCAGAATACCTCATGGTCACTTTCTTTTCCATGGGACTACTGACCCCCAAAGAGCATCACTAAGCCTGCAGCTTCAGGAAGCAGCCCTGGGATGGTCCTTCTGTAGAATTACTCAGGTCTAAACTGCTCTGATGTTACACAGAGAAGATTACACACACAGAAGGCAACACATAGATTCCTGGTTTAGAAATCTCCCTGCCAAGCATATTTGAAAATGTAAAGGTCCATATTCAAAGTGCCAGTGAGCGGATAAGTTATTCAGTGGGACGTATCTGTATTAGGACCAGACCTACCTGCATAATTTAAGCTATACAGCGCTATCAGTGCTGGCGGGATAAAGTCTTACTATGCCCTGGACACCATTTCCAGCATCTACATGGTCAGGCAAAATTTACCCACTTTGCAGGACAGGGAGGGTAATTTAAGATTTATCCAACTAACCTCTAAACTGGACAATTTTAAAAAGAATGCGCCTGTGCCCATAAGCGTGCGTATCGGTGCGTGAGTGGAGAGACGCTGCAATTTTATATCATGCCTACCAGTATGCGCATATCATTTAAAATACCCCTCCCGTGTGCGCGTAATCTTAAGCAGCGGCTTAAGCGAATGTCCGGCACCTATTTCCACTAGGGCAGTAGCGGTTCTCACGCGCCCACGTAGGCGGATTTTAAAACACGCTCGCGCGAGGGGAAAAAACAGTTTCTTCCAATTAGACCGCCAGTTTGTCCAGTTGATATTGAGGTCTTCAAGACCCCCTCTGGTTCTTCATCCTGTAAGCCCCCCCCCCTCCCCACTTGACCCCGAATCCTCAGGCTGTGCTGAAAAAGCCCTAAAACTGGAGATCTCCAGACTTGCTCCTCATCAGGGCCAGCAGTAAAGTTCCGCGGATAACACACAGGCGTGCGCCACGGTCAGCTTTTTTAAAATGTGGAGTTACGCGCATAAGGCTTGGCCCCTGACCCAGATTGCCCATGCCCCGCCCCTTTCCTGCCTCCTTATTCTTGACGCGTGTATGGGTATCCATGTGTGCGCATATTTCACGGCTTCTTAAAATTTGCATTGCTCGCGCGTGGCCCACATACGTGCGCACGTGGCCGCTTTTGTGCAAGCAACGCTTTTAAAATCTATCTCATAATTAGCCAGACAAATGTTTTGAATAGGGACCACCAGCAAACAAGAACCAAAAGTTGAAAGGGATTCTAAGAAAGAGTCAAATCATCTGTCTGCGGGTATTAGGCTGCACACTTCACCCCTAATTATCACTAGGACAGAGGCATTGTGGGCTGTCCTGGTGCCCTAACACTGGGAAGATCCCTAGTAAGATCCTCAAGTCCAGTCATCTGCCCCCCAGGCTTGCTGGTACTGCCATTGCTCCAGAGGCAAATGGGGAGCGAGTCCAGGTCACTGCTCAAGGGTGGCTCCTAGTGGCCATATTTAGGGAATGATCAATGCGGGGTTCCAGAAGGAAGCTTGGTGCGTGGTCCCCAGCTGAGAAATGTCACTGAGATGACTAGATGAGGTAAGTTGTGCATTGGAGATTATAAAGTAAAGGAAACATCCCTGGGCAGTTGTGGAGGAAGGCTTGGGGTGCCAGAATCCCAGCCCTGGTTCCAGTTGAGCTGGAGGCCGAAAAGAGGAAGAGAAGGGCGACCAAAATGATAAAGGGGATGGAACAACTCCCCTATGAGGAAAGGCTGAAGAGTTTAGGGCTGTTCAGCTTGGAGAAGAGACGGCTGAGGGGGATATGATAGAGGTCTACAAAATTATGAGAAGACAAGAATGGGTAAACGTGAATCGATTATTTACCCTTTCAGATACTAGAAGGACTAGGGGGCAGTCCATGAAGTTAGCAAGTTTAAAACATTTAAAAGTTTAAAACATTTAAAACAAATTGGAGAAAATTATTTTTCACTCAATGCACAATTAAGCTCGGGAATTCATTTCCAGAAGATGTGATTAGGGCAGTTAGTGTACCTGGGTTTAAAAAAGGTTTGGATAGGTTTCTGGAGGAGAAGTCGCAGGATGCTGGAGTTGATGGACCCTCGGTCTGACCCAGTATAGCAACTTCTTATGTTCTTATGTAGGAGGGTCCAGAAAAGAGGCAAGGGAGGCAGAGAACTGCATGACTTACCAGGACAGTGAGCGAGTGCACTGCACAATACGACTCTGTGATCCTCAGCTTTTCTTCCTTACTGTGCTCTCTGCTCTCAAAGGTGATGCGTTTCTGCTCCATAGTCACATCTAACTCCAGTCTATAGGTGATGTAAGATTTCTGAATGTCTGCAACAGGAACATAAGAATCCTGAAAGAGCTGTAAGGAGCCCCCTCTAGTGGCAGGAAAGGAGGCTCACAGCAGCTCAGTGATGCTTAGATGCTGGATGCAGCTCTGCTTCATGACCTGAATCCTTTCTCTACCCCCACCCTAACACAGGCAAGAAATGCAGGACACAGCTGATCCAACATTGAATTAAGATGTTCATTCTTATGGCATTACCTCGCTCCTTGTCGCTGAAAGGGGACAGAATTTTGAAGCAGAGCTGTGCTTGGATTGTGTTGTCCACGGGCCAGATGAGCACTTTATCTGGAGAAAAGATCAGCTCAGCCTTGAGCTTAATGACCGGCCTCGATCTAGAGGTGAAAACACAATAGTCAGTGTTCCGGGCTTTACTTCCAGGACTGATGAGAAAAGAAAAAATGCAAAATGGTTTCAAGCTGGAAAACTAAGACCTGATGCGGAACAGGAGTTTGGATAGACAGAAAGGGCAACAGCAGAATATGATAAATAGCGGCAGAAAAAGATCAAACTGCTCCATCCACTCTGCCCAGCTGAGATTCTTTCACTCAACCCAACACCAGCTGCCCATCCCCATGTCTTTTATCTGAACCTCACAGCCCTCCCCATCAGTTCCAAGCAAGCCCGGAATCTGTTACAGTACCGGCCTCCACCACCTCCACTAATGGGCCTTGTCATCTTCCTCTGTGAGTCTTACAAGACCAGCACCCAGGTTCCCTTCCAAGTCTTGTTACTTGGCTGTCTAATAATCCACACAGTTATCAAAGTTTACAAAGCAAATGTCCAAAACATCTTGCCTCCCCATGCTCACTGACGTTTGGGTTTTAACCACGTCACTCCATACAGGTTTCCCCAGTTCCTTCTTGGAAGCCCAATGCAGCCATACCACCGCTGCTCCATGCAGGTTACCCTTTGGCTACCTCTATGTTCTGTGGTGCCACTAGGTCAATCGAGAGCTCTAGTCTAAGAACTCAGACATAAGCAAGCTAAGTTCTAGAACAGATGTCCAAGTATCTGTATCAAGCATTCTAGGATCCGTATTACGATCTGAAATTATGGAAGAGTCATTCCATGACTGAATACTGAGACCCCAAGGTCTGCTGTAACTGAATTGCAGTAAAAGACTTGACTTTCCTTCTTTTCCGCAGCAGATTCCCCTGACTGGAATGACTCCTAAAGGAAAATTGGTTCTTACCTGCTAATTTTCGTTCCTGTAGTTCCACAGATCAAATAGAAACAGCCTAACTTCTGTTTATTCGCTGCCTTGGATTTAAAGGGGCCAGCGCGGGAAAACACAAGACTGCTCCCGGATGACGTCAGACGCTGCAGGGCTATTTAAACCCTGCAGCTGGAGCCTTCCCTTGCCTTGCAACAAGGTTCGCTCCTTGGAGTAACTAGTTGCGTTCCTGATTCCTGCTTCCTGACGTCTGATTCTCAGCTTCCGACCCTTGCTTGTCCTCCAATTCCGTCTTCTGCTTCCACCCCTGGTTCCGGCGTTGTCTTCTGATTCCTGGCTCTCGACCTAGCTTCGTCTCTGACATTGATTCCTGCTTCCGTCCTGGGTATTGGCATTGACATCTGACCTCTGGCCCCTGATCTTGGCTCGCCCCTGGACTCCGGCTTCATCTTCTCCCGCTGCTACAGGTATCTGCTCATCTGCCACCGAGGCCTCACCTAAGTCCCAGCGGCTCAGGTTCTCGCGGGCTTCCTAGGGTGAAGTCTCTTCCGACCCCCGGTCGTCATGTCTTCTCGCAGAACTGCTCCTCTGGCCCTTGGTCGCATAGGGTCCACCTAAGTCCGAGAGGTCCGGGTTCCTTCGGGCTCCTCCTGGGGGAACCTCGGACTTCCAGCGGTGAAGACATCCTCAAGCCTCTCCTCAGCGCCGCCTGCCGGCCGTCCCATCATTGTGGGTATATTCCACCCTATCCCACAGGGTTTGGCCGGTCCAAGGGTCCACAACCCCAACAGTTTGCAAGGCCATGGACCCGGCGGATCTCACAGGCCTGAAAGCCATCCCGGGCATTGCTCAGAAGCTGCAGCAGCAACAGATTTGCCTCGATTCTCTGATGGCAACAGTACAGAGATTAGCGGACCGTGTCGATAGAGCCGCCGTTGCCAGCCCCTCGGTGCCAGGAGCTGGGCTCATTTCCGGGCCAACCGTACCAGTACAGATGCCTGCACCCTCGCGTTATTCCGGGGATGAAAAGTCGTGTCCAGGGTTCCTAAACCAGTGCTACATTCGCTTCAATCTGCTGCCGGCCCAGTTTCCCACAGACCAGGTCAAGACGAGTTACATTATTTCCCTGCTGGATGGGAGGCCCTTGGCTTGGGCCTCATCCCTCTGGGAGCGCCAGGACCCTCGCTTGGCCAATTTGGTTCACTTCGTCAAATCCTTTCGTCGGGTATTCGATGAGCCTTCCCGTGGTCCCACGGCCATGTCTGAACTACTCCGGCTACGGCAGGGGAATCGTCCCCTGGAGGAGTACGCTGAGGAGTTCCAGACCCTCGCCACCGAGCTGAATTGAAGAGCCGATAGCTTGCACGGCATATTCTTGGAGGGGCTCTCACCACGGCTTCAGAACGAATTGGCGGCCAGAGATCTCCCGGACGACCTCAACGAACTTATTGATTTGGCCGGTCGTGTGGACCGCCGCATTCAGCGTCGATTCCGGGAGAGGAGATCCACTCGGGGATTTGCTGGTCCTGGGGCCACACCCCCTTGTGCCAGGCAATCTCCCCTCGCTCCTCCTAAATCCCAGGGTGAAGAACCCATGCAGCTGGGCCGAGGTCCCATTTCCCAAGAGGAGAGGAGAAGGCGTCGGTCCCAGGGCCTGTGTCTCTACTGCGGGGGCAAAGGGCATTTCCTGGCCCGTTGTCTCGATCATCTGGGAAACGCCCGAACCTAGAGACTATCGGGGAGTTAACTCTAGGCAACAGCACCTCTACCTCCCCATGTACTGTTCCGGTAACCTTGGGCCTCCCTGAGGGGGGGTTCGACACCTTGGCCCTGCTTGACTCCTGAGCCGGGGGGAACGTCATCCTCCGAGACCTAGTACAGCAACTCCAGCTTGAGGTCCAACCTCAGGAACCACCCATACAGGTGTCCTCAATTCAGGGGACCCCACTCCCAGGTACCATCTCCACTCGGACTCGCTCACTTACGCTACGTGTCGGCCTCCTACACACCGAGGAGATCTCTTTCCACATTTTGGAGAAATCCATACATCCCGTTATCTTAGGCATGCCATGGCTGCGGAAGCACTCGCTTGTGATTAATTGGGACTCCCTCCAGATTACGTCCTGGGGTCCAACCTGCTTCAATGAGTGTCTATCTGCCCATTCTCAACCACTTCTTCCACTCTTAACTGCGTCCCTAGCGATACCGCTGCAGTACCACGCCTTCCAAGATGTCTTTTCTAAAGAGAAAGCCGAACCACTCCCCGAGCATCGGCCCTTTGACTGTGCGATCAACTTGATCCCGGGCTCCATTCCATCCCGCGGACGGGTATACCCACTATCCCTCCCGGAGACCCAGGCCATGTCCGCTTATATTAAGGAAAACTTGGATCGAGGCTTCATCAGACCATCAAACTCTCCGGCCAGAGCCGGGTTCTTCTTCGTAGGCAAGAAAGATGGGTCTCTTCGACCCTGTATTGACTACTGCGGTCTGAACAGCATTACACGGCGTGATCGCTATCCACTTCCCTTGATTCCTGAACTACTGGATCGCCTACAAGGAGCCAAAGTCTTCACTAAGTTGGACCTCCGAGGGGCATATAACCTGGTGAGAATCCGTCCCGGAGACGAGTGGAAGACCGCGTTTAACACAAGAAACGGCCATTACGAATACCTTGTCATGCCTTTCGGGCTCTGCAATGCCCCGACTGTGTTCCAAAACTTCATGAATGAGGTACTCAGAGAGATGCTGCACACCTCGGTGATTGTTTACTTAGATGATGTGCTTATATACTCCAAGGATCTAGAGACTCACCGTCAAGAAATGCCAATTTGATCAACAGTCACTACCCTTCCTAGGGTACATCGTATCCTCCGCAGGCTTCCATATGGACCCCGAGAAGGTTGCCGCCATCAAGAACTGGCCACAACTGGTAGGAATTAAGGCGCTACAACGCTTCCTTGGCTTTGCCAACTTTTACCGGCAATTTATCCCACACTACTCCAGCCTGGTGGCTCCGCTGACGGCCCTTACCAGAAAGGGAGCGATGCCAGGAAGTGGCCGCCCGCCACCATACAAGCCTTCCAGGAGCTCAAGAGTGTCTTCCTTCACGACACCTTCCTCCGACACCCGGATCCTCAACGCCAATTCATTGTAGAGGTCGACGCCTTCGATGTGGCGGTCGGAGCCGTCCTTAGCCAGCTATCCAAGAATGGTAAATTACTACCATGCTCTTATTTTTCGCATAAGTTTTCCCCCGCAGAGAGGAACTACGGCATAGGGGACAAAGAATTACTGGCCGCCAAACTAGCCTTCGAGAAATGGCGCTAATGGTTGGAGGGGGCCCAACACCCAATAGTCGTTTACACAGACCATAAGAACCTGGAGTACCTGTGCCGCGCCCAGCACCTTAATCCCCGACAGGTGCGTTGGTCCCTCTTCTTCAGCCGGTTCAATTTTTCCCTCCATTACAGACCGGCAGCTAAGAATGTTCGGGCAGACGCCCTCTCCCACACCTCGGTGACGGATGATACCATCGACACGCCCCAATACATCCTGGACCCAGCTAAAGTTCTCGTAGCCACATCCGAAGTGGTCCACACGGGTAAGACGGTAGTTCCCACTCGCTCACGGAAAAAGGTATTGGCATGGGCCCACGACTCTCTGACTGCAGGGCATCCAGGGATGGCCCGGACTCTAGAACTCTTGACTGAGTTCTATTGGTGGCCGCGGGTCAAGGAAGACGTTTGTCTCTATGTCAGTCATGTCCTACCTACGCCCAACAGAAACCTTTACAGGGCCGCCCCTGGGGGCTCCTTCAACCACTTCCCATACCTACGGAACCATGGACCCACTTGTCCACAGATTTTATTGTGGCATTACCCCCCTCAGATGGGAAGACTGTGATCTGGGTCATGGTCGATCGATTCTCAAAGATGGCCCATTTTGTGCCGCTTGCTAAGCTGCTTACAGCACCAGAGTTGGCCAACCTGTTTACCCAGCATATCTTTTGACTGCACGGACTCCCGCTGCACATTACTTCCGACCGAGGCCCTCAGTTTACGGCAAAATACTGGAGGGCTCTTTGCAAAAAATTTGGAGTACAACTGGATTTAACCACCGCTTTTCATCCCCAGAGCAACGGTCAAGCCGAACGTACCAATCGAATAATAAAGACCTTCCTCCGAGCCTTCGTCGGAGATCTCCAAAACGACTGGGTCGCTCTCTTACCCTGGGCAGAGTTCTCTTATAATCACTATAAACACTCTGCAACCCTCCAGTCCCCATTCCAATTGGTCTATGGGAGGTCTCCCAAGCCTCCATTGCCACTACCTTTGATAGTGCCGTCCCCAGCAGCGCAACTGACATCCTGTCAACTACACCATCTCTGGCGCTCCACCCAGGAGAAACTTCGTCGGACATCTGCCAAGTTCTTGGTAAGAAGACCCGCTCCGGTCTTCTTACCAGGAACCAAGGTATGGTTGAGTACCAAAAATATTCAGCTGCGCATCCCTTCCATGAGGTTGGCACCCCGCTATATCGGTCCCTTTACTGTGGCCAAACGCGTTGGGGCAGTGTCCTACAGGCTACGGTTGCCATCCACCTTGAGGATCCATAATGTCTTCCACGTCTCCCTACTCAAGCTGGTGGTCCTTTCTCAATTCCAGACCAAGCCTCCGGAACCATCTGTCGCTACCGCTGAACAAGGCAAGACGTATACGGTGAAAGACGTCTTAGACGTTCGTTTCCATTGCCATAGGTGGGAGTACCTCCTCTCCTCGGAGGGTTACGGTCCCGAAGAAAACTCCTGGGAGCCTTCAACGCATATCCTGGACAAGGGTCTCCTCCGCCAGTTCCATTTGGATCACCCAGCCAAACTGACACCCCCCGGGAAGAGGGCGTAGGAGGGGGGTTACTGTTGCGGTCCCGGGTCGGGCCCCGGGACCTACACTCACCATCGCCTCGGTCCGGACTATTGCCACCTCCGGTGGGCCTGCACAGACCTCAGACGCGGCGCTCCCACTTCGGAGGAGAAGCAGGCATCGCCCCGCGTCTGGCCCCACCCCCTAGGCGTGCTCGCATGCTGGGGCCTTGGATTTAAAGGGGCCAGCGCGGGAAAACACAAGACTGCCCCCGAATGACATCAGACGCTGCAGGGCTATTTAAACCCTGCAGCTGGAGCATTCCCTTGCCTTGCAACAAGGTTCGCTCCTTGGAGTAGCTAGTTGCGTTTCTGATTCCTGCTTCCTGACGTCTGATTCTTGGCTTCCGACCCTTGCTTGTCTTATGACTCCGTCTTCTGCTTCCACCCCTGGTTCCGGCGTTGTCTTCTGATTCCTGGCTCTCGACCTAGCTTCGTCTCTGACACTGATTCCTGCTTCCATCCCAGGTATTGGCATTGACATCTGACCTCTGGCTCCTGACCTTGGCTCGCCCCTGGACTCCGGCTTCGTCTTCTCCCGCTGCTACAGGTATCCACTCATTTGCCACTGAGGCCTCTCCTAGTCCCAGCGGCTTGGGCCCTCACGGGCTCCTCCCGGGGGGGCCGCGGGCTTCCTAGGGTGAAGTCTCTTCCGACCCCCGGTCATCGTGTCTTCTCGCAGAACTGCTCCTCTGGCCCTTGGTCACATAGGGTCCACCTAAGTCCGAGAGGTCCGGGCTCCTACGGGCTCCTCCTGGGAACTCAGACTTCCAGCAGTGAAGGCATCCTCAAGCCTCTCCTCAGCGCCGCCTACCAGCTGTCCCATCATTGTGGGTATATTCCACCCTATCCCACAGGGTTTGACCAGTCCAAGGGTCCACAACCCCAACAGGAAGGCCATCTGGGGGACGACTACACAGCCCATTCAGGACCGGATCCACCCCCTCCAAATCAAACTCCTCCTGAGGAACCTTAACTCCCAGCACCTGAATAGCCTGAGGAATTAATGGAGCGAATTCCTCTTTTCTAAAAAGACAAACTACCTTTGGGTCATCCCCCTTGGGGACCGAGATTCCCTCCGGGTCATCCCCCAGACCCACACCTCCTGCTGCCGGATCTAGTGACAAGTCATTGCCAGCAGAATCTGCAGGGTCTCCTTTCTCCAGCTGGCCCTGAACCCGATGGAGGTCCCCAACAATTTCTCAACAGGGGAAGCACGCTTTCTACCCGAAAAACTTGGCTTGGGCCGCACAGCACGCCCCCTCTGATGACTGGAGCCGGGAATCCACACTAGACCAATCTGCTTGCTGCTTGGCCAAATATGCCTCAAGTAGCAGCAAAACAAAGTCAGCCGAAAATGGCTTAGAAACCCCAGCCTCAGCAGGAGAGGAACCAGGGAAGGGAAGCATGGGAACCCCTTCCCCCTCCAAACTTCTCTGATTCTCCCCGGAGCCTGAACACGCCGGGGACAACCATGGGGGGCATCCCCTTCCTCCCTTCAATGCAGAATTGGCTGAAAGCAAATTCAAAATGGCCGCTGCTCCCACGCTGAGTGGGAAGGGATCTTTACCCCGGTGCAAACCTCGCGGCGATGCTGGAGTAGAAGCGGGAGCCCTCCGCCTCTTTTTTGCGCATACCCGGCCGGCAGACAAGTCCTCATCGCCCGCTGAACAGCCGGAACACAAGCCGAGCCTATTAAGCCGCGACCGCGCTGTCGCAAGCATGGCATGCCGACCCGCGGCCCATCACTGGCACCAGGAAACCTACCTCAGAGCAGGAGAACAACACGAGCTAGCACCCCAGGCAAACACCCCAGCCACCAAATCAAGAGGAGGAAGTCACCCACACAGCAGAGCAACGCTGCTGCCTGTTAATGGGTTTTTTTTTGTTTTTAAACTTTATTCAAACTTCCTCCAAGGCTGGGAAGAGAGGTTCAAGAACACAAAAATAGAGTGCCTCAAAAGGAAAAATTACTCCAAGCCTGCAGCTGCCTGAGCAGCCTCGTGAAGGGGAGGGATCTGGACCACCAGATTAACACCCCACAAGTGCAAGGATCGAGCGTACTAAAGGGTCACCAACCCCCAGCTTGTCCACCTCAACCAGACAGGAAAGGACCTACCAGGATCCAAAAACCCCCAGGAGGAAGACTCAAAAAACACAAAAAATTGCCCAGACTGCAGAACTGCAGGTTTTGCACCATCTACTATCTGCTGGAGAAAAAGAAATACTGAGGGACTGCAGGTAGCACGAGTGGTTAAGTAGCAGAGTCAGTAAAACTTTCTCTGTCTCCATCTGCTGGAAGGGAGGCAAACCCCAGGAGTCTGGGCTGATCGGGGTACATACAGGGAAGCTCCATTACAAGAAGGATCACAGGAGAATAGTTTTAAAACATTTATAATATCCACTACCCAAACTGGCATTCTGGGGGTGAGTGAAGGAAGGCCAGGAGAGTACAGTACCTACCGTAGCACACAGATCTTCCCAAATGACCCCACTGTAATGTCAATGAGACCATCTCTGGTCAGGTCCAAACCACCATCAATGGACTGTCCAAAGTACCGGAGCTTGGAGTCGATATCAGCTGCTTTTATCCGCTGTGAAAGAGGAAAGACCATAGGTCAGAGATGGTGTTCTCCTCGATGTTATGACTCTGACCAATCTAACCTGGGATTACTCAGGAACAGAGTTCTGGAGAGACACCAGAGGACTCCATGCTGCAACAGTCCTGGTTTTAAACTTCCAACCTACTGCTTACATAGAAGAGCAGAATGGAAGAGCCCACTCATTGTGGACCCAGACTCTGTGCTCTTTATGGAAAGGCTCATCCAGCCCTGGTTTTATCCCTCTGCCTTTACTGGGCAAAAACCAGAACTGAAAAAAACTGGAGCTAGCTGAGCTGATAACCCACATCAGAGAGGCAGTTCTGATTTATTTATTTAACACTTTTTTTATATCGCCATTCTGATTTCAGTCTTGACGGTTTACAAACATAATAGCAAATAAAAGTGCTAATATAAAACAATCAAAAAATACAATAAAATGTTGTATAAAGTAATAAATTATTAAAACAACATAAAAGAAATCTAACTTAAAATAATAAAAGAAGTGCCTTAATCTCAAACTCTAAGGTGAGAAACCTAGCCACAAACATCAATCGTCAATCATTCAAATAATCCAATACCTCAAATGCTTTCTCAACTAGCCATGTTTTTAAATTCTTTCTAAAGATCATAAGGTCTGTCTGCATCCTTAGTTTCCGATGGTAATGAGTTCCACAATGTAGGTCCTGCTATCGAAATGGCTCTCTCTCTGGCTTCGCTAAGGTGGGCTGTGCGTATAGAGAGTACCACAAGGAACCCTTATCAGCTGATCTCAAACTTCTTTTGGATGGGTAAAGCTGGATGGTTGCACTTAGCCATTCTGTTTTATCATTTATGCCTTTTACATAAATATATTTACATAAATATAAATATATTTACATAAATATATTTATGTAAAAGGCATAAAACTTTCAATTCAAATCTAAACTTTACCGGTAGCCAGTAGCGAGAAATCAGTGTTGGCATTATATGATCACATTTCCTGGCTCTGGTTAATACTCTATCAGTGGCATTTTGTAAAAGCTGTAAAGGTCTTAAAGTGCTTGTTGGTAGACCAAGTAAAAGGGCATTACAATAGTCTAAGCTAGAAAAGAGTAATAATGCTTGAAAATGCTCATGATTAAGCAGTGGTTTTAATCATTTCAAGATCTAAAATTTGTTATATTCCCTTCTCTCATTTATATACTAATATGTTTTTTCATGTTCATATCATTGTCAATTATTACTCCTAGGTCTCTAGCATGTGAGGACAATTTAATTTCAGTGCAGCCTATATGGAAAGAGAGGGGGTTGTTGAGCCTCAGTTTTCTGTTTAGTAAAATAATCTCAGTTTTTTCGAGGTTCAGAACAAGTTTCATATGGACTAATAATGTTTTTTTTACAGAGATATAAACTTCTAATTTCAAAGTGTTCTCAATCGTATCTTTGATAGGGACCGATTGAGAACACTGCAATGGCTTGGAACTGGATCCCTAGGATTCACTGTGTTCCTCTCTCATTTTGGGTCTACAGGAAACATTTTGCCATGAATTAGGCCCCCCGCCTCTTGACAACAATGTGAGATTCTCAGTAATGGCTGACTGGTGAGAGATGAGAGAACCAAGTCAAGCACCATTTACGAGGTCATGGCTAAAGGCGGTAACAGATTACCCAAGGCCTGACCAACACAATCTGCTGTTAAGTCAAGCGAGAGCCGCAGTGTCAGCAGTAAGAGATGAACATTGACCCGTGGTAAAGACTGAATTTTAGGTGCTTGAAAACGCCCGTTTGAGTCACACCCTCTCCAGCTCATATCAGGTGTGTCTGGCCATAGTTTGTTCAACGACACTGGGGGAAGATAAAGCTGAAACCTAATTTTATACTGAGTCTCGAGGAAAGAAATTTCATATTTTCATCCAAAGGGAGTCAGAGAGTGCCATTTGTATGTTAATAAATAAATTTGCTCCTGTGTGACCTCTTATTAATTAATTAACTAATTAACCGGCATGGTTAATTAATTAATTAACCGGCATGGTTAAAAGGGGAGGTGAAAGAAGCTATTTTAGCCAAAAGATCTTCATTCAAAAATTGGAAGAAGGAAACAACAGAAGAAAATAGGATAAAGCATAAACGTTGGCAAGTTAAATGTAAGACATTGATAAGACAGGCTAAGAGAATTTGAAAAGAAGTTGGCTGTAGAGGCAAAAACTCACAGTAAAAACTTTTTTAAATATATCCGAAGCAGAATGCCTGTGAGGGAGTCAGTTGGACCGTTAGATGATCGAGGGGTTAAAGGGGCACTTAGAGAAGATAAGGCCATCGCGGAAAGATTAAATGATGTCTTTGCTTTGGTGTTTACTGAAGAGGATGTTGGGGAGGTACCTGTAATGGAGAAGGTTTTCATGGGTAATGATTCAGATGGACTAAATCAAATCACGGTGAACCTAGAAGATGTAGTAGGCCTGATTGACAAACTGAAGAGTAGTAAATCACCTGGACCGGATGGTATACACCCCAGAGTTCTGAAGGAACTAAAAAATGAAATTTCAGACCTATTTGTAACCTATCATTAAAATCATCCATTGTACCTGAAGACTGGAGGATAGCAAATGTAACCCCAATATTTAAAAAGGGCTCCAGGGGCGATCCAGGAAACTACAGACTGGTTAGCCTGACTTCAGTGCCAGGGAAAATAGTGGAAAGTGTTCTAAACATCAAAATCACAGAACATATAGAAAGACATGGTTTAATGGAACAAAGTCAGCATGGCTTTACCCAAGGCAAGTCTTGCCTCATAAATCTGCTTCACTTTTTTGAAGGAGTTAATAAACATGTGGCTAAAGGTGAACCGGTATATGTAGTATACTTGGATTTTCAGAAGGCGTTTGACAAAGTTCCTTATCAGAGGCTTCTAGGAAAAGTAAAAAGTCATGAGATAGGTGGCGATGTCCTTTCGTGGATTGCAAACTGGCTAAAGGACAGGAAACAGAGAGTAGGATTAAATGGACAATTTTCTCAATGGAAGGGAGTGGACAGTGGAGTGCCTCAGGGATCTGTATTGGGACCCTTACTTTTCAATATATTTATAAATCATCTGGAAAGAAATACGACGAGTGAGATAATCAAATTTGCAGATGACACAAAATTGTTCAGAGTAGTTAAATCACAAGCAGATTGTGATAAATTGCAGAAAGACCTTGTGAGACTGGAAAATTGGGCATCCAAATGGCAGATGAAATTTAATGTGGATAAGTGCAAGGTGATGCATATACCCTGTTTCCCCGAAAATAAGACATCCCCCGAAAATAAGACCTAGTAGAGGTTTTGCTGAATTGCTAAATATAAGACCTCCCCAAAAGTAAGACCTAGCAAAGTTTTTATTTGGGAGCATGCCCGTCGCACAGAACACTAGAGCATGCAGCTGTGATTTTTTTACCCTGCAGGATTCACAGTTGTCATCACAAACCAGCATAACCAGACAACTATTCAGAATATGATAAATGTTCATTTTTTTGTTCAACAATATATGTGAATTCTTCTTCATGGAAAAATAAGACATCCCCTGAAAATAAGGCCTAGTGCATCTTTGGTAGCAAAAATTAATATAAGACACTGTCTTATTTTCGGGGAAACACGGTAGGAAAAAATAACCCATGCTATAATTACACAATGTTGGGTTCCATATTAGGTGCTACAACCCAAGAAAGAGATCTAGGCTTCATAGTGGATAACACATTGAAATCGTCGGTTCAGTGTGCTGCGGCAGTCAAAAAAGCAAACAGAATGTTAGGAATTATTAGGAAGGGAATGGTTAATAGAACGGAAAATGTCATAATGCCTCTGTATCGCTCCATGCTGAGACCGCACCTCGAATACTGTGTACAATTCTGGTCGCCGCATCTCAAAAAAGATATAATTGCGATGGAGAAGGTACAGAGAAGGGCTATCTTCTCTGTACCTTGTTTTTTTTTTTTTTGGGTTTTTTTTTCTCTTATTTCACTTTTAGTTTCTCTAACTTATGTTCCCTTGAAGAGACCTTCAGATACCCTTTGATCTTATTCTATCTTTCTTTCCCCTTTCCCTAGCACTTCATCTCTTTTATTCTATCCTTATTAGATCCAAGTTCAATTATATGGATCATTCGCTTATTGTGACCTTTATCACTATGTAATTCTAATTGTTTTACTAGTTAGTTAACTTTATAACTATGTTAACCAGAGTTTTCTTATATGTTCATGGTTCAATGTATAGCCTACAGGCAAGTTTTCGTTCTTTGTAAACCGGTTTGATTTGTATCTAATGCAAGAAGATCGGTATATAAAAACTAAAAATAAATAAATAAATAAATACCAAAATGATAAGGGGAATGGAACAGCTCCCCTATGAGGAAAGACTAAGAGGTTAGGACTTTCAGCTTGGAGAAGAGACTGCTGAGGGGGGATATGATAGAGGTGTTTAAAATCATGAGAGGTCTAGAACGGGTAGATGTGAATCGGTTATTTACTCTTTCGGATAGTAGAAGGACTAGGGCACACTCCATGAAGTTAGCATGGGGCACATTTAAAACTAATCGGTTATTATTTACTCTTTCGGATAATAGAAAGACTAGGGGGAACTCCATGAAGTTAGCATGGGGCACATTTAAAACTAATCGGAGAAAGTTCTTTTTTACTCAACGCACAATTAAACTCTGGAATTTGTTGCCAGAGGATGTGGTTAGTGCAGTTAGTATAGCTGTGTTTAAAAAAGGATTGGATAAGTTCTTGGAGGAGAAGTCCATTATCTGCTATTAGGTTCACTTAGACAATAGCCACTGGGGCGGATTTTCAAACACTATGCATGCGGGTACTTTTGTTCGCGCCACCGGCGCGAACAAAAGTACACCAAATTTTATAAGATACGCGCGTAGCCGCGCGTATCTTATAAAATCCGGGGTCGGCGCGCACAAGGGGCTGCACATTTGTGCAACCTGCGCACTCCGAGCCCAGCGCGGCCTGCCTGTTCCCTCCGAGGCCGCTCCGATTTTGGAGCGGCCTCGGAGGGAACTTTTCTTCGCCCTCCCCCCACCTTCCCCTACCTAACCCACCCCCCCGGCCCTATCTAAACCCCCCCCTTACCTTGGTCGGCAAAGTTACGCCTGCTGAAAGCAGGCGTAACTTTGCGCGCGTCGCCGGCAGCCCCGCTCCGTCCTCCGGTCCCGGGGGCGTGGTCCGGAGGCCTCAACCACACCCCCGGGCCGGCGCCATGCCCCGGGCCCGCCCCCGAAACGCCGCGGCCCGCCCTGAAACGCCACGTCGTTTCGGGAACGCCCCCGGACATGCCCCCTCCCTCCCCGTTTCGAAAGCCCCGGGACTTACGCGCGTCCCGGGGCTTTATGCGCCGGCGGCCTATGCAAAATAGGCGCGCGCAGGGGTTTTAAAATCCGCCCCCTGCCATTAGCAATGGTAACATGGAATGGACTTAGCTTTTGGGTACTTGCCAGGTTCTTACGGCCTGGATTGGCCACTGTTGGAAACAGGATGCTGGGCTTGATGGACCCTTGGTCTGACCCAGTATGGCATGTTCTTATGTTCTTATGTAAACCTTTCCTCTACTTACATGTATCTTAGTTCAAGCTCACTCAAGGATCTTAACAACTCTACCCTGTAAGACCAGAGGAAATGGTCTGCTTGTAAATATGGGTGTCCGCTTCCTTAAACGTATCTCTAATTGAATTTCCTGACGAAAAGCCGCTTTTTCCAACAATCCTCCCTCCTTCAGCCAGCGGAACCTGGAAGGGCTACCCAGCCTTTCTTCCAATAACGGATTAGGTAAAACTGAAGATAAAGGAGGCAGAGGTGTTGAAGCCTGGAATAACTTTGTAAATTCCTCCCAAACAGAAAAGTCGATTTTATTAAAGGATGAGAGTTTAATTTCTCCTTCATTATATCATGGTGGGGGGAGGGGAGGGTGGAAATAGCCAAGATCTCACATCATAAGGACGCAAATTGCTTCTCAGTTCTCAGTTTTGACCGAGTGCAAATTGAAATTTGCAGATTACCAAATGTGCAGAACGCTCCCCTGGGCTGCCCAATAATAAGAATTGCCTTACTGGTCGGACTGGAGGAGAAAGGCCCCCTCCTCCTCAAAAGTTTAAGGGAACCGCTAGGACTTTCCCATCCCAGTTATAGGTGGACATAATTCTATTAAGTTCGTAAAAAGAAACTATCAGGAATCACACAAGGGACCACAAAGAAAAGAAAGAGAATTCTCAAAGTGAATTCATTTTTACCACATTCCTTCTGGTTAAAAGAGAAGCTGATATATAATTCCATCTTAAATTGTGATAAAATATTCAAATGCATGGGAATGACAATAGCCAAATATGATACAGAGTGATAATTCCATTGGAAGGGGGAAAAGAGATATAAGATAGAATATTAATTCAGCTTATGATCAGCAAGACAACTATATTCTCTACATGTTGTCATAAAGTTAGGCAGAGAAATTAGAGGCCTTTCCAGCTGCATATAGAGTGATCTTGTGCCCAGAATGGCTCATGGTGATTCCTGTTATATCCACATTATCAGGTATAACTTGAGCAAAGGGTTCTAGAGGAAGAGTAAAATATAGAGGACAGTCTTGCCTGTACCCTATCAAGTAGAAAAGGCTCTGTCAAGACACCATTCATTTTAAGTTGAACTGTAGGTGCAGTATAGAGCGAGCTGATAGCTCATATAAATCCCACACCATTAATTAAACAAGAGAGCCCAACATTCTAATGTCAGCACTGCACTACATAAGACTTCCATGATTTAATCTAGAACCATTGCACAATAAAAACAGCCATCCGGTCCAGGACTCTGCGTTTTACACACTATTAACCCACTCCCTCCAACTCTCTATCACCTTGTACAGCAGCGAGCCCAGACCCCAACACAGCTGCAGAGTTTACAAAGGCCTCATCCTACCTGAGAGAAAGAGTCCATAATACCCCGAGTGTCCGTGTTGTAGATGTAAATGCTCCCGAAAGAATCTGGATCTAGAAGATGTCCCTCCAGGGGTGCTCCTACCGCCACGTCACTGTAACCGTCTCGATTGATGTCACCTATACTAGCCAAGGCAAATCCAAACCTGGCAAATGAGTACTGCTGCAGCCCTCCCAAGTTCTTAACGAAGGTAAAGGTGTCCTAGAGGGAGAAGCAGAACGGTTATTCACAGAACACATCACATTCATGGAAGGAAAACAAGAACATTGTCAACAGAGCTCAGCTCCAAAACCTCGTTAGGAGTGAGGCGCCTGCCAGCAGAAACAAACTGGAGTATCAGAACACACTGGAGAATGCATTTGCTAAAAAAAAAAAAAAAAAACCCAAAACCCCCCCCCCCCCAAAAAACCCCTCACCTACATGTTCCATGAGTGAATAAATATACCAGACACAGAGAAAAGGGCAGCAGGCCAGGCTAGCCTACCCCTTCCTGCTGCACCACCGCAGAGTTTCCCCGATCCCAGGCTTAGCTCACTTCCTCGCACCCACACATCTTCTGGGCTTCTCCCTAGTTTTTCCCTCACCACCTCCCCTGGGAGGCCATTTCATGCATCCACCATCCTTTATGTGAAGAAATATTTCCTGATGTTACTCCTAAGTCTGCCCAGGCCTTTGCAGCTTCATATTCTGATCTCTTGCTCTAGAACCTCCTTGCCACTGACAGAGACTGCTTTTTGTGTGTCACTGATATCTCTGATGTATCTGGATGTTTCCATCACATTCCTCTCCCTCTTCCCCCCCTCTCTCCCCCCCCCCCAGGGTGTACATATTTAGGTCTCTGAGTTTCATTTCATAGGGTAGATATAAAAGATCCATCACCCCCCAACACGTTGGTCTTTGCATGCTCTATCATGCATGTTATATGACTGGCTACCTTAGGTAGGACTCCATGCAAGTTATAATGCTCACTGCTGGTCATTACATCAGGTGCTGCAATCAATTCAGTTAGCAGTCCAGTAGCTTTACCTGTTTATCAAACCTATACACATAAACTCTTCCTTCTTCCCCTCTGATGTGATAAAACGGGGCTGCCACGAGAAGGTAATCTGTCATCCCGTCATTGTCCACGTCCAGTGGACAGAGCTCAGAGCCAAAGTACGATCCCACCTGTGTGCCAGAATGAGATTGTGACAAGCGTTAATATGCTCAGTGAGGGGCAATCACGGTGGTACAGACAGCTTAGTAACTATCACTAACTAGCAGCAGAGATGCACAAACTAGTAAGAAACAATCCATCAATTCCAAATTGGTGTTTGAAGTCATGGGTGTGCTGACAAAGCCAGAAGGCAACATATGGAAATCAGGACCAGACCTGGGCCCGTCCTGCCATGGAAAGAGAGGGGGCTGATGGAAAACTATGAAACCTTGCAAAAGAAACTCTACAGTGTTATCCATGCTCCCACAGGCCTCCTAGCTCCCTATTTAGTCTCAGCTGCAACAACCAGCTTGATCCAAGCATGTGTGTCCAGGCGCCGTCAGGGCAGGCCAACACGTCATACGTGCCACTGCAGCTCTGGGGCACCATTCGCAGCCAGAGGCTCAGGACATCTCCGCACTCATCACTCAATTGTATCCTCCCAATCTGCTTGGATTCCTCTGCAGGTGGTGAACCAACAAAGAGAATAATCCAGAGACGAGGCTGTACAATGAGCCAAGCACCTGGCACTGGTCATCTTGCTTCTCTCAGCACGCGCACTCCCTGTGTGCCCGAGAGACGGTCCCACAACAGCAACGGTGCAGTTAACACATATTACCTGCTCTCCCTCCAGGTATGGAAGCAGGTGATAGGTTGTAGTGTCTTTTTCAAACACCAACACTTTGCCCTTATTGCTGTGGCGTGGAGCTCCAGATACGTATAAAGGGCCCTGCTTCCCCTGCACCACGGCCACGCTGTATCCTGCTCCGGAAGAGGCAGAAATTAGAAATAAACACTTACAGCACTTCAGCCTGCCTCTCTAACCTCTGCTCTTGTGTCAGTACTTGGGCAGCTGCACAGACAGCAGCACCATACTTGGAAACATTTTGAGTTGTGGTCAACCTGAGATTCTGCATGAGTATGCGCGTCACCTTTCTCTCTTTCACTCCTCTCCTTCCCTGACACTCTTTCCCTGTACGTACTCAGATCAGTCCAGACTCCTGGGGTTTATGCCTCCCTTCCAGCAGATGGAGGCAGAGAAAGTTTTACTGACGCTGCTACTTAACACGAGGTGCCACCGGCAGTCCCTCAGTATTTCTGTCTCCAGCAGATGGTGGAGGTGCAAATCCTGCAGTCTGCAGTCTGAAATTTATAAAAAAAAAAAAAAGAAAAAGAAAAGAAAAAAGCCTCAAACACCAGTTTGTTTGCCTCCCAGTGGGTTGTTAGGTCCTGGTGGGGGCCATCCCTCCTGGTTTGTGAGGCAGACGAGCAGGGCGTTGGGATCCTTGTTTGCTCGGTCCCTGTTTGCCAGACAGGGTAGAAAGCTGGAGCTTTCAGTTCCCTCACCCTGAAGATGGAACAGAGCCTGCTGCCAGTCTTCTGTCAAGGAAAGTGCTATTTGTCTTTAATTCCCTGTTTTAAAGTTGGCTTTAAGGTTTTGTTTAAAGTTCTGTTAAAAAAAAAAAAGAGAAGAAAAGGGAAGAGACTAAAGGCAAAGAAGGGGTTGCCATAGGTTGGCACGCTTGCCCAGAATTTTTCATTGCAGGCGATCAGGCAGCTCTTTTATCAGTTCCCGTTCCTCCGGAGGTGTTTTGTTATTGCCACAGCTCGGTGCCACATTTTCAATGCCGCGCGGGCCATGCTGTGCTCTTTGTGAAGATGCATGCACGTGCCTCTCCCGCGAGGGCGGATGCTCCTGGTGTCTCTCTGGAGGAGAGCACACCTCGGGGAAGGGGAGAACTGCTTCGGCCGGGTGCCGCAAGGCTCTCCGCAGCAAGGCAGCCGGTGGACAGCCCCTTCCTGTTGAGCGCGGGAACGGTGGCTATTTTGTCCACTTTTTCCGCTGCCTCGCACGCCGCGGAGGGTGAGGGAGATTTCTCTCCTCCTTTGTCCCCTATGGTTAGGGCTTCCAGGGGAGGTCAGGAGGCTGAAGATGATTCCTGGGAGGATTCTGATTCTTCTTCCTTCTTCTCATGTGAGTTTGTTCTCCTCTTGCATAAGGCTTATAAGGCCAGGAAATCTAAAGCTGTGCAGGGGACTTCAGCGCGCTCAAGACCGGTGAAGAAGGCCAGGACCTCTCGACCTGCTGGGGCTACAAAGGTGGGTCCCAGGGGCCCCAGCACTATCTACCGCAGCGGACACCTCCTCTGACGCTTCAGAGGTGGGGGATCCGCGGGGGGCAGGGCCAATCTGGGTCATATCTGGGTTTTGCAGACCAGGATTCAGATCAGGCACTGAACTAAAGCCCGTCTGTGGAAGCAGATGATCCCAAGGTGGAATGGTTGTTCCACAGGGAGGAGCTGGATTCTTTGATTCCTGTGGTTCTGGAAGAGCTGGGCTTAAAAATCCCTTGAGAGGAATCGGGTTTGGAAGAGGTAGATCCGGTCATGACTGGCCTTTGGGGTCTAACAAGGTCTTTTCCTTTTCTCCAGTCGGGCAGCATGCTGGTGTTTTTAGGAGTGGGCTACTCCCGACACAGGCCTGAAGGTCAGCAGAGTCATGGATAAGTTGTATCCTTTGCCAGAGGAAACACTCGAACTCCTGAAGGACCGTAAAGTGGATGCATCCGTTTCGGCGGTTACGAAGAAGACGACTATTTCAGTTTCTGGTGTTACAGCACTGATGGACCTTCAGGATCGGAAGCTGGAAGTGCATCTCAAAAAGATATTTCAAGTGTCTGCTCTTGGGATTTGAGTGGCTGTCTGAGCAGTTTCATGTTGAGAGCTGGCTTGCAATGGGTACAGCTGTTGCAAGCCGACAAGTCCTTGTCTGAGCTTGAGACGCAGCAGGCAGAGTGTCTGGAAGCTATGGTGGCCTATGGAGCTGATGCAATGTATGATCTGGTCAGGCATCCTTCAGGACAATGATGTCGGTGGTTTCGGTCCACAGGCTCCTCTGGTTGAGAAATTGGTCGGCTGATGTCACATCCAAGTCTCAGTTAGGAGCCTTGCCTTTCAAGGGGAAGCTCCTCTTTTGTCAGGACTTGGAGGAGATGATCAAGCTTCTTGGGGAGAACAAGGTTCATAAACTGCCTAAAGATAAGCCAAAACCAAAAGGCTCTTTTCCCTCACATTCCTGTTTCAGAGGAACTAGGTGGTTTTGGCCTACTAGAACGTCAGGGAACTCTCGGCGACAGTCCTTGGGAAGGCTGCCATCCTGGAACCAATCCTTTCAAGGAAGCAGGCCTGGAAAAGATGGTTCCTCCCAGGGCGGTGGTGGGGCCAAGTCCACCCAATGATGACAAGCTGGTCCACTCCTCGGTGCCAGTCATAGGGGGCTGGTTGGCTCTGTTCTACGAGGAATAGGTCAGAATCACGTCAGACCATTGGGTCTTAAGTGTGATAAAACAAGGTTATGTGCCATTCTTCAGAGTCATTACAAATCACAGTTCAAGTGTACTCTCCAAAATTCCCTTTCCCCCAGTGGGCGGGACTCTAGACTGATCCGTGGTACTACAGGAACCAAAATTAGCAGGTAAGAACCAATTTTCCTTTTCCTGTATATACCTGGATCAGTCCATACTCCTGGGATGTACCAGAGCTCCCTAATTATGGTGGGACCTGGAGAATCTCGCTTGCAAGACACTCTCGCCAAATGACCGAGTCTCCGGATCCCCTACATCTATACTATAGTGCCTCACAAAAGTATACAGCAACTTCCAAGTCGCCGCTCTACAAATTTCCTGTGGTGAAATCAACTGAACCTCCACCCACAAAGCTGCTTGCAACCTTGTAGAGTGAGCCCGCAAACTTTCAGGTACTGACGTCCCTTGAGAATGTATGCCAGCTCAGTTGTTTTATCAAGTATTCCAGAAACTCTCCAAACAAAAGACGTTCCTTAAAAGGCAACGAACCCAATTAGGACTTAGACGATACATTCGCCGACCAGTTACGCAGCCACAATAACCACTTGGCTGACACAGTGGATCCCATAATAGAAGACAAAGTTCTCACCAAATCATACAAAGCATGCGCCACGTACACAACCGATGCTTCCAAGTGCTCAGCCTTAGCTGCCTCGTCACCAGACTTTGTCCGCCCATCCTGAAGTTGTTGTGCCCAGTGTAGGCACGCTCTTTGCATGAAGCTGGAGCAGATGGCAGCCCGCAGACACAGGGCTGACACTTCAAAGATCCTTTTGAGGTGAATCTCCAGCTTCCGATCCTGAACATCTTTCAAAGCTGCAGAACCAGCGATGGGGATAGTCATCTTCTTTGTGACCGCCGAAACTGCAGTGTCCACTTTTGAAAGAGAAAAAAACTCTGTCTGTTCAGACGAGGGATAAAGCTTTGACATTGCCATTCCCACTCTCAAGCTGAAATCGGGAGTTCCCCACTCCCAATCCACCATCTTTTTCACAGACTTTTGATAGAGAAAAGCTCTTGGGGGACCCCTAAGTCCATCCAGGACTGAATCTGCCCCTTCCTTGTCTGAGTCTTCCTGAGGGACCTATAGCCCAAGCTCCTCTAGAACCTGAGGAATCAAATGACTTAATTCTTCCCTCAGGAACAAGCTGAGTATCTTGGAGTCGTCCCCCTCTGAGATCGTAATATACTCCAGATCATCCCCCGGAACTGTGCCGGCTGCGTCCGGATCAGAATCCTGGTCCAACGACAACACTGCCCCCGAATCTCTGGGGGCCTCCTGTGACTCAACTGAGTCATATGGGACCTCACTAGCCCTAACAGGAACCAGGAAACACTGCACCATGGAAGGTCGGTTACCACAGGACTGATTAGGACTAGAAGAAAAGCCCTGAACCACCAGGGGTGCAGACTGGGACCCCAGCCCTGCCTGCTGGTACCCTAGCCCTGCCTGCTGTGCCAAATAAGCCTCATGAAGCAGCAGGACAAAATCAGCTGAAAAAGAGCGAGGAGCCTTTGGAAAGTGCGTGGCCTCAGTCCTAGCGCACCTAGAATTAGGCAGATTTAAACCAGCTTCCTCATCTGCCCCACCCTGCCCCTCCATGGGACCCGATTGCACTGGGGAAAGTCTCAGGGGAAAATCCCCCTCCCCCTCCGTCGGCACAGATAAAGCCGCATAAGCACCCAAAATGGCCGCTATTCCTGCGCCAACAGAGGCCAAAGGTCTGACATGCACAGACCTCTCTCTCACAGAATTAACCATCGCGGGAGAGTTGGTACCCCGCTTCCTCCGCTTTGTGGCTGCTGGGGCTCCGAAAGTATTTCTCTCCCCGAAACGCACACTGCATAAAGCCCTCGGCGGCTTAAACGCACCGGCACCATGCCACATGTGTGGCACACCGAGCTGCGGACCCTAGGGGAAATGGCGGGAAAAGGCCCCCTGTGCCGAGTCCAAAGCGCCGCAATGAGCGGGAGAAGAGGAGAGAACCCGTCCCTCGCTGCCAATAAACGCCTGGAGCCTTATCTCGAAAACTGCTCCTGTTGATCTTATTTTTTTTTTTAATCAGCTTTACTCAAACTGGCAACAACCACCCTATCCTAAGGCTGGAAAACAAAGCTGTCCAGCTCAGATCAGCCCAACTTAAAGAAGGAGAGGAAGGTGAAACCAAAAAACAGCCAAAAGTTCAAAAAAGGAGAGGCAAGCTGAGGAACAAAACCCCAGCTGCCCTGAGCCAACAGCCACCTAAGCAGCCTCGTAAAGGGGCGGGATCTGGACCATCAGATTTAAACCCCACGGATCAACGGAGCGAGCATACAAAAAGGTCCCCGACCTCCAGCTCATCCACCTCGACCAAACAGGGAAGGATCCCCCAGGACCCAAAAACCCCTGGGGGGAAGGTTCACAAAAACAAAGAACTCGCCAGACTGCAGAACTGCAGGTTTATGTACCAGCCACCATCTGCTGGAGACAGAGAAATACTGAGGAAGTGCAGGCGGCACCAGGGATAATGAAGCAGTGTCAGTGAAACTTTCTCTGTCTCCATCTGCTGGCAGGGATGAATAAACCCAGGAATCTGGACTGATCTATGGTACTACAGGAACGAAATGTAGCAGGTAAGAACCAAATTTCCTTTCTCTCTCTCACACACACACACACACACACACACACACACACACTCTCTCTCTCTCTCTCTTCCCTCCTCCAGGGATGAACCCAGCACTCTCTCCTCAATCCTCAGGAGCAATCACAGTGCTCTCCCCCTCCCTCCAGAACTGACCCCAACACTCTAACCCTTTCTCTCCACCTGACCCCCAGTGCTCGCCTCCTCTCTAGGCATGGGTGCACAAGGCTCCTGCAAGGAATTTCACTCAACAAAAAAATGGTCCTCTGCTTCCTGTACCGTCCCTTCATCTTCCAGGCAACCATGCACGAAACAGGAGAGGAGGGAGTGAGGCTGATGCTAGAGCAGAGAAAAGTCACTACCCTCCTGTTCTGCAGGGGTGAGGCTGAATTGGACAAAGTAGAGCAGAGCAAAGAAAAGCTTCCCTTCCTATTGCTTCCCAACCCCCTCCCCCCCTTTCCAGGCAACCTGCAGGGAACAGGAAAGTGAAAATTCTCTGATATCTCTCCACCATGCTAAAGATTTAATTGAAATTCCTGAGTCTCCAGTTGAAACCCAGAGAGTTCCCAGGTTTGTATGCTGAAGGTCGGGCATCGTCCAAGCCTGAATTCACACACATCAAACTGAATCTGTAGCAACAAGAGGTTTCTCACCAGGCCTGCCTTCTGATTCTTCTCCCAGTGCATCCCGAACCCTGTCCTGCTCTTTAACTCCCTCCCAATGAACTCCAGACCAATGGTTTTTTGGGGAGGTTCTCCTGCTCCCTAACTCCTGTTCCAGTTCATTTTGCTCCTTATCTTCCTGCTTCCTACCACATCCACACATACTCCTCATCCTTTCTCTCCCCCTCCTCTGTGTGGTTCCAATACACCCCAACTTTAGTTTGAAAGGCTTTTATACACGTGAACAAGACAGAGATCATACTAGACACCAAACCAAAAGGCTTCCGAAGAGGAAAGAATTCAAAACAAAAAAAAGGTCTGCTTTCCTTGTACCTAGGTAGCCATATTTTGCTGTCTTGGTATTCTCGTGAGACTCATTCAGAAAAGCCACCTTCGTATCCTCTGTGTCGTACAGCACGAGGCCACCAGACCAGTCAAAGGCCCCCACTGCCCCCACCAGGAGGGCCTGCTGTGAAGTGGAGAGAAGACAGGTCAGCTCCTGGAGGTCTGCAAGCAGGGGGCATACGGCCAAGTATCATTTGCTCCCTGCTACTGGAAGTTCGACAATCAGATCATCCTAGACAGGAGAGTTTGGGGGGGGGGGGGTGCAGGGCCTCATTGTACAAACCCTGCTGCATCCTTGATCTCCGGGTTCCAATCCTATCCTAAACAAATTCCTTCCTAAGGTTGGGGGCTTCATGCTCCTACATTTCTTTTGCTGTTCCACGTTGCACTGATAACGAGGGGTGTACTGTCATTTTACAACAGGGAAAACTCAATAACATTTCTTGGTTCATTTTGAGTCATTTACACTGTCTTTAAATGTACATTTACTCTTCAGTTTAAATGTACATTTACTCTTCAGTTTAAATTTTCATTTACTCTTCAGTTTAAATGTACATTTACTCTTCAGTTTAAATGTACATTTACTCTTCAGTTTAAATGTACATTTACTCTTCAGTTACACTGTCCTATACCTCTGACTAGCCTAGCCTCCAAGTTAACTACCCTTGTTATATGTCACTTCCGCTTCTAGTGAATTGTTCTTGTTTAAGTTATACCCTTTGTTACATGTAAACCGATCTGATATGAAATTTTTTTCATGAAGGTCGGTGTACAAAAGTGTTAAATAAATAAATAATAAATAAATCTCCCAACTGAAATGACTCAAAGCCCAACAAAATTCTGTTGAGTTTTCGTTTCTCTCATTTCTCTTTATTGGAATTTCATTCCCAGGCCTGCCCCTTGATCTCCTCAACCTATTCTTCCTGCCTCTCCAAGAAAACCCCCTCCCTCCCAAACCCTGTAGACTCCTAGTCACCCTCGCACCCCTCTGGACCCCATCATCTCCCCAGGTCCTCCTAATGGAACCAGTTGCTGGTGCCTTTATGAATTATGGTTCCAGCAGGCAGAAGCAACTGGGGATCGCTCTTGCCCCATTAGGAGTACCTGGGGGCAGATGATGAAAAGTGGGTGGTGGAAGTCAGGGGTCCAGAGGAGTGCACGGGAGTTAGGAGCCTGCCTGGTGGGCACTGCGGGGGATGCAGGGCTTCCTCGTGGAGGCTGTGGTGGGGACATGATGATGTGCCAGTGAGAGGGAAGGGGTGGTGTGGGCACTTTTAATTTGTGCCCACACTTGGCTATGATCAAGAGTTTCTCTTCGGGGGCGGGGGCAGACTCTTGGGGCTTGATGACTCTTTTTAAAGTGCAATTAATTGGCTTAGAATAGTGAAACAAGACTTTTAAGGAGAAAAAGGAATAAAACCCTCGATGAAAGGAAACCCCTGCAGCTACTGAGGTGCAGCGCCTTGACTTTGAAGCACTTTATAAATTAAAAAGTAATTACCCACTATGCTGATGAACAGTTCTTGGCAATATTTTAAAAATAAACAGCAAAGGACACCTCCATGGACTGAGATCCAGAGCTGCGAAAAGACCACGATTCCTTGGGACAGTCCCTCACGTTGGATATGAACGTTGAGCATTCTTTACTCTGCCCCTGGAAAGCATTAACCTACTCCATCCCGTCACTGAAGGACCCCTCTCATCTGAATTTTCAAACGCTGGCAGCTCTGGAAACACCCGCCCTTCTATTGCGGAAACCACCTTTACCTTTTCCAGCATCTGGGCGCTGAAACCAGTCTGTGCCAGCTCAAACTGCAAGGCTTCACCTTTGGTGCCTGGAAGAGGAACATGGGCAAGGTAAGAAGGGCAGCTCCACTTCTAACTGCAGGACAAAGACATGTGACTGAGTGCTGTACATCCACTGGCTCTCCTTGTGGCACTGTGAGAGTGACACATGCAGCTGTCTCCACTTAACCAATATGACAGTGATACATACATCTGTCTCCACTTACCACTGTGACTGTGATACATGCAGCTATCTCCACTTACCACTGTGACTGTGATACATGCAGCTATCTCCACTTACCACCGTGACTGTGATACATGCAGCTATCACCACTTACCACTGTGACTGTCATACATGCAGCTATCTCCACTTACCACTGTGAGAGTGATACAGGAAAATTAGTTTCTTACCTGATAATTTTCGTTCCTGTAGTACCAAGGATCAGTCCAGGACACCTGGGTTGTGACTCCGCACCAGTAGATGGAGACAGATTAAAACTTGTGGGCGGAGCCATATATGCCCCTGTGCCAGTCACAGCCCCTCAGTCTTACGGAATGTCAAAGTAGAAAATCCAAAAGCCAACATAGCTAACTATAGAAATTCACTAAGAAAACCAAAAAACAACTACAACACCCCTACAGGAAAACAGACTCCCCAACCGGGAGAGCGAACAAAACAAGGGGTCAGCGTATTAAAAAACAACAATGAGCGGACTCTCCGTTACTATAGCGCAATACTGCGGGCGGGATCCTGGACTGATCCTTGGTACTACAGGAACGAAAATTATCAGGTAAGAAACTAATTTTCCTTTCCCTGTACGTACCAGGATCAGTCCAGGACACCTGGGATGTACCAGAGCTAAGTTACCGAGGGTGGGAAGCAGAGAGTCCCGCTCGGAGTACCCTCTCTCCAAATCCCCCAGCATCAGCAGCCTGAACATCCAACCGGTAATGTTTAATGAATGTATGCAACGATTTCCAGGTAGCCGCCCTACAAATCTCTTGAGGCGATACCTGAGAAAATTCCGCCCAAGACGCAGCATGAGACCTCGTTGAATGAGCACGAAGACCCACCGGCGGTGATTTACCGCGCAAAATGTACGCGGAACCAATGGCCTCCTTGAGCCAACGGGCGATCGTCGTGCGGGACGCAGCAGAACCTTTCTTTGGACCCGATGTCAACACAAACAGATGATCCATCAACTGAAAAGAATTTGTGACCTCTAGATAGCGAAGAAGAGACCTCCGCACATCTAGCTTTCTCAAGTCCCTTGATTTTGGGTCAGAAGACTCCCCTACCGCAAAAGAAGGAAGTTCAACTGATTGATTCAAATGAAAAGCCGATACGACCTTAGGCAGAAAAGATGGAACGGTCCGCAAAGAAACCCCCGAATCGGAAATGCGCAAGAAGGGCTCCCTACAGGACAAAGCCTGCAACTCGGAAACTCAACGAGCGGACGCAATCGCTATCAGGAATACAGTCTTCAACGTGAGATCTTTGATCGTAGACCGCTTAAGAGGCTCAAACGGAGCTGAGCATAAGGCCGAGAGCACCCAGTTGAGGTTCCAAGATGGACAAGGGAACCGCAAAGGAGGACGGAGGTGTTTCGCTCCCCTAAGAAAACGGGAAATATCAGGGTGGAGAGCCAGGGAGACTCCCCTGACTTTACCACGCAAACAACCAAGCGCCGACACTTGGACCCGTAGGGAACTGCATGCTAAACCTTTGGCCAGCCCAGCCTGGAGAAAAGCCAAAATATCAGGAATAGTAGCGGAAGTGGGATCCAGACCCCGCTCTACGCACCACTCTTCAAAAACTACCCAGACTCTAACATAAGCCAGAGATGTAGACTGCTTCCTGGATCTCAGCAATGTGGCAACTACCGCATCTGAGTAACCTTTGCGCTTCAAACGATTCCTCTCAAAAGCCATGCCGCGAGACAGAAGTGATCCGCATCCTCTAAACAGACGGGGCCCTGATGAAGGCGCCCCGGAAACCCCTGTAGACGAAGGGGCGGCGCCACCGACAATTGGATCAGATCCGCAAACCACGGACGGCGCGGCCATTCCGGCGCCACCATGACCACGTTGGACGGGTGCAATTCTATGCGCCGCAGGATTTTGCCGATCATGGGCCACGGTGGGAACACATACAGTAGCACCTCCGCTGGCCAGGGAAGAGCTAACGCGTCGACCCCTTCTGCTCCTCTTTCTTGTCGACGACTGAAAAATCTCGGAGCTTTTGAGTTGTGCCACGTGGCCATCAGGTCCATGTGAGGCGTTCCCCAAGTCCTGCAAATGAGAAGAAACGCTTCTTCCGCCAGCTCCCACTCTCCCGGATCCAGGTGGTGCCGGCTGAGGAAGTCCGCCTGGACATTGTCGACTCCTGCTATGTGAGACGCAGTGAGATCGCTGAGATGCCGCTCTGCCCAGGCCATCAAGGAACGCGCTTCCTCCGCTACTTGAGGGCTTTTCGTCCCGCCCTGGCGATTGATGTAAGCCACGGTGGTAGCGTTGTCCGACAATACTCGGATCGCCTTTCCTCGTACGAGGGGTAGAAAAGCTTGCAATGCCAGACGGACCGCCCTGGACTCTAGGCGGTTGATAGACCACCGGGTCTGATCTTCTGACCACAGACCTTGAACCGATTTCCCTTGGCAGACTGCACCCCAACCGGAAAGACTGGCATCTGTGGTCACCACTGTCCAGTTGGGAAGGAGAAGAGATACTCCACAGGAGAGATGTTTGGAGTCCAGCCACCAGCTCAGGCTGGAGCGCGCCTGACTGTCGAGATGCAGTGGAAGATAAAATTCCTCTGAAATCGGTTTCCAGCGGGAAAGCAATGAAAACTGCAGCGGCCGTAAGTGAGCGAATGCCCAAGGGACTAACGCCAGCATGGAGGCCATAGATCCGAGAACCGTCAGGTAATCGCAGACTCGCGGACGGTGCTGAGACAAAAGCCGTCGCACCTGAGACTGTAATTTGCATATCCGTTCCTGAGAGAGAATCACTCTGCCCCGTTTTGTGTCGAAGACGGCTCCTAGATACTCCAAGGACTGAGTGGGTTCCAGATGACTCTTATTGTAGTTGACCACCCAGCCCAGGGACTGCAAGAATTGAAGCACCTTGGCTACCGCCTGCCGACACAAGCTCTCTGACTTCGCCCGAATCAGCCAATCGTCGAGGTAAGGGTGAACCAGGAGGCCTTCCCGACGTAAGTGCGCCGCCACCACCACCATCACTTTCGTGAATGTCCGAGGCACTGTCGCCAGGCCGAACGGAAGAGCCCGGAACTGGAAGTGTCTTCCCAGAATGCAAAACCGTAGGAACCGCTGGAACGCTGGTTGGATGCCCACATGAAGGTATGCTTCTGTGAGATCTAGTGACGCAAGGAATTCTCCTGGCCGCACTGACGCAATCACCGAACGAATGGTCTCCATCTTGAAGTGAGGGACCCGAAGGCATCTGTTGACTCCTTTGAGATCCAGAATGGGTCGGAAAGTGCCGTCTTTCTTGGGAACTATGAAGTAAATGGAATAACGGCCCTTGCCGTACTGATCGGCCGGAACCGGAGAGATGGCCCCCAAGCTTTCTAGTCTTCGAATGGTATCTAGCACCGCCGCTTTCTTCTTGGGATCTTTGCAGGGCGAGACCAGGAATTTGTCCACTGGGATGCGAGCAAAATCTAACTCGTAACCGTGTCTTATCACATTGAGGACCCACTGATCCGACGTAATGCTGGCCCATTCCTCGAGGAACAAGGATAGATGCGCCCCCACGTTTGGGACAACGTGCTGAGGACGCAAGGAGGGATGGGCCGGCCGAACTTCATTGCGAAGGCTTGGACCCCGCACCCAACGGGGCTCCTCCTTGCCTGCCAAAACGTTTGCCTCGAAAGGACTGCTGCCAGTGAGTGTTCCGAGAAGAGGACGGTCTATAAGAGGACCCGGTGGATCTTTGTGGCCTGGACTTTCGGGATCCCCGGAAACGAGCTCTGCTGGAAAAAGAAGAGCGCGCCCGGGCCCTATCCTCTGGCAGCTTAAACGCTCGGTTCTCACCTAGAGAAACCATTAAGTCATCTAACTCCTTTCCGAACAGCAATTTCCCTTTAAAGGGTAACGCCCCGAGGTGAGCCTTGGACGAACCATCCGCCGCCCAGTTGCGTAGCCAAAGAAGACGGCGTGCCGACACCGCTGCTACCATGGACCTAGCTGAAGTGCGTAAAAGATCATGGAGCGCATCAGCCCCATATGCAATAGCCGCTTCCAACCTATCTGCTTGGGAAGCCTCCTTCGGAGAGAGATCCGCATTAGCCTGCAATACTTGGGCCCAGCGCAGACTAGCACGCATAGCAAAGTTCGTGCAAATGGCAGCTCGTACTCCTAGGGCGGAAACCTCAAAAATCTTTTTGAGTTGAACCTCCAACTTTCGGTCCTGAATATCCCGGAGGGCTGTTGCTCCCGTGACCGGGATGGTAGACCTCTTCGTGACAGCGGAGACCGCCGCATCCACCTTCGGGAATCTGAGGAGTTCCAACGCCTCCTCCGGTAAAGGGTAGAGCTTATCCATGGCTTTGCTGACTTTCAAACCCAGCTCCGGAGTATCCCATTCCTTGAAGAGGATATCCGTGGATGAGAAATGAAAAGGGAAGGCGACCGCCGGCCCTGTGAGGCCGAGCAAAACGGGATCCATGTTCGCCTCCTGGCGGACCACCACTGGGGGAGCCTCAATCCCCAGCTCCTGGAGAATGGCTGGGATGAGAGGTGACAGTTCCTCTCTGCGGAATAGCCGCACCACCTTGGGGTCATCCCCGTCTAAGGCCTGTGCACCTTTCCCTGCACTAGGCTGTGCCGTTGCATCTGGTGCTGCCGTCCCGGCCCCCATCAGGGGCTCTTCGGAGGCCTCCGTATCCGTCCCGGGGGAATCCTCGGAATCCGATTCCTGCGGCAGCCCCCGGGGAAGCCGCTTCCCTCGGGACAAACTCTGGGCGATCTCCGCACCCTTCCTGGCCTTCTTTTTCCGAGGCGGGGACTTGCGGATAGCAGTACGCGAGACATCCCCCCGTATGCGCTTGCTGCGCTTATATCTGAGGACCTTGCGCAGTAACAGCGCAAAGTCCTCAGAAAATTCTCCGGAACCCGCTGAATCGCTACTCGAGTCCCCCGGGGACCGAATCCCCTCCGAGGGGACCTCCCTCGCTTTGTCACGCTGCGGGGAAAGCGCTGGAGGTAGAGACGAAGCCCCCACTGTCTCTCTGGAAATTTCCTGGCCCGTGGCCAAAATGGCTGCCACTCCCGCGCTAAGCGGGAACAGCTCCTGAGGAGTGACAGAGGGGCCCCCACCTCGCGGCGGCGATCGCGCGACCCGGGACCGAGCTCTCCGAGGTGCTGCTGAGGTGCCCTCATCACCCGGGACACAAGCCGAACAAAGGCTGTCCCGGGAGAGACGCGCACGCGCCGAGCCGCAGGCCCTGCACTGCGAACCGCGAGGCATGCCGGCGAACGCGGGAAAAACAGAGACGCGAACAGAAAATTCACCTCAGAGGAAAAAAATTCAAACTAATCAAAACGGCGCAATTCGGCGACCTCCCCCCTTCAGGCGACGCCCCCCACCGACCGAAACGGAACGGTAACGCCAAGGAACAGAGAGCCGCAAAAAAATAAAAGTAAAACTTTTTTTTTTTTTTTTTTTACAGAAAAAAGCGCTGTCCCTGGTTCTGAAAGCTCTTTTTCCTGCAGGGGTGAGTGAACCAGGCTCCCTGGTGTCACCCCTGACGCTGCCACTAGCTCAGCCGGGTCCTCAACCCTGGCAGCGGCCTCGACCGGGGGAGGGTAGTCCCCTCAGGACCTCTCAACTCCCCTGGGAGGCAGGGCAACCGGGAAAGAATTAAAAGGAAACCCAATTTAGCCCAGAACAAATAGACCTAACAAAAAACTAATTCAAAAAACCAAACCTGACAAACACCAGAATCAGGTCAGGAAGGGCTGTGACTGGACCTGCACCATCTACTGGAGACAGAGTAAGACTGAGGGGCTGTGACTGGCACAGGGGCTTATATATGGCTCCGCCCACAAGTTTTAATCTGTCTCCATCTACTGGTGCGGAGTCACAACCCAGGTGTCCTGGACTGATCCTGGTACGTACAGGGAAATACAGCTATCACCACTTACCACTATGACTGTGATACATACATCTGTCTCCACTTACCACTGTGACTGTGATACATGCAGCTGTCACCACTTACCACTGTGAGAGTGATACATACAGTTATCACCACTTACCACTGTGACTGTGATACATACAGCTGTCACCACTTACCACTGTGAGAGTGATACATACATCTGTCTCCACTTACCACTGTGACTGTGATACATACATCTGTCTCCACTTACCACTGTGACTGTGATACATACAGCTGTCACCACTTACCACTATGACTGTGATACATACATCTGTCTCCACTTACCACTGTGACTGTGATACATACAGCTGTCACCACTTACCACTGTGAGAGTGATACATACATCTGTCTCCACTTACCACTGTGACTGTGATACATACAGCTATCACCACTTACCACTGTGACTGTGATACATGCATCTGTCTCCACTTACCACTGTGACTGTGATACATACAGCTATCACCACTTACCACTATGACTGTGATACATACATCTGTCTCCACTTACCACTGTGACTGTGATACATACAGCTGTCACCACTTACCACTGTGAGAGTGATACATACATCTGTCTCCACTTACCACTGTGACTGTGATACATGCAGCTGTCTCCACTTACCACTGTGACTGTGATACATACATCTGTCTCCACTTACCACTGTGACTGTGATACATACAGCTATCACCACTTACCACTATGACTGTGATACATACATCTGTCTCCACTTACCACTGTGACTGTGATACATGCAGCTGTCACCACTTACCACTGTGAGAGTGATACATGCAGCTATCACCACTTACCACTGTGAGAGTGATACATGCAGCTGTCACCACTTACCACTATGACTGTGATACATGCAGCTATCACCACTTACCACTGTGAGAGTGATACAGGAAAATTAGTTTCTTACCTGATAATTTTCGTTCCTGTAGTACCAAGGATCAGTCCAGGACACCTGGGTTGTGACTCCGCACCAGTAGATGGAGACAGACTAAAACTTGTGGGCGGAGCCATATATGCCCCTGTGCCAGTCACAGCCCCTCAGTCATACGAATGTCAAAGTAGAAAAGCCATAATACAACATAGCTAACCATACAAACTCGTCAGGTAAACGAAAATAACTCCAACACCCCACAGGAACCAGACTCTCCAAACCAAGAGAGCGAAGTACAAGGGGTCAGTGTACTGAAGACAACAATGAGCGGACTCTCCGTTATAACAGCGCAGCACTGCGGGCGGGATCCTGGACTGATCCTTGGTACTACAGGAACGAAATTATCAGGTAAGAAACTAATTTTCCTTTCCCTGTACGTACCAGGATCAGTCCAGGACACCTGGGATGTACCAGAGCTAAATTACCGAGGGTGGGAAGCAGAGAGTCCCGCTCGGAGTACCCTCTCTCCAAAACCCCCGCAATCAGTAGCCCGAACATCCGATCGGCAATGTGTAATGAAGGTATGTAACGACTTCCAGGTAGCAGCCCTGCAAATCGCTTGAGGCGACACCTGTGAAAATTCCGCCCAAGACGCCACTTGAGACCGTGTCGAGTGAGCCCTGAGGCCCCCAGGAATAGGTTTTCCTCCCGCACAAGGTATGCCGAACCAATGGTTCCTTGTTTGCCAACAGACAATCGTCTTGCGGGATGCCGCGGCCCCTTTCTTTGGACCCGAAAAGGAAAACAAAAGATCTGTCATCGGTAGCGTGGAAGGGAACTCCGCACAAGTCCCTTGAAGTCCCTCGCTGGAGGATCAGAGGAGCTCCCGTCCGCAAAGCGGGCAGCCCCACTGACTGATGCCGATGAAAAGACGAAACGACCTGAAGGAGAAAGGTAGGGATCGGACACAAGAATACCCCCGAATCAGAAAGACACAAAACGGTACTCTACAGGAGAGAGCCTGCAACTCAGAAAAGCGCCGCGCCGAGGCAAGCGTCACCAAAATACCGTCGTCAAAGAGAGATCCGGAAGAGTTGTGCGCTTCAAGGGTGCAAACGGTGCCGAGCACCAGGTGGAAAGAACCGAATTGGAAAACGCAATGGCGGACGGAGAAGCTTAGCCCCCCAGAGAAAACGGGAAAACATCCGGACCCGCAAGCAACCAAGCGCGGACCCCCCGGGAACTGCATGCCAAGCCTTTGGCCAGACCAGCCTGGAGAAGCCAGAACATCAGATACCGAAGCGGCAGTGGAATCCACACCCCGCTACACGCACCTTACCGCAAAGACTACCCAGGCCCGGACGTACGCCAAGGATGGAGACTGCTGCCCGGAACCTCAGCAGCATAGCCACCAGCACGGCAGAGTAACCTTCCCCGTTTAGCCGAGTCCTCTCAAAACGCCAGGCCGCGAGACAGAAGGGATTCTCATCCTCCCAACAGACGGGGCCCTGACGGAGGAGCCCCGCGAATCCCTGGAGACGGATGGGACGCATGGGAGCCGCCACCGACAAACTGAACAAGGTCCGCGAACCACGGACGGTGAGACCATGCCGGAGCCCCCATGATCACGTTGAACATGTTGAACGGGTGCAAATCTATGCGGCGCATAATCGTGCCGAACATCGGCCACAGAGGAAAGACGTACAGCCGGACATCCGTCGGTCAGGGAAGCACCAAGGCGTCGACTCCTTCTGCTCCTCTTCCTCGGCGCCGACTGAAGAATCGTGGAGCCTTCGCATTATGGCCTGTGGCCAACCAGTCCACGTGGCCTGTGGCCCTCCAGTCCATGTGGGGAATACTCCACGTCTTGTAGATGAGGCGAAACTTCAACCGCCAGTTCCCATGCCCCGGGATCCAGATGATGACGGCAGAAAATCCGCCTGGACGTTGTCGACCCCGATGATGTGAGAGGCTGCAATGTATGTGAAGCTGCAATGGACGTGAGATTTTGCTCCGACCAAGCCATCAAGAGCCGCGCCTCGTCTGCTACCTGTGGACTTCTCGTCCCTCCTTGGCGAGTGATGTAGGCCACTGCGGTTGCGTCGTCCGACAAAACACAGACTGCCCGTCCCCTCAGCAGAGGTAGGAACGATTGCAGCGCCAGACGGACCGCTCTGGTCTCCAGTCGGTTGGTAGCCCATCGGGCTTGAGACGCTGACCGTAGGCCTTGAACTGACGTCCCTAGGCAGACTGCTCCCCATCCGGAGAGACTGGCATCCGTGGGCACCACTGTCCGGTTGGGCAATAGGAGTGACCCTGGAGAGGTCAAAAGACTGGAATCGAGCCACCAGGACTGGCCGGATCTCGCCCGGCCTACGAGTGGAAATGGACGGTAGAATGCTTCCGAAACCGGCTGCCAGCGGGATGGTAAGGACGCCCGCAATGGCCGTAGATGAGCAAACGGCCAGTGGACCAACACGAGAGTGGAGGCCATAGTACCCAGGACCATGAAGTAATCGCCGACCCGCGGTAGCCGGAGCGACAGCAAGCGCCTCACTTGAGCCTGTAGTTTGCACCTTCCTTCCTGCGATAGGAACGCCCTGCCCCGTTTCAAAGAATACGGCTCAAAGGCATTGCAGGGTCTGCGTGGATACCGGCGTGGGTACCAATGGACTTCTTGTTGAACTCGACTAGCCAGCCTAGAGACTGCAAGAGTTGTAGGCCCCTGGCCACTGACAGTCGACACTGATCCTCGGACTTCGCCCGAATCAACCAATCGTCCAGGTAAGGATGAACCAGAAATCCTCCCGGCGAAGTTGCGCCACCACCACGACCATCACCTTCGTGAAAGTACGAGGCGCCGTTGCGAGCCCCAAACGGGAGAGCCGTGAATTGATCCTTAGGCATCGCTGAAGAGAAGGTGGAATGCCTACGTGAAGGTACGCCTCCGTGGAACCTAGTGAGGCTAGGAACCCTCCTGGACGCACCGAGGCGATCACCGACCGAATAGTCTCCATTTGGAAGTGAGGCACCCGCAGGCATCTATTCACCCCTGTTAGATCCAGGATTGGTCTTGAAGTGCCGTCGTTCTTTGGAACAATGAAGCAAATAGAGTGACGTCCTTCGCCGTGCGGACTGATCGGAACGGAGGAAATGGCTCCCAAATGTTCCATGTGCCGGATGGTGATTAGCACTGCTGCCTTCGCTTCGGGAGCCTTGCACGGCGAGACCAGGAATTAGTGTGCTGGGGAACGAACAAAATCTAATGCGTAGCCGTGCTTCATCACGTTGCGGACCCCCTGGCCTGATGGTATCCAGGCCCCCTCGCTGACGGGGCTCCACCCTGTCTATCGGAGCGTGTACCCCGAAAAGACTGCTGCCATTGATGGTTACGGGAAGAAGCCGACCTATAAGAAGAACCGGTAGACCTGTGATGACGCGACTTCCTGGGCCCTCGGAACCGGGATCTGGGCGAGCAGACGGAGCGCGCCCTGAATCTGTCCTCGGGCAGCTGCTGTGAACGAACCATCTGCAGCCAGGTTGCGCAGCCACAGCAGGCAACGCGCCGAAACAGCTGCCACCCCGGACCTAGCGGACGTACGCAGCAAATCGTGGAGAGTATCTGCCCCATACGCTATTGCTGCCTCCAACCTATCTGCCTGTGATGCCTCTTCCGCCGACAGACCTGCATTCGCCTGAAGAATATGGGCCCAGCGCAGACTCGCTCACATAGCGAAGTTGGTACAGAAAGCAGCCCGCACACCCAGGGCAGTCACCTCAAAATCTTCTTGAGTTACACGTCCAGCTTCCTATCCTGTATATCCCGGAGAGCCGTGGCTCCCGTAACCGGAATGGCAGACCTCTTCGTCACCGCAGAGACTGCGGAATCCACCTTGGGCCGGCGAAGGAGTGCCAGCACATCCTCCGGTAGCGGGTAAATCTTGTCTATGGCCGTACCGACCTTAAAGGCGTATCCCATTCATTGAACAGGAAAACTGTCGATGAAAATTGAAAAGGAAAATCCTACTGTCGGCCCCGAGAGACCTATGCTCCTCTTCCTTGGAGAGCATCGGATCCAGGATTGCCTCATGGCAGATCCATGTTTGTCTCTCGACGGGCCCCCCCCAGCTGAGCCTCCATTGCCAGTTCCTGAAGCATTGCTGGAGTTAGTAGGTACAGTTCCTCCCTGCGAAAATAGTCGTACCACCTGGGGGTCATCCCCTTCTATGGCGAGTGCTCCTTTGCCCGCACTGGGCTGGGCAGGACCGTCCGCAGCCGAGGACCGTCCGCAGCCGCCTCCCCGGCCTCCATCAGGGACTCCTCTGGAGACTCTGAGTCAACTGCCGATGAAGAATCCGTCTCAGACTCCTGAGGTACGCCACGCGGCGGACGCTTCCCCCGCGAGGGCTCCCGAGAGCCCCACGCAACATCCATAGTGTTCTAGCCTTCGGAACAGACCTGCGGGTGGCCCCCCCCCGCGCGACGCCCCTCCGGCAGCGCTAAATATGCTTATATTTAAAAAACCCTGCACAACAGAAGCGCAAAAAAAAAAAAACCAGATAAAAATCTGAAGAACCATCCGCGGGAGCCAACGGGGAACGAGGCCCCTCCGTGGGGACCCCCCCCCCCCCCCCCGCCGGATCCCGCTGTGGGGAAAGCGCGGGGGGCAGGGCTGTATCCCCTGTTGTGAACCGAGCGATTTCGCGGCCGGAACTAAAATGGCCGCCGCGCGCGCACAGTGCAGGAGAAAAACAAACATCTTGGGGCCGAACAGTCGAGCCCCCCCGCGCAGCGGCGATTGCGCGGTTCTGGACTGGGCCCCCCGAGGCGCTCCGGACACTCCCTCTCTGCCCGTGCGACCGTAGCTGCAGAGGCCCTGCCACGAAAAGCGTGTGCGAGCCGAGCCGCAGGCCCGGCAGGCCGACCCTCGTGGCCTGCCGGCGAGCGCGATGAAAAAACGGGCGGGAAACGCGGCGAAATGTGAAGTAAAAGTAAGAATTCAAAATCGGCGACCTCCCTCCTGCTACCGGCGCCCCCCCCTCAAAACGGAGCGAAGACGCGAGGGAACGGAGAGCCGCACAACGAAACAAAAACCCTTTTTTTTTTTTTTTTTTTTAACAAAGCTTGCAGCTGTCCTTGGTTCTGGAGCCCTTTTCCTGCAGGGGTGAGTGAACCGGGCTCCCCGGTGTCACCCCTGACGCTGCCACTAGCTCAGCCGGGTCCTCAACCCTGGCAGCGGCCTCAACCGGGGTAGGGTAGTCCCCTCAGGACCTCTCAACCCCCCCGGGAGGCAGGGCACCCGGGACTAAAATTAAAAACAAAACCCAATTTGCCACGAATACCTCGCAAAAACAGTCAGGCCTAACAAAATTAGCCCCTAAAAACCAAAACTGACTAACCACCAAAATCAGGTCAGGCAGGGCTGTGACTGGACCTGCACCATCTACTGGAGACAGAGTAAGACTGGGGGGCTGTGACTGGCACAGGGGCATATATGGCTCCGCCCACAAGTTTTAGTCTGTCTCCATCTACTGGTGCGGAGTCACAACCCAGGTGTCCTGGACTGATCCTGGTACGTACAGGGAAATGCAGCTATCACCACTTACCACTATGACTGTGATACATGCAGCTATCACCACTTACCACTGAGAGAGTGATACATGCAGCTATCACCACTTACCACTATGACTGTGATACATGCAGCTATCACCACTTACCACTGTGAGAGTGATACATGCAGCTGTCACCACTTACCACTGTGAGAGTGATACATGCAGCTGTCACCACTTACCACTATGACTGTGATACATGCAGCTATCACCACTTACCACTGTGAGAGTGATACATGCAGCTGTCACCACTTACCACTGTGAGAGTGATACATGCAGCTGTCTCCATTTACCACAGTGAGAGTGATACATGCAGCTATCACCACTTACCACTGTGAGAGTGATACATGCAGCTATCTCCATTTACCACAGTGAGAGTGATACATGTAGCTATCACCACGTACCACTGTGAGAGTGATACATGCAGCTGTCACCACTTACCATTGTGAGAGTGATACATTCAGCTATCTCCACTTACCACTGTGAGAGTGATACATTCAGCTATCTCCACTTACCACTGTGACTGTGATACATGCAGCTCTCTTCACTTACCACTGTGAGAGTGATACATGCACCTATTTCCACAATACTGCAAATGTGACACATGCACATATATTTGGATTAAGTTCGAGTCGTGTAAGAATCAAAAGGAAAGTCAACCAGATCTGGAATAGCTTACCAGATGGGATTTAAGCATGCTTAGGAGAGATATAGGAACAAGAACAAAAAGCCAGGTAAAAGACATGGGAAGGGATGTGGGGGTTGACATTGGTTTAAGTATGTGAACTTAGATGTTCATCTACTAATGTGAAGAGAACCAGAGGAGAAGAGAACTGGACAGAAGGGTGGGTCCAACTGGTCTTTACCTAGCATCATTTACTATGTGATATATATACAAAATGTCTCTCTGTGACTGTGTGTGTAATATGTTCTGGCTGTATGTGTGCGATATATACAGCATGTCTGCCTGTGACTGTATATGTGATACATACGTTTTGGCTGTATGGATGAGATATCATGCCTGGTGGAGAATTCAAAATGGCCTCCGTTCCTGCAGTTACGGGACCCGAGGGCTGCACAAGGTCTGAGCTGTCTAGACATGCAGATCTCTGGACGGCCGCACCGGCTGCGTCCTTCCTCCTTTTCGCGGGCACCGGGAGCTCGGACGGTCTCTCCCCCTCCCCCCACCCTAAGATGCAGGCCGCACAAAGTCCGCGGCGATTCAGTCGCACGGGAGTCGCTCCACACGCGCGGCAGGCCGACCCCCTCACCATCGGTACGCAGGAAAGACAGCCACCAATGAACCCCGAGAGGAAACCCAGAAGACCACCCCACGCAAACACCCGATCGGAGGGAAGGAAGGCAGAGAGCCATCTTTACCGCTCATGCTGCTCCTGTCTCTCACTGTTACTGCTTTTTTTTTTTTTCAAAAAACAACTTTAATTGGCCTCACAAAGGGCTCCTGCTCCTAAAACTGAAGAGAGCTCTCCAGCATAATACAGCAAGAAATTAAGAAAAAGGAGAGGGAGAGGCCAAAATGAGAGGGCAGCAAACTGAGCCAATGGAAAGCCACCGAAATGGCCTCGTGAAGGGGAGGGATCTGGACCACCAGATTTGCACCCCATGGCCAACACTGGAGCGAGCGTACAAAAGGATCACTGACCCCCATCCCGTCCACTTCAACCAAACAGGGTAGGGATCCCTCACTAGGACCCCGACCCCTGGGATGAAGGCTCACAGGAAAAACAGGTAGGAAAAAAAATACTGGGCAAGATAAAGAAACTGCAGGTTTATGCACCAGGCACTGTCTGCAGGAGACAAAGAAATACTGAGGAACTGCAAGTGGCACCAGGGATTAGAAGCAGCGTCAGTTTAACTTTCTCTGTCTCCATCTGCTGGCAGGGATGAATAAACCCAGGAATCTGGACTGATCCGGGTATGTACAGGGAAATATACTGCATGTCTCCCTGTGATTGAGTGGCCGTGACATAATATAATCTGGAGTTAGCTTGCTGTCTTCCCTGCACCCCCATGCTAAAGAACACAATAAAATCTCAAGGCCTGACCTGGGATCCATGGAAGCAGAATTCATGTGTGATTACAAGAAATAGGAGGAAGCAAAGGACGACCCACAGCTCACCTTCCACCCGAATGATCTTCTGCTGCAGCATGGAGAGAAGCCCATCCAGGGCCGAATAGTTGGTCACTCGAAATAAGTGTTTATCATCAGGATCTGACGCGATGAGCTCTAGCTCCTGCTTGGCCTTTGTCTTGTTAAAGGTATCACTAACCTTGAAAGAAGAGCCAGGTCCCAGAGTAAAAATCAGTCACTAGCTGAATTTAGCAACAATTCCATCTCTTATTTAAGGAACAGGTTAATCCATTCCTGGTTTTACTCTCCCTCTCCCCCCACTGCATGCATGCACTTCTGGTTTTGACTAGTACTGACTTTCACCCTCCTTTCCAACCTGCCAAAGCAAGAATCGAACCAGCAGCAGCTCCACTTCCCAACCAGCAAGGCTTTCAGTGCAGAGCCACTAGGGAGTAACGCACTTCTGGTTTTGATTTTCGTAAGAAAAACAAGACTACATCTCCCAGAATGCAATGGTGGATTGGAACAGAATTATTGGTAATCCTACAGAAATTTGTCCAATCCAGACTCCCATACTAAGGTCATAAAGATTTATTTTAACAGAATCCTCTTTAGCTCCCCCTGACTCAGGGTTGGCCAACTCTGGTGCTGGAGAGCCACAGCCAGGTCAGGTTCTCAGGTTATCCACAATGAATATGCACGAGATAGATTTGCATACAATGGAGGCAGTGCATGCAAAAATCTCTCTTGCATAGTCATGGTGGATATCCTTAAAATCCAACCTGTTTGCCTAATTGAGGACCAGAGTTGGCCACCCCTGCACTAAATGAGCCACCCTCGTTCTGTGCATGGGATCTTATAAAGGGGGATGGTTCTGAAACAGATACAGAGAAAACAAAGCTGCTGGCTGACTGGAGGAGAGGACGCTGTCAGTGATGCTGACCATTTCAGTGACCTCTCCTCCCTGAGCAGGGTATGGACACTCCTTAAGGTAGTCCAAGAATGTCATTACTAAAGGTTAAGGACCCGATTGCTGCAATCTGATCAATCTTTCTCAGTATCTCTCTTCTTTACATGACAGACAGGCTGATACAGTACAGTGGCGGGTTAACAGTGCGCTCCGAAGGAGCGCACTGTTAACCCGCCACTGGACGCGCGTTTTCCCTTACCCCTTATTCAGTAAGGGGCCGAAAACGCGCGTCCAATCCGCCGAACCTAATAGCGCCCTCAACATGCAAATGCATGCAAATGCATGTTGATGGCACTATTAGGTATTCCTGCGCGATTCACAAAGCAAAATGTGCAGCCAAGCCACACATTTTGCTTTCAGAAATTAGCGCCTACCCAAAGGTAGGTGCTAATTTCTTTGGGCACCGGGAAAGTGCACAGAAAAGCAGTAAAAACTGCTTTTCTGTGCACCCTCCGACTTAATATCATGGCGAAATTAAGTCGGAGGTCCCGAAACTTTCCAAAAGTAAAAATGAAGTCGGCCGGCAGCTGTCGGATTGAAACCCGGATGCTCAATTTTGCCGGCGTCCGGTTTCCGAGCCCGTGGCTGTCAGCGAGCTCGAGAACCGATACCGGCAAAATTGAACGTCGGCCGTCAAACCCGCTGACAGCCGCTGCTCCGGTCTAAAAGGAGGCGCTAGAGACGCGCTAGTGTCCCTAGCGCCTCCTTTTGCCAGTTTTTACTGCCGGGCCTCATTTAAATACAGAATCACGCGCACAGGAGGGCGGGCGTTTGCCCGCTCTCCCGTGGACTTTACTGTATCGGCCTGAGAGTGAGGTTGATATTTAAAGGCTTTGTCCAGCTAACCTTTGGAGTTAGCCCGGACAAAAAAAAATGTTAATATCTCACCCTGCCGAGTGAATAAATTTCATGCACACAGCTCGCTATGCGCACAAAGGTGCCGATGCAAAAGAATTGCGTTGAAAGCAGGCACTGAGTGTTCAGCACCCGCTTTCCTAGCGCGCCCCCAGGCACCTCTCTTGGGGGAGCCATGCAATATTCAAATTATGGGTTGCATTGTCAAGGAGGTGCTAGGGTCACTTGCACACCCCTAGCACCTCCTTAGCAGCGGGAGCCCGCGAGTGGTTGTCTGTCCGCCGGTTTAGAAAACAGACACAGAATTTATCGATGTCCGTTTTCCTAATCGGCGCACAGCCAAGGGTTCAGGAAACGGATGCTTCTTAACTGAGCATCCATTTCCAGAACCTGACTGCCAGCACTTTTTAAAAACTTTTTTTAAAGATTTTGTTCCTCCTACTTAATATCGCAACAATATTAATAGGAGGATGTACAGAAAAGCAGTATTTTTATTTATTTATTTATTTATAGGTTTTTATATACCGATAGCCGTTTGCACATCGTATCGGTTTACAGATAACTAAAACTTTTTGACAGTGTCATTATACAGAACTTTTGGCACTGCCATTACATAGAACAGTAAACTTTGCATACAAGAAATAAACATCAACAAACAGTAACTGGGTAACTATTTACAGGGAACGAAGGTTCCTCAATTTTCTGCTTTTATGTACAACTTTTGGGAGTGCTCAGCAATTAACACCTGCTCTAGGCAGGCATTAATTTTTGAGTGTAAAAATATGCACTTTTTTTAGATGAACTTTTTTTTGTTTGCATTGCGGGTGAATGGCTAATAGCTATTTGCATAAGGGGATTAGGTAGTGCCTACACAACCCGCGTCCAACTGTGGGTTAAACTGTGCGTGCGGCTGAGCGCACTGTATTGCATCAAAATGCGTCTGGATAGAATGAGGCGAAACTGAAGGCATTTTTGAGGCGGGAATAAACTTTAGACATGGCATCCTGGCCAGCTAAAATTACAAGTGGAAGTGTGATCAGAAAAAGTGGCCTCCAGGTCGTAACGTAATGTGAGTATATTCAGTAGCAGATGTTTCCGGATAAGTCCTGCTGAATATCCTAATAAAATACACGTGTAACTTCACCCAGTCATCTTACCCGCCCACCAGCGCTATGTATATCAACCTCTGGCTGCAAAACGATTGCCCTACTGCAAGCATCAACAGCTTTGGGAAGAAGGCCCAGCTCTCTGCTCGTTCTGCCCTTAGCAGGTTCTCTGAGCCTTAACAACGGCAGAAGCTGAAATGCTCCAGATCCTCGTTTGTGCATCAACCTTCAATCTCTGAGTGCAATAGTGGCGCGTCTGTATCCTTCCTGTCCCCCCGTACACAAGGTTACGCTGCATACCCCTATCACATAGCGCTCAACGTCTTCCATTGCTGGCGAGTTGATCACATCCGGTAAAGACATAGGGTCCCTGAATATCTCGCCGTCGGTCAGGACCACAATGATTTTCATTGCTCCTTCCTTGTGTCCGTGCTTTTCATTGAAGATCTCGGTTCTAATGAGAATGCAGTGGCAGAAAGAGCATTTCATTAACAGCAAGAAACAATTATACAAAAAAACCAAAGTTAGATGTGGGGGGGGGGGGGGGGGGAGGAAAGAAGAGTGCGGGGATGGAGAAGGGGAGTGAAGGTGGGTGCAGGGGAGGGCTACTGAACCTGGGGAAAGAGAACATTTCAGGTATGGCTGTCCCTCCCCACCACAATTGCATAGCATTGACAATCTGGTGTTTCGGTTCATGGAGGTGTAGTAATACGACAACAAGGCAACGTCAAAGGAAAAAGGAATAAGCTCCTTACTGGAATAGCTGGGGAGGGGTGAGGAACGATTGCTGCAGAGCAGGAGTGAGGTGCATGAGCTGTGTGCGTGAGGGTCTCAGTATTGGAATAACAGGGGGTGCTGGAGACCAGGAGTGAGGTGCATTGGCAGAGCTGTGTGTGTGTGTGTCTCAGTACTGGAATAACAGGGGGTGCTGGAGACCAGGAGTGAGGTGCATTGGCAGAGCTATGTGTGTGTGGGTCTCAGTACTGGAATAACAGGGGGTGCTGGAGACCAGGAGTGAGGTGCAATGACAGAGCTATGTGTGTGTGGGTCTCAGTACTGGAATAACAGGGGGTGCTGGAGACCAGGAGTGAGGTGCATTGGCAGAGCTGTGTATGTGAGGGTCTCAGTACTGGAATAACGGTGACTGTTACTCACAGGAGGTGGTATATAGAAGGGGGTTCTCACAAGAGAAGATTAATGGCAGGGTTTCTTTTACAAGAGGAGGTATATAGTGGGGATTGTTAATCACAGCAGCAATGTTATTTGCAGGATGCGGCATCAGTAGCATTGTAACTCACAGGACATGGTGTATGGCAGAGGCTGTTTTTGTCACTTCCCCAAGCTGTTTTATGCCCTGAACTTTCTGTAAAGCAAGTTGACTGTTTCGGCTTTCCTCCAGATTAAATTCTGTCTGAATTTTTCCTCCGTACTGCACCACGGCAAACTCGCACTGAAAAAAATAAAGAGCAAGGAAGATGTCACCTCTCCATTTAATGCAGCGGTTGTGCTTGTACTGAGTATCCCGATAGCCCTGGGCCGACACTATTGGTCAGTAAGATGGGGGTAGAGTCCTTCGTGCTGAGTCTTTGCCCAGAGTAAGTGAGGGTTTGCTCAGGAAATCCAGATCTGCACCTTTCTTTCTCACTCATACACAGTGTGCTCGGAGCTCGAATACCCCAGGCTGCCACACCGTGCTTGGCATCACAGGTACATGATGGCATCCAGGACAGTATAGCTTTACATTTACAGTCGAAAGCACCAAAAGAATATTATTCACAATGAAATGTGAAACAGATACTGCTAAAATGTGCAAGAGACAGATACTGAGGCCAGGCGTAACATTAAAATTGGAAGCTTGCTGGAGAAACAAAAAAGGAAAATTAGTTTCTTACCTGATAATTTTCGTTCCTGTAGTACCAAGGATCAGTCCAGGACACCTGGGTTGTGACTCCGCACCAGTAGATGGAGACAGACTAAAACTTGTGGGCGGAGCCATATATGCCCCTGTGCCAGTCACAGCCCCTCAGTCATACGTAATGTCAAAGTAGAAAAATCCAAAAGGCAACATAGCTAACCATAGAAACTTGCTAAGTAAACGAAATAACTCCAACACCCCTACAGGAAAAAACAAACTCCCCAACAGGGAGAGCGAACAAAACAAGGGGTCAGCGTACTAAAAAACAACAATGAGCGGACTCTCCATTACTATAGCGCAGCACTGCGGGTGGGATCCTGGACTGATCCTTGGTACTACAGGAACGAAAATTATCAGGTAAGAAACTAATTTTCCTTTCCCTGTACGTACCAGGATCAGTCCAGGACACCTGGGATGTACCAGAGCTAAGTTACCGAGGGCGGGAAGCAGAGAGTCCCGCTCGGAGTACTCTCTCTCCGAATCCCCCAGCATCAGTAGCCTGAACATCCAACCGGTAATGTTTAATGAAAGTATGCAACGATTTCCAGGTAGCCGCCCTGCAAATCTCTTGAGGCGACACCTGAGAAGATTCCGCCCAAGACGCAGCATGAGACCTCGTTGAATGAGCACGAAGACCCACCGGCGGTGATTTACCGCGCAAAATGTACGCGGAACCAATGGCCTCCTTGAGCCAACGGGCGATCGTCGTGCGGGACGCAGCAGAACCTTTCTTCGGACCCGACGTCAACACAAACAGATGATCCGTCAACCGAAAAGAATTGGTGACCTCTAGATAGCGAAGGAGAGACCTCCGCACATCTAGCTTTCTCAAGTCCCTCGAATTTGGGTCAGAAGACTCCCCTACCGCAAAGGCGGGAAGTTCAACTGATTGATTCAAATGAAAAGCCGATACGACCTTAGGCAGAAAAGAGGGAACGGTCCGCAAGGAAACCCCCGAATCGGAAATGCGCAAGAAGGGCTCCCTACAGGACAAAGCCTGCAACTCGGAAACTCGACGAGCCGACGCAATCGCTATCAGGAATACAGTCTTCAACGTGAGATCTTTGAACGTAGAACGCTTCAGAGGCTCAAACGGAGCTGAGCATAAGGCCGAGAGTACCCAGTTGAGGTTCCAAGACGGACAAGGGAACCGCAAAGGAGGACGGAGGTGTTTCGCTCCCCTAAGAAAACGGGAGATATCAGGGTGGAGAGCCAGAGAGACTCCCCGGACTTTACCACGCAAACAACCAAGCGCCGCCACTTGGACCCGTAGGGAACTGCATGCTAAACCTTTGGCCAGCCCAGCCTGGAGAAAAGCCAAAATATCAGGAATAGTAGCGGAAGTGGGATCCAGACCCCGCTCTACGCACCACTCTTCAAAAACTACCCAGACTCTAACATAAGCCAGAGATGTAGACTGCTTCCTGGATCTCAGCAACGTGGCAACTACCGCATCTGAGTAACCTTTGCGCTTCAATCGATTCCTCTCAAAAGCCATGCCGCGAGACAGAAGTGATCCGCATCCTCTAAACAGACGGGGCCCTGACGAAGGAGCCCCGGAAACCCCTGTAGACGAAGGGGCGGCGCCACCGACAATTGGATCAGATCCGCAAACCACGGACGGCGCGGCCATTCCGGCGCCACCATGATCACGTTGGACGGGTGCAATTCTATGCGCCGCAGGATTTTGCCGAACATGGGCCACGGTGGGAACACATACAGTAGCACCTCCGCTGGCCAGGGAAGAGCTAACGCGTCGACCCCTTCTGCTCCTCTTTCTCGACGTCAACTGAAAAATCTCGGAGCTTTTGAGTTGTTCCACGTGGCCATCAGGTCCATGTGGGGCGTTCCCCAAGTCCTGCAAATGAGAAGAAACGCTTCTTCCGCCAGCTCCCACTCTCCCGGATCCAGGTGGTGCCGGCTGAGGAAGTCCGCCTGGACATTGTCGACTCCTGCTATGTGAGACGCAGCGAGATCGCTGAGATGCCGCTCTGCCCAGGCCATCAAGGAACGCGCTTCCTCCGCTACTTGAGGGCTTTTCATCCCGCCCTGGCGATTGATGTAAGCCACGGTGGTAGCGTTGTCTGACAATACTCGGATCGCCTTTCCTCGTACGAGGGGTAGAAAAGCTTGCAATGCCAGACGGACCGCCCTGGACTCTAGGCGGTTGATAGACCACCGGGTCTGATCTTCTGACCACAGACCTTGAACCGATTTCCCTTGTCAAACTGCACCCCAACCGGAAAGACTGGCATCCGTGGTCACCACTGTCCAGTTGGGAAGGAGAAGAGATACTCCACAGGAGAGATGTTTGGAATCCAGCCACCAGCTCAGGCTGGAGCGCGCCTGACTGTCGAGAGGCAGTGGAAGATAAAATTCCTCTGAAATCGGTTTCCAGCGGGAAAGCAATGAAGACTGCAGCGGCCGCAGGTGAGCAAATGCCCAAGGGACTAACGCCAGCGTGGAGGCCATAGATCCGAGAACCATCAGGTAATCGCAGACTCGCGGATGGTGCTGAGACAAAAGACGTCGCACCTGAGACTGTAGTTTGCATATCCGTTCCTGAGAGAGAATCACTCTGCCCCGTTTTGTGTCGAAGACGGCTCCTAGATACTCCAAGGACTGAGTGGGTTCCAGATGACTCTTGTTGTAGTTGACCACCCAGCCCAGGGACTGCAAGAATTGAAGCACCTTGGCTACCGCCTGCCGACACAAGCTCTCTGACTTCGCCCGAATCAGCCAATCGTCGAGGTAAGGGTGAACCAGGAGGCCTTCCCGACGTAAGTGCGCCGCCACCACCACCATCACTTTCGTGAATGTCCGAGGCGCTGTCGCCAGGCCGAACGGAAGAGCCCGGAACTGGAAGTGTCTTACCAGAATGCAAAACCGCAGGAACCGCTGGAACGCTGGTTGGATGCCCACATGAAGGTATGCTTCTGTGAGATCTAGTGACGCAAGGAATTCTCCTGGCCGCACTGACGCGATCACCGAACGAATGGTCTCCATCTTGAAGTGAGGGACCCGAAGGCATCTGTTGACTCCTTTCAGATCCAGAATGGGTCGGAAAGTGCCGTCTTTCTTGGGAACTATGAAGTAAATGGAATAACGGCCCTTGCCGTACTGATCGACCGGAACCGGAGAGATGGCCCCCAAGCTTTCTAGTTTTCGAATGGTGTCTAGCACCGCCGCCTTCTTCTTGGGATCCTTGCAGGGCGAGATCAGGAACTTGTCCGCTGGAATGCGAGCAAAATCTAACTCGTAGCCGTGTCTTATCACATTGAGGACCCACTGATCCGATGTAATGCTGGCCCATACCTCGAGGAACAAGGATAGACGCGCCCCCACGTTTGGTGCAACGTGGTGAGGACGCAAGGAGGGATGGGCCGGCCGAACTTCATTGCGAAGGCTTGGACCCCGCACCCGAAGGGGCCCCTCCTTGCCTGCCAAAGCGTTTGCCTCGAAAGGACTGCTGCCAGTGAGTGTTTCGAGAAGAGGATGATCTATAAGAGGACCCGGTGGATCTTTGCGGCCTGGACTTTCGGGGTCCCCGGAAACGAGCTCTGCTGGAAAACGAAGAGCGCGCCCGGGCCCTATCCTCTGGCAGCTTAAACGCTCGGTTCTCACCTAGCAAAACCATCAAGTCATCTAACTCCTTTCCGAACAGCAATTTCCCTTTAAAGGGTAACGCCCCGAGGTGAGCCTTGGACGAACCATCCGCTGCCCAGTTGCGCAGCCAAAGGAGACGGCGTGCCGACACTGCCGAAACCATGGACCTAGCTGAAGTGCGTAAAAGATCATGGAGCGCATCAGCCCCATACGCAATAGCTGCTTCCAACCTATCTGCTTGGGAAGCCTCCTCCGGAGAGAGACCTGCATTAGCCTGCAGAACCTGGGCCCAGCGCAGACTAGCTCGCATGGCGAAGTTTGTGCAAATGGCGGCTCGCACTCCCAGGGCGGAAACCTCAATAATCTTTTTGAGTTGTACCTCCAACTTCCGGTCTTGAATATCCCGGAGGGCCGTAGCTCCCGTGACCGGGATGGTAGACCTCTTCGTGACAGCGGACACCGCCGAATCCACCTTTGGAAGTCTGAGGAGCTCCAGCGCCTCCTCCGGTAAAGGATAAAGTTTATCCATGGCCTTGCTGACTTTCAAACCCAGCTCCGGAGTATCCCATTCCTTGAATAGGATATCCGTGGATGAAAAATGAAAAGGGAAGGCGACCGCCGGCCCTGTGAGACCGAGCAGAACAGGATCCATATTCGCCTCCTGGCGGACCACCACCGGGGGAGCCTCAATCCCCAGCTCCTGGAGAATGGCTGGGATGAGAGGTGACAGTTCCTCCCTGCGGAATAGCCGAACTACCTTGGGGTCATCCCCGTCTAAGGCCTGTGCACTTTCCCTGCACTGGGCTGCGCCGTTCCATCCGGTGCTGCCGTCCCGGCCCCCATCAGGGGCTCTTCGGAGGCCTCAGAATCCGTTCCGGAGAAATCCTCGGAATCCGATTCTTGCGGAAGCCCCCGGGGAAGTCGCTTGTCCCTGGACGAGCCCTGGGCAATTTCCGCACTCTTCCTGGCCTTCTTTTTCCGTGGTGGGGACTTGCGGACAGCCGCACGCGAGAGATCTCCCCGTATGCGCTTGTGGCGCTTATATTTGAGGACTTTGCGCAGCAACAGCGCAAAGTCCTCAGAAAATTCTCCGGAATCCGCTGAATCGCTATACGAATCCTCCCGGGACCGAATCCCCTCCGAGGGGACCTCTCACGCCTTGGCACGCTGCGGGGAAAGCGCGGGAGGCAGAGACGAAGCCCCCACCGTCTCCCTGGAAATTTCCCGGCCGGTGGCCAAAATGGCTGCCACTCCCGCGCTAAGCGGGAACAGCTCCTGAGGAGTGTCAGAGGGGCCCCCACCTCGCGGCGGCGATCACGCGACCCTGGACCGAGCTCCCCGAGGTGCTGCTGAGGTGCCCTCATCACCCGGGACACAAGCCGAACAAAGGCTGTCCCGGGAGAGACGCGCGCGCGCCGAGCCGCAGGCCCTGCACTGCGAACCGCGAGGCATGCCGGCGAACGCGGGAAAACAGAGGCGCGACGAAAAAAAGTTGCCTCAGAAGAAAAAAATTGAAAATTAAAAAATGACCAAAACGGCGCAATTCGGCGACCTCCCCCCAGCTGGCGACGCCCCCCCCACCGACGAAACGGAGCGGCAACGCCAAGGAACGGAGAACCGCAAGAAAATAAAAGTAAAACTTTTTTTTTTTTTTTACAGAAAAAAACGCGCTGTCCTTGGTTCTGAAAGCCCTTTTTTCCTGCAGGGGTGAGTGAACCAGGCTCCCTGGTGTCACCCCTGACGCTGCCACTAGTTTAGCCGGGTCCTCGACCCTGGCAGCGGCCTCAACCGGGGGAGGGTAGTCCCCTCAGGACCTCTCAACTCCCCTGGGAGGCAGGGCACCCGGGAAAAAATTAAAAAACAAAAACAAAAACCCAATTTAGTCACATAAACAATTAAACTAAGACAAAAAACTAACTCAAAATCAAACCTGACTAAACACCAGAATCAGGTCAGGCAGAGGCTGTGACTGGACCTGCACCATCTACTGGAGACAGAGTAAGACTGAGGGGCTGTGACTGGCACAGGGGCATATATGGCTCCGCCCACAAGTTTTAGTCTGTCTCCATCTACTGGTGCGGAGTCACAACCCAGGTGTCCTGGACTGATCCTGGTACGTACAGGGAACTCAAAATCTTTTCAAGTTATTTGAAGGATGAAGCCTGTGAGGGAGCTGCTTGGGCCACTGGAAAACCAAGGGGTAAAGGATGTACCCAGGGAAGAGAAAGGCAGAGCAGAAAAACGAAATGCATTGCAAATCTGTTAGATTTACATGTGGATAAAGGTGTTTGACAAAGTCCCTCATGAGAGACTCATCAGGAAATTATAAAGTCATGGGATAGGGGTCAGTGTCCTATTGTGGATCGGTAACTGGCTAAAGCAGTTAGCATAGAGGAGTTTAAAAAGGTTTAGACAAGTTCCTGGAGGAAAAGTCCATAAACCATCATCATCCGGGTAGACGGGAAAACCACTGCTTATTATATAAAAATCAGATAATAATAATAATCCCTGGTTGGATCTACTCTTTGGGATCCTGTTAGGTACTTGGGACCTGGGCTGGTCACTGCTGGAGACAGGATACTGGGCTTAATGGACTTTTGGTCTAACCCAGTATGGCATTTCTTATGTTCTTAATATGGGATAGTGGTAATGTAAAGTGAGCAGAGATTGCTATATTCGTCCTGTAGGTTTTACTAGACGTGGAAGAGTCTGCTGCCTTCTAGGCTCACATTGCTCTCAGCCCGTCAGAACAGCACACTCTCCCTTGGATTAGAAGTGATTGCCACTGGTAGTCTCTCCATTGGTCCAGTAAGATCTATTACAGATTTTAATTAGACTATTACAGACTGGAAATAATTTGGAGCCCAGTGCCTTCTACCTCAACACATTTCTCCCAAAACGTCTTCATCATGTTGGAGATAAAGTCCTTGGCCCTTTGGAAATCTTCATGCTCAATGCTTCCTGATCCATCCAGAACGATAACGATCTCTGTCCCAGAATCTTCTAAAAGCAGAAAGAGGTAGAATGAGAACACAGCATCTGGAGCAGAACCTGCTTCCTTGTCTTTTTTATAACTGCTTGTTTTAAGAAAGTAGAGCTCTGGGTCGTGCGTCACGAGAAAGGGGGAATGTGGTGAAAGCAGCATTGAAACACACTGGATTGCATGAATATTTTTGTGAATGAGTGTGAAACTGACGTCATTTTGACCTACAGAAATGGGGAACTGTCCTTCTCGGTGCATGACTGGTGGCCCCCTCAGGTCTGCATTTTTCAGACGTGTAACTCCCCAGAATATACTAAATGACGAGGACCCTGAGGTTCCTATTGGAAGATGAAGACCCTGGGTCTGTCCTGCTGGCTCAAGGGTTAATCATCTCCTCTGCTCCTAAGACTGAGACTAAACATGCAGTTAGAGTAGCACTCACAGCGACACCCACCAAACAACCAAAGAGGAGCAAAAGAAGTGATGGGAGATAAAAGAAATAATAAACCAGGAAAAGTGCTGCAAAAAAGCGGTATCATTCTCCCTCCCAATGCAAGCTGTGCAAGATGGTTCCCTGATGAGAGGCAAATGAAGAAAAGAGGTCTTGTAGAGTCCCACCTCAAGAAATAGACCTAGCAAGAGGCTGAAGCTGATCTGGGTGTTTGAACCGTAACTGACATTATTCCCTAGAAATAAAAAAACTGACAGCTTGGAAGCCAGGGCAGGATGCGAAAAGGACCTTACTCCAAGTATGAGATCCCTCTGCTCAGGGCTACAGAGGGATTAAACTATTCAGCAGTCCACTATACCCTCAGCCTTCCGCCTGTCCACTGAACTGCCCAGTCACCCCATTTCTGGAGAAAAACCTTAGGGCCAATCCTGGCTCTTGAACTTACATTCTTGTGCATTGTGGGATTGGTAGTCTTGCATCTTCCATTTCTAACCAACACTACGGCTACCAAGGTGCATGTAGAGAAGGGCATCCAAATGCCAGGGCTGGTCTAAACCTTCTCTCCAGGAAATGGGTCACCAGGCAGCTCTGCCTTCTTTTTTTTTTTTTCCAAAATATTTTATTAAGCAAAACCGTTCAACACTGCACATAAACAGAATACACTCATGTATTGAAACGTATATCCAACCAGGTAGAACGTACTGGCAAAGCATTCTAAGTCGCAGATTCCAATATTTTTGTGTTTACAGCTCTGCCTTCTTCTGCTCCACTTTCAGCTCCTTTTGAGTAAAGGGCCCAAGGAGTTCAAGTACTACCCCAGAGTCTGGCATGGGATCCCAGAAATGCAGAGGCACAGCAAGCTAGTGTAGCAAGCATGGCTTATGGGAATGCAAGCAGGAGCCGGACAGCTGCATCCCCGGTCCCCACCCATTACACCTTTCAATCAGAACTCCCTGATCACCTTTCTCATCTTCTCCCCTCCTGCCTTGCTCTCCCTCTGTGTCCCGCCTCCTTTTATTGCTCCGATGGTCTTTATTAACATCATTACTGCTTTGTGGCACCCATTTGTCTCCTGGAAATTCTTCAGCTAAAACATAGGGATGGGTGGGGGAAAGCACAGTCATGTGAATAAACATTTTCTCTAAGGAAGAAGAGAAGTAGAAGGTTGAAAGCATTGATAAACCTCCAACCTATGGGTTGTCAGATTGTGGTTCATCCCTTCTTACCTCTCTTTCTGGGCAGCTCTCTGCGAATGCGGTGGTTCTCATTGACCAGAAGATCTTCAACTAAAGAGCGAATAGCACATTTTCAGTTTGAGGTCTACCCTCCTCCACCCCATGCAAATGAAACATCTGAGCTGATATCACAATCTTGAGGTTCCTGAACATACCCAGATCAGTCCAGACTGATGCATTCCTACCAGCAGATGGAGGCAGAGAACAAAAACGTTGAGGCACTGTTACATAACACGAGGTGCCACCTGCAGTCCCTCAGTATTTCTCTGTCTCCAGCAGATGGTAGAAGTGCAAACCTGCAGTCCTGACAGATCTGGAGTAGGAGATTTGGAGCTGCTCCCCGAGGTGTCAGGTTCCTTAGTGGCCATCCCTCAGGTTGAGCAGAGTGAATGGGGGGGGGGGGGGGATTGGATACCCCTGGCTGTAGCTGCCCACTGATTCCAGGGCCCCTGATAGCCAGGGGACTGGCTCCCTCTTCGTGCCCCGAGGTCCCCTCCTGCCTGCTACTGGCTCCTTCAGGGAAGTATCCCCTATGGGGTTTCCTTTTTGCCTTTTTGTTTCATTTGTAAGTTTTTATTTAAAGTTTTGTTAAAAAAAATAGTTTAATTTTTTTCTTATAAGAATCGCTGCAGTTGACATCTGTAAGTGTTGAGGGAGTGGGAGCTGTGGGTGCCGGCGTGTTTTCTGTGACTTCCTCGGTAGGGATCTGTCTGTGCCTGTGTGCCGTGGCTTGACTGGGTTCCGGGCAGCCATTTCCTTTTTTAGCACCTTGTTCTCTCTCTGTTACCGCTCTGGTCTCGCAGTCAGGGCTCCCCGGTGGGGATCAGTTCATTGGGGTGCCATGGGCTTGGTGTTTTCAGAGCCGTTTTCATGCGCACGTTTTTCCCCATGACTACCACTCTTCTCGCGTGCCATTGGAATCTGTGCAGCGACGCGGCTTTCCCGATTTGGATAGAGGAGTCCAGTCATGTGGTGCAGCTTATTTCAAAACAAAGCATGAGCTTCATCCACCACGGTCTCTTGGTCGGCCCACCTAAATTCCCTCTCTTTGTGCATATGGTGTGCCTCAGGGGGAGAGGGATCCTCTGCTAATGGTCCTAGAGCCTGGAGGGCCCCTCGCTCGGTGGGGCCCGTGGTGGGGTCTAAGGTAGGGGTATCCATCCTCTCTGCTCCCGAGGGGGATTGCAGTCAGGGGGCCCCAACAGCCCACAAATCAGGTGACTCCCCTCCACCACTCTCTCCTGCGGGGCAGGGTCGCGAGGATAGTGATGATGAGGGGACAGTCTCAGAGCCCAGTAGCCTTGAGAGGGTAGCTGTGGGGCCACGGGGATTTTCTTCCGAATTTGTTTTGCTTATGCACGAGGCCTTTCTGGCCAGGAAAGGCAGCTAAGCGGAGACCCGTAGAGAAGACTTCAGGCCCATCCAAAAGATCTCGTGCAGCCTCAGCGTGCAAGAAGGCAGGCAATAAATACCCCTCCCAGCAGCAGAAGCGTGCAAGAAGGCAGGCCATAAATACCTCTCTGGCTGTATGTGTGCGATATATACAGCATGTCTGCCTGTGACTGTATATGTGATACATACGTTTTGGCTGTATGGATGAGATATCATGCCTGGTGGAGAATTCAAAATGGCCTCCGTTCCTGCAGTTACGTGACCCGAGGGCTGCACAAGGTCTGAGCTGTCTAGACATGCAGATCTCTGGGCGGCCGCACCGGCTGCGTCCTTCCTCCTTTTTGCGGGCACCAGGAGCTCGGACGGTCTCTCCCCCCCCCCCCCCCCTAAGAAGCAGGCCGCACAAAGTCCGCGGCGATTCAGTCGCACGGGAGTCGCTCCACACGCACGGCAGGCCGACCCCCTCACCATCGGTACGCGGGAAAGACAGCCACCAATGAACCCCGAGAGGAAACCCAGAAGACCGCCCCACGCAAACACCCGATCGGAGGGAAGGAAGGCAGAGAGCCATCTTTACCGCTCATGCTGCTCCTGTCTCTCACTGTTACTGCTTTTTTTTTTTTGAAAAAACAACTTTAATCGGCCTCACAAAGGGCTCCTGCTCCTAAAACTGAAGAGAGCTCTCCAGCATAATACAGCAAGAAATTAAGAAAAAGGAGAGTGAGAGGGCAGCAAACTGAGCCAAAGGAAAGCCACCGAAATGGCCTCGTGAAGGGGAGGGATCTGGACCACCAGATTTGCACCCCATGGCCAACACTGGAGCGAGCGTTCAAAAGGATCACTGACCCCCATCCCGTCCACTTCAACCAAACAGGGTACAGATCCCTCACTAGGACCCCGTCCCCTGGGATGAAGGCTCACAGGAAAAACAGGTAGGAAAAAAAATACTGGGCAAGATAAAGAAACTGCAGGTTTATGCACCAGGCACCGTCTGCAGGAGACAAAGAAATACTGAGGAACTGCAAGTGGCACCAGGGATTAGAAGCAGCGTCAGTTTAACTTTCTCTGTCTCCATCTGCTGGCAGGGATGAATAAACCCAGGAATCTGGACTGATCCGGGTATGTACAGGGAAATATACTGCATGTCTCCCTGTGATTGAGTGGCCGTGACATAATATAATCTGGAGTTAGCTTGCTGTCTTCCCTGCACCCCCATGCTAAAGAACACAATAAAATCTCAAGGCCTGACCTGGGATCCATGGAAGCAGAATTCATGTGTGATTACAAGAAATAGGAGGAAGCAAAGGACGACCCACAGCTCACCTTCCACCCGAATGATCTTCTGCTGCAGCATGGAGAGAAGCCCATCCAGAGCCGAATAGTTGGTCATTCGAAATAAGTGTTTATCATCAGGATCTGACGCGATGAGCTCTAGCTCCTGCTTGGCCTTTGTCTTGTTAAAGGTATCACTAACCTTGAAAGAAGAGCCAGGTCACAGAGTAAAAATCAGTCACTAGCTGAATTTAGCAACAATTCCATCTCTTATTTAAGGAACAGGTTAATCCATTCCTGGTTTTACTCTCCCTCTCCCCCCACTGCATGCATGCACTTCTGGGTTTGATTTTCGTAAGAAAAACAAGACTACATCTCCCAGAATGCAATGGTGGATTGGAACAGAATTATTGGTAATCCTACAGAAATTTGTCCAATCCAGACTCCCATACTAAGGTCATAAAGATTTATTTTAACAGAATCCTCTTTAGCTCCCCCTGACTCAGGGTTGGCCAACTCTGGTGCTGGAGAGCCACAGCCAGGTCAGGTTCTCAGGTTATCCACAATGAATATGCACGAGATAGATTTGCATACAATGGAGGCAGTGCATGCAAAAATCTCTCTTGCATAGACATGGTGGATATCCTGAAAATCCAACCTGTTTGCCTAATTGAGGACCAAAGTTGGCCACCCCTGCACTAAATGAGCCACCCTCGTTCTGTGCATGGGATCTTATAAAGGGGGATGGTTCTGAAACAGATACAGAGAAAACAAAGCTGCTGGCTGACTGGAGGAGAGGAGTTGCCAGTGATGCTGACCACTTCAGTGACCCCTCCTCCCTGGGAGGGCAGCAGGGTATGGACACTCCTTAAGGTAGTCCAAGAATGTCATTACTAAAGGTTAAGGACCCGATTGCTGCAATCTGATCAATCTTTCTCAGTATCTCTCTTCTTTACACGACAAACAGGCTGATACAGTTCAGTGCGCTCCAAAGGATTGCATCAGCCCCCAAATGCGTCTGGATAGAATGAGGCGGCACTGAAGGCATTTTTGAGGCGGGAATAAACTTTAGACATGGCATCCTGGCCAGCTAAAATTACAAGTGGAAGTGCGATCAGAAAAAGTGGCCTCCAGGTCGTAACGTAATGCGAGTATATTCAGTAGCAGATGTTTCCGGATAAGTCCTGCTGAATATCCTAATAAAATACACGCGTAACTTCACCCAGTCATCTTACCCGCCCACCAGCGCTATGTATATCAACCTCTGGCTGCAAAACGATTGCCCTACTGCAAGCATCAACAGCTTTGGGAAGAAGGCCCAGCTCTCTGCTCGTTCTGCCCTTAGCAGGTTCTCTGAGCCTTAACAACGGCAGAAGCTGAAATGCTCCAGATCCTCGTTTGTGCATCAACCTTCAATCTCTGAGTGCAATAGTGGCGCGTCTGTATCCTTCCTGTCCCCCCGTACACAAGGTTACGCTGCATACCCCTATCACATAGCGCTCAACGTCTTCCATTGCTGGTGAGTTGATCACATCCGGTAAAGACATAGGGTCCCTGAATATCTCGCCGTCGGTCAGGACCACAATGATTTTCATTGCTCCTTCCTTGTGTCCGTGCTTTTCATTGAAGATCTCGGTTCTAATGAGAATGCAGTGGCAGAAAGAGCATTTCATTAACAGCAAGAAACAATTATACAAAAAAACCAAAGTTACATGTGGGGGGGGAGGAAAGAAGAGTGCGGGGATGGAGAAGGGGAGTGAAGGTGGGCGCAGGGGAGGGCTACTGAACCTGGGGAAAGAGAACATTTCAGGTATGGCTGTCCCTCCCCACCACAATTGCATAGCATTGACAATCTGGTGTTTCGGTTCATGGAGGTGTAGTAATATGACAACAAGGCAACGTCAAAGGAAAAAGGAATAAGCTCCTTACTGGAACAGCTGGGGAGGGTGAGGAACGGTTGCTGCAGGGCAGGAGTGAGGTGCATGAGCTGTGTGTGTGTGGGTCTCAGTACTGGAATAACAGGGGGTGCTGGAGACCAGGAGTGAGGTGCATTGGCAGAGCTGTGTGTGTGTGGGTCTCAGTACTGGAATAACAGGGGGTGCTGGAGAACAGGAGTGAGGTGCATTGGCAGAGCTATGTGTGTGTGGGTCTCAGTACTGGAATAACAAGGGGTGCTGGAGACCAGGAGTGAGGTGCAATGACAGAGCTATGTGTGTGTGGGTCTCAGTACTGGAATAACAGGGGGTGCTGGAGACCAGGAGTGAGGTGCAATGACAGAGCTATGTGTGTGTGGGTCTCAGTACTGGAATAACAGGGGGTGCTGGAGACCAGGAGTGAGGTGCATTGGCAGAGCTGTGTGTGTGGGTCTCAGTACTGGAATAACAGGGGGTGCTGGAGACCAGGAGTGAGGTGCAATGACAGAGCTATGTGTGTGTGGGTCTCAGTACTGGAATAACAGGGGGTGCTGGAGACCAGGAGTGAGGTGCAATGACAGAGCTATGTGTGTGTGGGTCTCAGTACTGGAATAACAGGGGGTGCTGGAGGCCAGGAGTGAGGTGCAATGACAGAGCTATGTGTGTGTGGGTCTCAGTACTGGAATAACAGGGGGTGCTGGAGACCAGGAGTGAGGTGCATTGGCAGAGCTATGTGTGTGTGGGTCTCAGTACTGGAATAACAGGGGGTGCTGGAGACCAGGAGTGAGGTGCATTGGCAGAGCTATGTGTGTGTGGGTCTCAGTACTGGAATAACAGGGGGTGCTGGAGACCAGGAGTGAGGTGCAATGACAGAGCTATGTGTGTGTGGGTCTCAGTACTGGAATAACAGGGGGTGCTGGAGACCAGGAGTGAGGTGCATTGGCAGAGCTATGTGTGTGTGGGTCTCAGTACTGGAATAACAGGGGGTGCTGGAGGCCAGGAGTGAGGTGCAATGACAGAGCTATGTGTGTGTGGGTCTCAGTACTGGAATAACAGGGGGTGCTGGAGACCAGGAGTGAGGTGCATTGGCAGAGCTGTGTGTGTGTGGGTCTCAGTACTGGAATAACAGGGGGTGCTGGAGACCAGGAGTGAGGTGCATTGGCAGAGCTGTGTATGTGAGGGTCTCAGTACTGGAATAACGGTGACTGTTACTCACAGGAGGTGGTGTATAGAAGGGGGTTCTCACAAGAGAAGATTAATGGCAAGGTTTCTTTTACAAGAGGTGGTATATAGTGGGGATTGTTAATCACAGCAGCAATGTTATTTGCAGGATGCGGCATCAGTAGCATTGTAACTCACAGGACATGATGTATGGCAGAGGCTGTTTTTGTCACACCCCCAAGCTGTTTTATGCCCTGAACTTTCTGTAAAGCAAGTTGACTGTTTCGGCTTTCCTCCAGATTAAATTCTGTCTGAATTTCTCCTCCGTACTGCACCACGGCAAACTCGCACTGAAAAAAATAAAGAGCAAGGAAGATGTCACCTCTCCATTTAATGCAGTGGTTGTGCTTGTACTGAGTATCCCGATAGCCCTGGGCCGACACTATTGGTCAGTAAGATGGGGGTAGAGTCCTTCGTGCTGAGTCTTTGCCCAGAGTAAGTGAGGGTTTGCTCAGGAAATCCAGATCTGCACCTTTCTTTCTCACTCATACACAGTGTGCTCGGAGCTCGAATACACCAGGCTGCCACACCGTGCTTGGCATCACAGGTACATGATGGCATCCAGGACAGTATAGCTTTACATTTACAGTCGAAAGCACCAAAAGAATATTATTCACAATGAAATGTGAAACAGATACTGCTAAAATGTGCAAGAGACAGATACTGAGGCCAGGCGTAACATTAAAATTGGAAGCTTGCTGGAGAAACAAAAACTCAAAATCTTTTCAAGTTATTTGAAGGATGAAGCCTGTGAGGGAGCTGCTTGGGCCACTGGAAAACCAAGGGGTAAAGGATGTACCCAGGGAAGAGAAAGGCAGAGCAGAGAAACGAAATGCATTGGAAATCTGTTAGATTTACATGTGGATAAAGGTGTTTGACAAAGTCCCTCATGAGAGACTCATCAGGAAATTAAAAAGTCATGGGATAGGGGTCAGTGTCCTATTGTGGATCGGTAACTGGCTAAAGCAGTTAGCATAGAGGAGTTTAAAAAGGTTTAGACAAGTTCCTGGAGGAAAAGTCCATAAACCATCATCATCCGGGCAGACGGGAAAACCACTGCTTATTATATAAAAATCAGATAATAATAATAATCCCTGGTTGGATCTACTCTTTGGGATCCTGTTGGGTACTTGGGACCTGGGCTGGTCACTGCTGGAGACAGGATACTGGGCTTAATGGACTTTTGGTCTAACCCAGTATGGCATTTCTTATGTTCTTAATATGGGATAGTGGTAGTGTAAAGTGAGCAGATATTGCTATATTCGTCCTGTAGGTTTTACTAGACGTGGGAGAGTCTGCTGCCTTCTAGGCTCACATCACTCTCAGCCCGTCAGAACAGCACACTCTCCCTTGGATTAGAAGTGATTGCCACTGGTAGTCTCTCCATTGGTCCAGTAAGATCTATTACAGATTTTATTTAGACTATTACAGACTGGAAATAATTTGGAGCCCAGTGCCTTCTACCTCAACACATTTCTCCCAAAACGTCTTCATCATGTTGGAGATAAAGTCCTTGGCCCTTTGGAAATCTTCATGCTCAATGCTTCCTGATCCATCCAGAACGATAGCGATCTCTGTCCCAGAATCTTCTAAAAGCAGAAAGAGGCAGAATGAGAACACAGCATCTGGAGCAGAACCTGCTTCCTTGTCTTTTTTATAACTGCTTGTTTTAAGAAAGTAGAGCTCTGGGTCGTGCGTCACGAGAAAGGGGGAATGTGGTGAAAGCAGCATTGAAGCACACTGGATTGCATGAATATTTTTGTGAATGAGTGTGAAACTGACGTCATTTTGACCTACAGAAATGGGGAACTGTCCTTCTCGGTGCATGACTGGTGGCCCCCTCAGGTCTGCATTTTTCAGACGTGTAACTCCCCAGAATATACTAAATGACGAGGACCCTGAGGTTCCTATTGGAAGATGAAGACCCTGGGTCTGTCCTGCTGGCTCAAGGGTTAATCATCTCCTCTGCTAAGACTGAGACTAAACATGCAGTTAGAGTAGCACTCACAGCGACACCCACCAAACAACCAAAGAGGAGCAAAAGAAGTGATGGGAGATAAAAGAAATAATAAACCAGGAAAAGTGCTGCAAAAAAGCGGTATCATTCTCCCTCCCAATGCAAGCTGTGCAAGATGGTTCCCTGATGAGAGGCAGATGAAGAAAAGAGGTCTTGTAGAGTCCCACCTCAAGAAATAGACCTAGCAAGAGGCTGAAGCTGATCTGGGTGTTTGAACCATAACTGACATTATTCCCTAGAAATAAAAAAAACTGACAGCTTGGAAGCCAGGGCAGGATGCGAAAAGGACCTTACTCCAAGTATGAGATCCCTCTGCTCGGGGCTACAGAGGGATTAAACTATTCAGCAGTCCACTATACCCTCAGCCTTCCACCTGTCCACTGAACTGCCCAGTCACCCCATTTCTGGAGAAAAACCTTAGGGCCAATCCTGGCTCTTGAACTTACATTCTTGTGCATTGTGGGATTGGTAGTCTTGCATCTTCTATTTCTAACCAACACTACAGCTACCAAGGTGCATGTAGAGAAGGGCATCCAAATGGCAGGGCTGGTCTAAACCTTCTCTCCAGGAAATGGGTCACCAGGCAGCTCTGCCTTCTTCTGCTCCACTTTCAGCTCCTTTTGAGTAAAGGGCCCAAGGAGTTCAAGTAGTACCCCAGAGTCTGGCATGGGATCCCAGAAATGCAGAGGCACAGCAAGCTAGTGTAGCAAGCATGGCTTATGGGAATGCAAGCAGGAGCCGGACAGCTGCATCCCCGGCCCCCACCCATTATACCTTTCAATCAGAACTCCTTGCTCACCTTTCTCATCTTCTCCCCTCCTGCCCTGCTCTCCCTCTGTGTCCTTCCTCCTTTTATTGCTCCGATGGTCTTTATTAACATCATTACTGCTTTGTGGCACCCATTTGTCTCCTGGAAATTCTTCAGCTAAAACATAGGGATGGGTGGGGGAAAGCACAGTCATGTGAATAAACATTTTCTCTAAGGAAGAAGAGAAGTAGAAGATTGAAAGCATTGATAAACCTCCAACCTATGGGTTGTCAGATTGTGGTTCATCCCTTCTTACCTCTCTTTCTGGGCAGCTCTCTGCGAATGCGGTGGTTCTCATTGACCAGAAGATCTTCAACTAAAGGAAAATTAGTTTCTTACCTGATCATTTTCGTTCCTGTAGTACCAAGGATCAGTCCATGACACCTGGGTTGTGACTCCGCACCAGTAGATGGAGACAGATTAAAACTTGTGGGCGGAGCCATATATAAGCCCCTGTGCCAGTCACAGCCCCTCAGTCATACGTAATGTCAAAGTAGAAAATCCAAAAGCCAACATAGCTAACTATAGAAACTCACTAAGAAAACGAAAACAACTCCAACACCCCTACAGGAAAACAGACTCCCCAACCGGGAGAGCGAACAAAACAAGGGGTCAGCGTATTAAAAAACAACAATGAGCGGACTCTCCGTTACTATAGCGCAACACTGCGGGCGGGATCCTGGACTGATCCTTGGTACTACAGGAACGAAAATTATCAGGTAAGAAACTAATTTTCCTTTCCCTGTATGTACCAGGATCAGTCCAGGACACCTGGGATGTACCAGAGCTAAGTTACCGAGGGTGGGAAGCAGAGAGTCCCGCTCGGAGTACCCTCCCTCCAAATCCCCCAGCATCAGTAGCCTGAACATCCAACCGGTAATGTTTAATGAATGTATGCAACGATTTCCAGGTAGCCGCCCTGCAAATCTCTTGAGGCGATACCTGAGAAAATTCCGCCCAAGACGCAGCATGAGACCTCGTTGAATGAGCACGAAGACCCACCGGCGGTGATTTACCACGCAAAATGTAAGCGGAACCAATGGCTTCCTTGAGCCAACTGGCGATCGTCGTGCGGGACGCAGCAGAACCTTTCTTTGGACCCGATATCAACACAAACAGATGATCCGTCAACCGAAAAGAATTTGTGACCTCTAGATAGCGAAGAAGAGACCTCCGCACATCTAGCTTTCTCAAGTCCCTTGATTTCGGGTCAGAAGACTCCCCTACCGCAAAAGAAGGAAGTTCAACTGATTGATTCAAATGAAAAGCCGATACGACCTTAGGCAGAAAAGATGAAACGGTCCGCAAGGAAACCCCCGAATCGGAAATACGCAAGAAGGGCTCCCTACAGGACAAAGCCTGCAACTCGGAAACTCGACGAGCCGACGCAATCGCTATCAGGAATACAGTCTTCAACGTGAGATCTTTGATCGTAGAACGCTTCAGAGGCTCAAACGGAGCTGAGCATAAGGCCGAGAGCACCCAGTTGAGGTTCCAAGACGGACAAGGGAACCGCAAAGGAGGACGGAGGTGTTTCGCTCCCCTAAGAAAACGGGAAATATCAGGGTGGAGAGCCAGGGAGACTCCCCTGACTTTACCACGCAAACAACCAAGCGCCGCCACTTGGACCCGTAGGGAACTGCATGCTAAACCTTTGGCCAGCCCAGCCTGGAGAAAAGCCAAAATATCAGGAATAGTAGCGGAAGTGGGATCCAGACCCCACTCTACGCACCACTCTTCAAAAACTACCCAGACTCTAACATAAGCCAGAGATGTAGACTGCTTCCTGGATCTCAGCAACGTGGCAACTACCGCATCTGAGTAACCCTTGCGCTTCAATCGATTCCTCTCAAAAGCCATGCCGCGAGACAGAAGTGATCCGCATCCTCTAAACAGACGGGGCCCTGACGAAGGAGCCCCGGAAACCCCTGTAGACGAAGGGGCGGCGCCACCGACAATTGGATCAGATCCGCAAACCACGGACGGCGCGGCCATTCCGGCGCCACCATGATCACGTTGGACGGGTGCAATTCTATGCGCCGCAGGATTTTGCTGATCATGGGCCACGGTGGGAACACATACAGTAGCACCTCCGCTGGCCAGGGAAGAGCTAACGCGTCGACCCCTTCTGCTCCTCTTTCTCGGCGACGACTGAAAAATCTCGGAGCTTTTGAGTTGTTCCACGTGGCCATCAGGTCCATGTGGGGCGTTCCCCAAGTCCTGCAAATGAGAAGAAACGCTTCTTCTGCCAGCTCCCACTCTCCCGGATCCAGGTGATGCCGGCTGAGGAAGTCCGCCTGGACATTGTCGACTCCTGCTATGTGAGACGCAGTGAGATCGCTGAGATGCCGCTCTGCCCAGGCCATCAAGGAACGCGCTTCCTCCGCTACTTGAGGGCTTTTCGTCCCGCCCTGGCGATTGATGTAAGCCACGGTGGTAGCGTTGTCCGACAATACTCGGATCGCCTTTCCTCGTACGAGGGGTAGAAAAGCTTGCAATGCCAGACGGACCGCCCTGGACTCTAGGCGGTTGATAGACCACCGGGTCTGATCTTCTGACCACAGACCTTGAACCGATTTCCCTTGGCAAACTGCACCCCAACCGGAAAGACTGGCATCCGTGGTCACCACTGTCCAGTTGGGAAGGAGAAGAGATACTCCACAGGAGAGATGTTTGGAATCCAGCCACCAGCTCAGGCTGGAGCGCGCCTGACTGTCGAGATGGAGTGGAAGATAAAATTCCTCTGAAATCGGTTTCCAGCGGGAAAGACTGCAGCGGCCGTAGGTGAGCGAATGCCCAAGGGACTAACGCCAGCGTGGAGGCCATCGATCCGAGAACCGTCAGGTAATCGCAGACTCGCGGACGGTGCTGAGACAAAAGACGTCGCACCTGAGACTGTAATTTGCATATCCGTTCCTGAGAGAGAATCACTCTGCCCCGTTTTGTGTCGAAGACGGCTCCTAGATACTCCAAGGACTGAGTGGGTTCCAGATGACTCTTGTTGTAGTTGACCACCCAGCCCAGGAACTGCAAGAATTGAAGCACCTTGGCTACCGCCTGCCGACACAGGCTCTCTGACTTCACCCGAATCAGCCAATCGTCGAGGTAAGGGTGAACCAGGAGGCCTTCCCGACGTAAGTGCGCCGCCACCACCACCATCACTTTCGTGAATGTCCGAGGCACTGTCGCCAGGCCGAACGGAAGAGCCCGGAACTGGAAGTGTCTTCCCAAAACCGTAGGAACCGCTGGAACGCTGGTTGGATGCCCACATGAAGGTATGCTTCTGTGAGATCTAGTGACGCAAGGGATTCTCCTGGCCGCACTGACGCGATCACCGAACGAATAGTCTCCATCTTGAAGTGAGGGACCCGAAGGCATCTGTTGACTCCTTTGAGATCCAGAATGGGTCGGAAAGTGCCGTCTTTCTTGGGAACTATGAAGTAAATGGAATAACGGCCCTTGCCGTACTGATCGGCCGGAACTGGAGAGATGGCCCCCAAGCTTTCTAGTCTTCGAATGGTATCTAGCACCGCCGCTTTCTTCTTGGGATCTTTGCAGGGCGAGACCAGGAATTTGTCCACTGGGATGCGAGCAAAATCTAACTCGTAACCGTGTCTTATCACGTTGAGGACCCACTGATCCGACGTAATGCTGGCCCATTCCTCGAGGAACAAGGATAGACGCGCCCCCACGTTTGGGACAACGTGCTGAGGACGCAAGGAGGGATGGGCCGGCCGAACTTCATTGCGAAGGCTTGGACCCCGCACCCGACGGGGTACCTCCTTGCCTGCCAAAACGTTTGCCTCGAAAGGACTGCTGCCAGTGAGTGTTCCGAGAAGAGGACGGTCTAAAAGAAGACCCGGTGGATCTTTGCGGCCTGGACTTTTGGGGTCCCCGGAAACGAGCTCTGGTGGAAAAAGAAGAGCGCGCCCGGGCCCTATCCTCTGGCAGCTTAAACGCTCGGTTCTCACCTAGGGAAACCATTAAGTCATCTAACTCCTTTCCGAACAGCAATTTCCCTTTAAAGGGTAACGCCCCGAGGTGAGCCTTGGACGAACCATCCGCCGCCCAGTTGCGTAGCCAAAGAAGACGGCGTGCCGACACCGCTGCTACCATGGACCTAGCTGAAGTGCGTAAAAGATCATGGAGCGCATCAGCTCCATATGCAATAGCCGCTTCCAACCTATCTGCTTGGGAAGCCTCCTCCGGAGAGAGATCCGCATTAGCCTGCAATATCTGGGCCCAGCGCAGACTAGCACGCATAGCAAAGTTCGTGCAAATGGCAGCTCGTACTCCTAGGGCGGAAACCTCAAATATCTTTTTGAGTTGAACCTCCAACTTTCGGTCCTGAATATCCCGGAGGGCTGTTGCTCCCATGACCGGGATGGTAGACCTCTTCGTGACAGCGGAGACCGCCGCATCCACCTTCGGGAGTCTGAGGAGTTCCAACGCCTCCTCCGGTAAAGGGTAGAGCTTATCCATGGCTTTGCTGACTTTCAAACCCAGCTCAGGAGTATCCCATTCCTTGAAGAGGATATCCGTGGATGAGAAATGAAAAGGGAAGGCGACCGCCGGCCCTGTGAGGCCAAGCAAAACGGGATCCATGTTCGCCTCCTGGCGGACCAGCACTGGGGGAGCCTCAATCCCCAGCTCCTGGAGAATGGCTGGGATGAGAGGTGACAGTTCCTCTCTGCGGAATAGCCGCACCACCTTAGGGTCATCCCCGTCTAAGGCCTGTGCACCTTTCCCTGCACTAGGCTGTGCCGTTGCATCCGGTGCTGACGTCCCGGCCCCCATCAGGGGCTCTTCGGAGGCCTCCGTATCCGTCCCGGGGGAATCCTCGGAATCCGATTCCTGCGGCAGCCCCCGGGGAAGCCGCTTCCCCCGGGACGAGCCCTGGGTGATCTCCGTACCCTTCCTGGCCTTCTTTTTCCGAGGCGGGGACTTGCGGATAGCAGTACGCGAGACATCCCCCCGTATGCGCTTGCTGCGCTTATATCTGAGGACTTTGCGCAGTAACAGCGCAAAGTCCTCAGAAAATTCTCCGGAACCCGTTGAATCGCTACTCGAGTCCCCCGGGGACCGAATCCCCTCCGAGGGGACCTCCCTCGCTTTGTCACGCTGCGGGGAAAGCGCGGGAGGTAGAGACGAAGCCCCCACAGTCTCTCTGGAAATTTCCCGGCCCGTGGCCAAAATGGCTGCCACTCCCGCGCTAAGCGGGAACAGGTCCTGAGGAGTGTTAGAGGGGCCCCCACCTCGCGGCGGCGATCGCGCGACCCGGGACCGAGCTCTACGAGGTGCTGCTGAGGTGCCCTCATCACCCGGGACACAAGCCGAACAAAGGCTGTCCCGGGAGAGACGCGCGCACGCCGAGCCGCAGGCCCTGCACTGTGAACCGCGAGGCATGCCGGCGAACGCGGGAAAGCAGAGACGCGAACAGAAAATTTACCTCAGAGGAATAAAATTCAAAATAACCAAAACGGCGCAATTCGGCGACCTCCCCCCTGCAGGCGACGCCCCCCACCGACCGAAACGGAACGGCAACGCCAAGGAACAGAGAGCAGCAAAAAAATAAAAGTAAAACTTTTTTTTTTTTTAACAGAAAAAGAAAAAAGCGCTGTCCCTGGTTCTGAAAGCCCTATTTCCTGCAGGGGTGAGTGAACCAGGCTCCCTGGTGTCACCCCTGACGCTGCCACTAGCTCAGCCGGGTCCTCAACCCTGGCAGCGGCCTCCACCGGGGGAGGGTAGTCCCCTCAGGACCTCTCAACTCCCCTGGGAGGCAGGGCAACCGGGAAAGAATTAAAAAGAAACCCAATTTAGCCCAGAACAATTAGACCTAACAAAAAAAAAAAACTAATTCAAAAAAAACCAAAAAACCAAACCTGACAAACACCAGAATCAGGTCAGGAAGGGCTGTGACTGGACCTGCACCATCTACTGGAGACAGAGTAAGACTGAGGGGCTGTGACTGGCACAGGGGCTTATATATGGCTCCGCCCACAAGTTTTAATCTGTCTCCATCTACTGGTGCGGAGTCACAACCCAGGTGTCCTGGACTGATCCTGGTACGTACAGGGAAAGAGCGAATAGCACATTTTCAGTTTGAGGTCTACCCTCCTCCACACCATGCAAATGAAACATCTGAGCTGATATCACAATCTTGAGGTTCCTGAACATACCCAGATCAGTCCAGACTGATGCATTCCTACCAACAGATGGAGGCAGAGAACAAAAACGTTGAGGCACTGTTACATAACACGAGGTGCCACCTGCAGTCCCTCAGTATTTCTCTGTCTCCAGCAGATGGTAGAAGTGCAAACCTGCAGTCCTGACAGATCTGGAGTAGGAGATTTGGAGCTGCTCCCCGAGGTGTCAGGTTCCTTAGTGGCCATCCCTCAGGTTGAGCCGAGTAAAGGGTGGGGGGGGGATTGGATATCCCTGGCTGTAGCTGCCCACTGATTCCAGGGCCCCTGATAGCCAGGGGACTGGCTCCCTCTTCGTGCCCCGAGGTCCCCTCCTGCCTGCTACTGGCTCCTTCAGGGAAGTATCCCCTATGGGGTTTCCTTTTTGCCTTTTTGTTTCATTTGTAAGTTTTTATTTAAAGTTTTGTTAAAAAAAATAGTTTAATTTTTTTCTTATAAGAATCGCTGCAGTTGACATCTGTAAGTGTTGAGGGAGTGGGAGCTGTGGGTGCCGGCGTGTTTTCTGTGACTTCCTCGGTAGGGATCTGTCTGTGCCTGTGTGCCGTGGCTTGACTGGGTTCCGGGCAGCCATTTCCTTTTTTAGCACCTTGTTCTCTCTCTGTTACCGCTCTGGTCTCGCAGTCAGGGCTCCCCGGTGGGGATCAGTTCATTGGGGTGCCATGGGCTTGGTGTTTTCAGAGCCGTTTTCATGCGCACGTTTTTCCCCATGACTACCACTCTTCTCGCGTGCCATTGGAATCTGTGCAGCGACGCGGCTTTCCCGATTTGGATAGAGGAGTCCAGTCATGTGGTGCAGCTTATTTCAAAACAAAGCATGAGCTTCATCCACCACGGTCTCTTGGTCGGCCCACCTAAATTCCCTCTCTTTGTGCATATGGTGTGCCTCAGGGGGAGAGGGATCCTCTGCTAATGGTCCTAGAGCCTGGAGGGCCCCTCGCTCGGTGGGGCCCGTGGTGGGGTCTAAGGTAGGGGTATCCATCCTCTCTGCTCCCGAGGGGGATTGCAGTCAGGGGGCCCCAACAGCCCACAAATCAGGTGACTCCCCTCCACCACTCTCTCCTGCGGGGCAGGGTCGCGAGGATAGTGATGATGAGGGGACAGTCTCAGAGCCCAGTAGCCTTGAGAGGGTAGCTGTGGGGCCACGGGGATTTTTCTTCCGAATTTGTTTTGCTTATGCACGAGGCCTTTCTGGCCAGGAAAGGCAGCTAAGCGGAGACCCGTAGAGAAGACTTCAGGCCCATCCAAAAGATCTCGTGCAGCCTCAGCGTGCAAGAAGGCAGGCAATAAATACCCCTCCCAGCAGCAGAAGCGTGCAAGAAGGCAGGCCATAAATACCTCTCTGGCTGTATGTGTGCGATATATACAGCATGTCTGCCTGTGACTGTATATGTGATACATACGTTTTGGCTGTATGGATGAGATATCATGCCTGGTGGAGAATTCAAAATGGCCTCCGTTCCTGCAGTTACGTGACCCGAGGGCTGCACAAGGTCTGAGCTGTCTAGACATGCAGATCTCTGGGCGGCCGCACCGGCTGCGTCCTTCCTCCTTTTTGCGGGCACCAGGAGCTCGGACGGTCTCTCCCCCCTCCCCCCTAAGATGCAGGCCGCACAAAGTCCGCGGCGATTCAGTCGCACGGGAGTCGCTCCACACGCGCGGCAGGCCGACCCCCTCACCATCGGTACGCGGGAAAGACAGCCACCAATGAACCCCGAGAGGAAACCCAGAAGACCGCCCCACGCAAACACCCGATCGGAGGGAAGGAAGGCAGAGAGCCATCTTTACCGCTCATGCTGCTCCTGTCTCTCACTGTTACTGCTTTTTTTTTTTTTTAAAAAACAACTTTAATCGGCCTCACAAAGGGCTCCTGCTCCTAAAACTGAAGAGAGCTCTCCAGCATAATACAGCAAGAAATTAAGAAAAAGGAGAGTGAGAGGGCAGCAAACTGAGCCAAAGGAAAGCCACCGAAATGGCCTCGTGAAGGGGAGGGATCTGGACCACCAGATTTGCACCCCATGGCCAACACTGGAGCGAGCGTACAAAAGAATCACTGACCCCCATCCCGTCCACTTCAACCAAACAGGGTAGGGATCCCTCACTAGGACCCCGACCCCTGGGATGAAGGCTCACAGGAAAAACAGGTAGGAAAAAAAATACTGGGCAAGATAAAGAAACTGCAGGTTTATGCACCAGGCACCGTCTGCAGGAGACAAAGAAATACTGAGGAATTGCAAGTGGCACCAGGGATTAGAAGCAGCGTCAGTTTAACTTTCTCTGTCTCCATCTGCTGGCAGGGATGAATAAACCCAGGAATCTGGACTGATCCGGGTATGTACAGGGAAATATACTGCATGTCTCCCTGTGATTGAGTGGCCGTGATATAATATAATCTGGAGTTAGCTTGCTGTCTTCCCTGCACCCCCATGCTAAAGAACACAATAAAATCTCAAGGCCTGACCTGGGATCCATGGAAGCAGAATTCATGTGTGATTACAAGAAATAGGAGGAAGCAAAGGACGACCCACAGCTCACCTTCCACCTGAATGATCTTCTGCTGCAGCATGGAGAGAAGCCCATCCAGAGCCGAATAGTTGGTCATTCGAAATAAGTGTTTATCATCAGGATCTGACGCGATGAGCTCTAGCTCCTGCTTGGCCTTTGCCTTGTTAAAGGTATCACTAACCTTGAAAGAAGAACCAGGTCACAGAGTAAAAATCAGTCACTAGCTGAATTTAGCAACAATTCCATCTCTTATTTAAGGAACAGGTTAATCCATTCCTGGTTTTACTCTCCCTCTCCCCCCACTGCATGCATGCACTTCTGGGTTTGATTTTCGTAAGAAAAACAAGACTACATCTCCCAGAATGCAATGGTGGATTGGAACAGAATTATTGGTAATCCTACAGAAATTTGTCCAATCCAGAATCCCATACTAAGGTCATAAAGATTTATTTTAACAGAATCCTCTTTAGCTCCCCCTGACTCAGGGTTGGCCAACTCTGGTGCTGGAGAGCCACAGCCAGGTCAGGTTCTCAGGTTATCCACAATGAATATGCACGAGATAGATTTGCATACAATGGAGGCAGTGCATGCAAAAATCTCTCTTGCATAGACATGGTGGATATCCTGAAAATCCAACCTGTTTGCCTAATTGAGGACCAAAGTTGGCCACCCCTGCACTAAATGAGCCACCCTCGTTCTGTGCATGGGATCTTATAAAGGGGGATGGTTCTGAAACAGATACAGAGAAAACAAAGCTGCTGGCTGACTGGAGGAGAGGACGCTGCCAGTGATGCTGACCACTTCAGTGACCCCTCCTCCCTGGGAGGGCAGCAGGGTATGGACACTCCTTAAGGTAGTCCAAGAATGTCATTACTAAAGGTTAAGGACCCGATTGCTGCAATCTGATCAATCTTTCTCAGTATCTCTCTTCTTTACACGACAAACAGGCTGATACAGTTCAGTGCGCTCCAAAGGATTGCATCAGCCCCCAAATGCGTCTGGATAGAATGAGGCGGCACTGAAGGCATTTTTGAGGCGGGAATAAACTTTAGACATGGCATCCTGGCCAGCTAAAATTACAAGTGGAAGTGCGATCAGAAAAAGTGGCCTCCAGGTCGTAACGTAATGCGAGTATATTCAGTAGCAGATGTTTCCGGATAAGTCCTGCTGAATATCCTAATAAAATACACGCGTAACTTCACCCAGTCATCTTACCCGCCCACCAGCGCTATGTATATCAACCTCTGGCTGCAAAACGATCGCCCTACTGCAAGCATCAACAGCTTTGGGAAGAAGGCCCAGCTCTCTGCTCGTTCTGCCCTTAGCAGGTTCTCTGAGCCTTAACAACGGCAGAAGCTGAAATGCTCCAGATCCTCGTTTGTGCATCAACCTTCAATCTCTGAGTGCAATAGTGCCGCGTCTGTATCCTTCCTGTCCCCCCGTACACAAGGTTACGCTGCATACCCCTATCACATAGCGCTCAACGTCTTCCATTGCTGGTGAGTTGATCACATCCGGTAAAGACATAGCGTCCCTGAATATCTCGCCGTCGGTCAGGACCACAATGATTTTCATTGCTCCTTCCTTGTGTCCGTGCTTTTCATTGAAGATCTCGGTTCTAATGAGAATGCAGTGGCAGAAAGAGCATTTCATTAACAGCAAGAAACAATTATACCAAAAAACCAAAGTTAGATGTGGGGGGGGGGGGGACGAAAGAAGAGTGCGGGGATGGAGAAGGGGAGTGAAGGTGGGCGCAGGGGAGGGCTACTGAACCTGGGGAAAGAGAACATTTCAGGTATGGCTGTCCCTCCCCACCACAATTGCATAGCATTGACAATCTGGTGTTTCGGTTCATGGAGGTGTAGTAATATGACAACAAGGCAACGTCAAAGGAAAAAGGAATAAGCTCCTTACTGGAACAGCTGGGGAGGGGTGAGGAACGGTTGCTGCAGCACAGGAGTGAGGTGCATGAGCTGTGTGTGTGTGGGTCTCAGTACTGGAATAACAGGGGGTGCTGGAGACCAGGAGTGAGGTGCATTGGCAGAGCTGTGTGTGTGGGTCTCAGTACTGGAATAACAGGGAGTGCTGGAGACCAGGAGTGAGGTGCAATGACATAGCTATGTGTGTATGGGTCTCAGTACTGGAATAACAGGGGGTGCTGGAGACCAGGAGTGAGGTGCAATGACAGAGCTATGTGTGTGTGGGTCTCAGTACTGGAATAACAGGGGGTGCTGGAGGCCAGGAGTGAGGTGCAATGACAGAGCTATGTGTGTGTAGGTCTCAGTACTGGAATAACAGGGGGTGCTGGAGACCAGGAGTGAGGTGCATTGGCAGAGCTGTGTGTGTGTAGGTCTCAGTACTGGAATAACAGGGGGTGCTGGAGACCAGGAGTGAGGTGCATTGGCAGAGCTGTGTGTGTGGGTCTCAGTACTGGAATAATAGGGGGTGCTGGAGACCAGGAGTGAGGTGCAATGACAGAGCTATGTGTGTGTGGGTCTCAGTACTGGAATAACAGGGGGTGCTGGAGGCCAGGAGTGAGGTGCAATGACAGAGCTATGTGTGTGAGGGTCTCAGTACTGGAATAACAGGGGGTGCTGGAGACCAGGAGTGAGGTGCATTGGCAGAGCTATGTGTGTGAGGGTCTCAGTACTGGAATAACAGGGGGTGCTGGAGACCAGGAGTGAGGTGCATTGGCAGAGCTGTGTGTGTGGGTCTCAGTACTGGAATAACAGGGGGTGCTGGAGACCAGGAGTGAGGTGCAATGACAGAGCTATGTGTGTGTGGGTCTCAGTACTGGAATAACAGGGGGTGCTGGAGACCAGGAGTGAGGTGCATTGGCAGAGCTGTGTGTGTGGGTCTCAGTACTGGAATAACAGGGGGTGCTGGAGACCAGGAGTGAGGTGCAATGACATAGCTATGTGTGTATGGGTCTCAGTACTGGAATAACAGGGGGTGCTGGAGGCCAGGAGTGAGGTGCAATGACAGAGCTATGTGTGTGTGGGTCTCAGTACTGGAATAACAGGGGGTGCTGGAGACCAGGAGTGAGGTGCATTGGCAGAGCTGTGTGTGTGTGGGTCTCAGTACTGGAATAACAGGGGGTGCTGGAGGCCAGGAGTGAGGTGCAATGACAGAGCTATGTGTGTGTGGGTCTCAGTACTGGAATAACAGGGGGTGCTGGAGACCAGGAGTGAGGTGTATTGGCAGAGCTGTGTGTGTGTGGGTCTCAGTACTGGAATAACAGGGGGTGCTGGAGACCAGGAGTGAGGTGCATTGGCAGAGCTATGTGTGTGTGGGTCTCAGTACTGGAATAACAGGGGGTGCTGGAGACCAGGAGTGAGGTGCAATGACAGAGCTATGTGTGTGTGGGTCTCAGTACTGGAATAACAGGGGGTGCTGGAGACCAGGAGTGAGGTGCAATGACAGAGCTATGTGTGTGTGTGGGTCTCAGTACTGGAATAACAGGGGGTGCTGGAGGCCAGGAGTGAGGTGCAATGACAGAGCTATGTGTGTGTGGGTCTCAGTACTGGAATAACAGGGGGTGCTGGAGGCCAGGAGTGAGGTGCAATGACAGAGCTATGTGTGTGTGGGTCTCAGTACTGGAATAACAGGGGGTGCTGGAGACCAGGAGTGAGGTGCATTGGCAGACCTGTGTGTGTGTGGGTATCAGTACTGGAATAACAGGGGGTGCTGGAGACCAGGAGTGAGGTGCATTGGCAGAGCTATGTGTGTGTGGGTCTCAGTACTGGAATAACAGGGGGTGCTGGAGACCAGGAGTGAGGTGCAATGGCAGAGCTATGTGTGTGTGGGTCTCAGTACTGGAATAACAGGGGGTGCTGGAGACCAGGAGTGAGGTGCATTGGCAGAGCTATGTGTGTGTGGGTCTCAGTACTGGAATAACAGGGGGTGCTGGAGACCAGGAGTGAGGTGCAATGACAGAGCTATGTGTATGTGGGTCTCAGTACTGGAATAACAGGGGGTGCTGGAGACCAGGAGTGAGGTGCATTGGCAGAGCTGTGTATGTGAGGGTCTCAGTACTGGAATAACGGTGACTGTTACTCACAAGAGGTGGTGTATAGAAGGGGGTTCTCACAAGAGAAGATTAATGGCAAGGTTTCTTTTACAAGAGGTGGAATATAGTGGGGATTGTTAATCACAGCAGCAATGTTATTTGCAGGATGCGGCATCAGTAGCATTGTAACTCACAGGACATGGTGTATGGCAGAGGCTGTTTTTGTCACACCCCCAAGCTGTTTTATGCCCTGAACTTTCTGTAAAGCAAGTTGACTGTTTCGGCTTTCCTCCAGATTAAATTCTGTCTGAATTTCTCCTCCGTACTGCACCACGGCAAACTCGCACTGAAAAAAATAAAGAGCAAGGAAGATGTCACCTCTCCATTTAATGCAGTGGTTGTGCTTGTACTGAGTATCCCGATAGCCCTGGGCCGACACTATTGGTCAGTAAGATGGGGGTAGAGTCCTTCGTGCTGAGTCTTTGCCCAGAGTAAGTGAGGGTTTGCTCAGGAAATCCAGATCTGCACCTTTCTTTCTCACTCATACACAGTGTGCTCGGAGCTCGAATACACCAGGCTGCCACACCGTGCTTGGCATCACAGGTACATGATGGCATCCAGGACAGTATAGCTTTACATTTACAGTCGAAAGCACCAAAAGAATATTATTCACAATGAAATGTGAAACAGATACTGCTAAAATGTGCAAGAGACAGATACTGAGGCCAGGCGTAACATTAAAATTGGAAGCTTGCTGGAGAAACAAAAACTCAAAATCTTTTCAAGTTATTTGAAGGATGAAGCCTGTGAGGGAGCTGCTTGGGCCACTGGAAAACCAAGGGGTAAAGGATGTACCCAGGGAAGAGAAAGGCAGAGCAGAGAAACGAAATGCATTGGAAATCTGTTAGATTTACATGTGGATAAAGGTGTTTGACAAAGTCCCTCATGAGAGACTCATCAGGAAATTAAAAAGTCATGGGATAGGGGTCAGTGTCCTATTGTGGATCGGTAACTGGCTAAAGCAGTTAGCATAGAGGAGTTTAAAAAGGTTTAGACAAGTTCCTGGAGGAAAAGTCCATAAACCATCATCATCCGGGCAGACGGGAAAACCACTGCTTATTATATAAAAATCAGATAATAATAATAATCCCTGGTTGGATCTACTCTTTAGGATCCTGTTGGGTACTTGGGACCTGGGCTGGTCACTGCTGGAGACAGGATACTGGGCTTAATGGACTTTTGGTCTAACCCAGTATGGCATTTCTTATGTTCTTAATATGGGATAGTGGTAGTGTAAAGTGAGCAGATATTGCTATATTCGTCCTGTAGGTTTTACTAGACGTGGGAGAGTCTGCTGCCTTCTAGGCTCACATCGCTCTCAGCCCGTCAGAACAGCACACTCTCCCTTGGGTTAGAAGTGATTGCCACTGGTAGTCTCTCCATTGGTCCAGTAAGATCTATTACAGATTTTATTTAGACTATTACAGACTGGAAATAATTTGGAGCCCAGTGCCTTCTACCTCAACACATTTCTCCCAAAACGTCTTCATCATGTTGGAGATAAAGTCCTTGGCCCTTTGGAAATCTTCATGCTCAATGCTTCCTGATCCATCCAGAACGATAGCGATCTCTGTCCCAGAATCTTCTAAAAGCAGAAGGAGGCAGAATGAGAACACAGCATCTGGAGCAGAACCTGCTTCCTTGTCTTTTTTATAACTGCTTGTTTTAAGAAAGTAGAGCTCTGGGTCGTGCGTCACGAGAAAGGGGGAATGTGGTGAAAGCAGCATTGAAGCACACTGGATTGCCTGAATATTTTTGTGAATGAGTGTGAAACTGACGTCATTTTGACCTACAGAAATGGGGAACTGTCCTTCTCGGTGCATGACTGGTGGCCCCCTCAGGTCTGCATTTTTCAGACGTGTAACTCCCCAGAATATACTAAATGACGAGGACCCTGAGGTTCCTATTGGAAGATGAAGACCCTGGGTCTGTCCTGCTGGCTCAAGGGTTAATCATCTCCTCTGCTCCTAAGACTGAGACTAAACATGCAGTTAGAGTAGCACTCACAGCGACACCCACCAAACAACCAAAGAGGAGCAAAAGAAGTGATGGGAGATAAAAGAAATAATAAACCAGGAAAAGTGCTGCAAAAAAGCGGTATCATTCTCCCTCCCAATGCAAGCTGTGCAAGATGGTTCCCTGATGAGAGGCAGATGAAGAAAAGAGGTCTTGTAGAGTCCCACCTCAAGAAATAGACCTAGCAAGAGGCTGAAGCTGATCTGGGTGTTTGAACCATAACTGACATTATTCCCTAGAAATAAAAAAAACTGACAGCTTGGAAGCCAGGGCAGGATGCGAAAAGGACCTTACTCCAAGTATGAGATCCCTCTGCTCAGGGCTACAGAGGGATTAAACTATTCAGCAGTCCACTATACCCTCAGCCTTCCGCCTGTCCACTGAACTGCCCAGTCACCCCATTTCTGGAGAAAAACCTTAGGGCCAATCCTGGCTCTTGAACTTACATTCTTGTGCATTGTGGGATTGGTAGTCTTGCATCTTCCATTTCTAACCAACACTACGGCTACCAAGGTGCATGTAGAGAAGGGCATCCAAATGCCAGGGCTGGTCTAAACCTTCTCTCCAGGAAATGGGTCACCAGGCAGCTCTGCCTTCTTCTGCTCCACTTTCAGCTCCTTTTGAGTAAAGGGCCCAAGGAGTTCAAGTACTACCCCAGAGTCTGGCTTGGGAGCCCAGAAATGCAGAGGCACAGCAAGCTAGAGGAGAGAGCATGGCTTATGGGAATGCAAGCAGGAGCCGGACAGCTGCATCCCCGGCCCCCACCCATTATACCTTTCAATCAGAACTCCCTGCTCACCTTTCTCATCTTCTCCCCTCCTGCCCTGCTCTCCCTCTGTGTCCCGCCTCCTTTTATTGCTCCGATGGTCTTTATTAACATCATTACTGCTTTGTGGCACCCATTTGTCTCCTGGAAATTCTTCAGCTAAAACATAGGGATGGGTGGGGGAAAGCACAGTCATGTGAATAAACATTTTCTCTAAGGAAGAAGAGAAGTAGAAGGTTGAAAGCATTGATAAACCTCCAACCTATGGGTTGTCAGATTGTGGTTCATCCCTTCTTACCTCTCTTTCTGGGCAGCTCTCTGCGAATGCGGTGGTTCTCATTGACCAGAAGATCTTCAACTAAAGAGCGAATAGCACATTTTCAGTCTGAGGTCTACCCTCCTCCACATCATGCAAATGAAACATCTGAGCTGATATCACAATCTTGAGGTTCCTGAACATACCCAGATCAGTCCAGACTGATGCATTCCTACCAGCAGATGGAGGCAGAGAACAAAAACGTTGAGGCACTGTTACATAACACGAGGTGCCACCTGCAGTCCCTCAGTATTTCTCTGTCTCCAGCAGATGGTAGAAGTGCAAACCTGCAGTCCTGACAGATCTGGAGTAGGAGATTTGGAGCTGCTCCCCGAGATGTCAGGTTCCTTAGTGGCCATCCCTCAGGTTGAGCAGAGTGAATGGGGGGGGGGGGGGGATTGGATACCCCTGGCTGTAGCTGCCCACTGATTCCAGGGCCCCTGATAGCCAGGGGACTGGCTACCTCTTCGTGCCCCGAGGTCCCGTCCTGCCTGCTACTGGCTCCTTCAGGGAAGTATCCCCTATGGGGTTTCCTTTTTGCCTTTTTGTTTCATTTGTAAGTTTTTATTTAAAGTTTTGTTAAAAAAAAATAGTTTAATTTTTTTCTTATAAGAATCGCTGCAGTTGACATCTGTAAGTGTTGAGGGAGTGGGAGCTGTGGGTGCCGGCGTGTTTTCTGTGACTTCCTCGGTAGGGATCTGTCTGTGCCTGTGTGCCGTGGCTTGACTGGGTTCCGGGCAGCCATTTCCTTTTTTAGCACCTTGTTCTCTCTCTGTTACCGCTCTGGTCTTGCGGTCAGGGCTCCCCGGTGGGGATCAGTTCATTGGGGTGCCATGGGCTTGGTGTTTTCAGAGCCGTTTTCATGCGCACGTTTTTCCCCATGACTACCACTCTTCTCGCGTGCCATTGGAATCTGTGCAGCGACGCGGCTTTCCCGATTTGGATAGAGGAGTCCAGTCATGTGGTGCAGCTTATTTCGAAATGGAGCATGAGCTTCATCCACCACGGTCTGGATGGAGAAACTGCGTGGGGAGGCTTGCAGGGCCTGCAACTCTTGGTCGGCCCACCTAAATTCCCTCTCTTTGTGCATATGGTGTGCCTCAGGGGGAGAGGGATCCTCTGCTAATGGTCCTAGAGCCTGGAGGGCCCCTCGCTCGGTGGGGCCCGTGGTGGGGTCTAAGGTAGGGGTATCCATCCTCTCTGCTCCCGAGGGGGATTGCAGTCAGGGGGCCCCAACAGCCCACGAATCAGGTAACTGTCCTTCACCACTCTCTCCTGCGGGGCAGGGTCGCGAGGATAGTGATGATGAGGGGACAGTCTCAAAGCCCAGTAGCCTTGAGAGGGTAGCTGTGGGGCCACGGGGATTTTCTTCCGAATTTGTTTTGCTTATGCACGAGGCCTTTCTGGCCAGGAAAGGCAGCTAAGCGGAGACCCGTAGAGAAGACTTCAGGCCCATCCAAAAGATCTCGTGCAGCCTCAGGGGTGCCCTCAGGGAGGGCAGACAAACATCGCAGGTTCTGGTCCGCGTGTTCGGAGTTGGACCTCAGAAATCTGGATGACTCTGATGAGCAGCAAGAAGATGTGGCATTCTCTTCTGCTGCGGATCTGGAGGGAATAGAACCCAGACTTGGATGGAAGTAAAGATGAACCGGACCTTGTTGAAGGAGCTGGGGTGGATGGTGATGACCCCCGGGTGGTACGCTTATTTAAGAAGGAGGAGCTGTGGCCTCTTATTCCTCAGGTCCTAGAGGAATTGGGAGTAAAGCTGACTCAGGAGAAGTCTGACAACGAGGGCGTCTTTCCGGTCCTTGATGGTCTACGGGGTACACCTAGTGCCTTTCCCATCCCTAAGAAGAATTAGAAGCTTATTAGCCGGGAGTGGGGCTCCCCGGAAGTGGGCTTGAAGGTTGGAAAAGCACTGGCAAAGCTGTATCCTTTGTTGGAGGAGCATTTGGATTGCCTTAAGACGCCTAAGGTGGATGCAGCAGTATCGGCAGTGACCAAGAAGTCTACGATTCCAGTGGTGGGAGCTGCTGTTCTCAAGGATATCAGGATTGCAAGCTGAAGGTTCAATTGAAGTGCATGTTTGAGATGTCAGGCTTGAGTCTCCGGGCTGAGGTGTGTGCTAGCATGATGCAACGCGCCTGTTTATGTTGGATCCAGAAGCCACAGAATCAGGGGTCTCTAGGAGTCCTGTCCCCCTCTCAGGCAGCTCGTCTGGAGGCGGGGGAGGCCTATGTTGCAGATGAGCTATATGATCTGGTCCGCACTGCAGTGAGGAGTATGGTCTTGGTGGTGGCTGCGCGATGACTTCTGTTGCTGTGCAATTGGTCGGCGGACATGTGGTCTAAGTCTCAGTTATGTAACCTTTCTTTTAAGGGAAAACTTCTCTTCAGGGAGGACCCGGACCAACTTATAAAGTCTTTGAGGTAAACCAAGGGCAATAGGCTACCGGAGGATAAAAAAGGTGTTAAGAAGGGCTTTACTGCTCATCCTCGCTTCCATGAGTCGAGGAGATTTCGGTCCAGTAGAGGACTGTCCTCCTCAGGGCTTAAGCAGTTGCCAAATCATCAGTGTTCCTTTCGAGGGGCCAGCAGGTCCTCCAGAGGTGGTTCCAGTTAAGGGATCAGAGGAAGTAAGCCGTCCCAATGAAGCCAGGGGCGCCCATTCCTCATTGGTTGCAGTCGGGGGCAGGTTGTCCCATTTTTACAAGTAGTGGGTCAATATTCACTCCGACCGATGGGTTCTGGAGGTGGTAAGGGATGGTTACACCTTTGAAGTTTTTCGCTCTCTCAGGGACACTTTCATGGAGTTGCACTGCTCTTCTCGAAGCAGAAGAGAAGCGGTAGAAGGGATTTTGAACAGGTTGACAAGCTTGGAAGCTATCCTTCTGGTGCCTCTGAGCGAGCAGGGGCAGGGAAGATATTCAGTCTATTTTGTGGTGCCATCTTGGATTTGCAGAAGGTGAATTTGAGTTTACGGGTTCCACGCTTCCAGATGGAGACATTGTGTACCGTAATTGCGGCAGTCTGGGAAGAAGAGTTCCTGGTGTCATTGGATCTCACCGAGGCTTATCTGCATATTCCCATTCGAAAGGACAATCAGAAATTCCTGTGGTTCAAGGTGCTGGGTCAGCATTTCCAATTTCAAGCTCTTCCCTTCGGTCTGGCCATGGCTCCTCGAACCTTCATGAAGGTGATGGTGGTGGTAGTAGAGACCTTGAGGAAGGAAGGGTTTGTTGGTTCACCCATACCTGAATGATTGGCTCATCCGGGCAAAGACGGAGGAGGAGTATGCTCATTTGGTTCAGCGAGTGAGTCATCTCCTGAACTCCTTAGGATGGGTGATTAAGGTGGCAAAGAGCCACCTGGTCCCATCTCAATCTCTAGACTACCTAGGAGCTCATTTTGAATCCAGGAAGGGAAAGGTATATCTGACAGCAAACAGGTTGATGAAGTTGCAGCAGCAAGTTTCTTGTCTTCTACATCTCCCAGTTCTGAGGGTCTGGGATTAACTGCAGGTTCTGGGGTCCATGGCCTTGACATTGGACCTAGTTCCATGGGCCTTTGCTCATATGCAACCACTGCAGAGGGCATTGTTGTCCCGGTGGAATCCAAGGTCGGAGAAGTATTTTGTCCCCTTCCCCTCTGCGGAGGGATGCCAAGTCCAGCCTAGCATGGTAGCTGTCGAGGAGCAATTTGGAAAGAGGAGTGGACCTCAAAGTTCCAGATTGGGTGGTGCTGATCACAGATGCCAATCTAAAGAGCTGGGGAGCAGTGTGCCTGGGACGTTTAGCCCAGGAACTCTGGTCGATGGTGGAGAAGGCTTGGTCCATCAATCGCCTGGAAATGAGAGTGGGTGAAGAGCTCTGGAGGTGTTTCTGCTGCTAGTCCAGGGCCGAATGATGCGAGTGTTTTTGGGCAATGTGATGACAGTGGCTTACATCAACTGCCAAGGAGGAACAAAGAGTCATGCTGTGGCTCATGAAGCTCAACTGCAGTTTGTGTGGGCGGAGTGTCACCTGGAAGGGATTGCGGCCTCTCATGTAGCAGGAGTAGACAACATGCAGGCAGATTTCTTAAGCAGGTAGCAACTGGATCTTGGGGAGTGGGAACTCTCTCAGGAGGCTTGGAATCATATTTGTGGCCAATGGGGAGTTCCTCAACTGGATCTCTTGGCAATGGCGGCCAACACGAAGACATCAAGGTTCTTCAGTCACAGAAGAGAAATCGGTTTGGTGGGACTGGATGCTCTAGTGTGATCATGGCTGACGGGGATTCTTCTATATGTGTTTCCTCTGTGGCTGCTTATAGGGCGAGTGCTATGTCGCGTAGCGGCGCATCCATGGTCAGTGATTCTGGTGGCGCCAGAGTGGCTGCGTCATCCATGGTTCGCAGACTTGGTGCATCTGTCGGAGAACAGTTCTCTCCGATTGGCTCATCATAAGAACATAAGAATATGCCATACTGGGTCAGACCAAGGGTCCATCAAGCCCAGCATCCTGTTTCCAACAGTGGCCAATCCAGGCCATAAGAACCTGGAAAGTACCCAAAAACTAAGTCTATTCCATGTTACCGTTGCTAGTAATAGCAGTGGCTATTTTCTAAGTCAACTTAATTAATAGCAGGTAATGGACTTCTCTTCCAAGAACTTATCCAATCCTTTTTTAAACACAGCTATACTAACTGCACTAACCACATCCTCTGGCAACAAATTTCAGAGTTTAATTGTGCATTGAGTGAAAAAGAACTTTCTCCGATTAGTTTTAAATGTACCACATGCTAACTTCATGGAGTGCCCCCTAGTCTTTCTATTATTCGAAAGAGTAAAAAACGGATTCACATCTACCCGTTCTAGACCTCTCATGATTTTAAACACCTCTATCATATCCCCCCTCAGCTGTCTCTTCTCCAAGCTGAAAAGTCCTAACCTCGTTAGTCTTTCCTCATAGGGGAGCTGTTCTATTCCCTTTATCATTTTGGTAGCCCTTCTCTGTACCTTCTCCATCGCAATTATATCTTTTTTGAGATGCGGCGACCAGAATTGTACACAATATTCAAGGTGCGGTCTCACCATGGAGCAATACAGAGGCATTATGACATTTTCCATTTTATTCACCATTCCCTTTCTAATAATTCCCAACATTCTGTTTGCTTTTTTGATTGCCGCAGCACACTGAACCGACGATTCCAATGTGTATCCACTATGATGCCTAGATCTCTTTCTTGGGTTGTAGCACCTAATATGGAACCTAACATTGTGTAACTATAGCATGGGTTATTTTTCCCTATATGCATCACCTTGCACTTGTCCACATTAAATTTCATCTGCCATTTAGATGCCCAATTTTCCAGCCTCACAAGGTCTTCCTGCAATTTATCACAATCTGCTTGTGATTTAACTACTCTGAACAATTTTGTATCATCTGCAAATTTGATTACCTCACTCGTCATATTTCTTTCCAGATCATTTATAAATATATTGAAAAGTAAAGGTCCCAGTGCAGATCCCTGAGACACTCCACTGCCCACTCCATTCCACTGAGAAAATTGTCCATTTAATTCTACTCTCTGTTTCCTGTCTTTTAGCCAGCTTGCAATCCACAAAAGGACATCGCCACCTATCCCATGACTTTTTTCTTTTCCTAGAAGCCTCTCTTGAGGAACTTTGTCAAATGCCTTTCTGAAAATCCAAGTACATCTGCAGGGGTTGCTGCGGCAAGGTCCCATATTTTTGGATCAGCAGGTTTGCTTTTGTCTCACAGCTTGGCTTTTGAGAGGTGGCAACTGTGCATGAAGGGATATTTGTGTTATGGATCTCCGCCTGAAGAGGGAGGAGTTAACAATCTGTTATCAATCCCTGCTGCTAGGAGTAGCAATCTGTAGAAACTGCTCCCCAGGGGCGGAGTTAGAATCTGTAATAAATCATTCCGCCAAGGGGAGGAGTTGGCAATCTGTTATAAGTCCGCCAGGGAGTTAGCAATCTGTTATGGATCACCCTGTCAAGGGGAAGAGCTAACAATTGTAATACTCCGTAGGCAGAGTTAATGATCTGTGATGGGTTGGCTTCCCACAGAGTGGCAATCTGTATAATACCGCTCTAGTAGTGTAAGGAATGAACATTTAAAGTAAATTGGTGAATCCCTGGGCTGATGGCAGATGACAGCACCCCCAGGAGTATATCCTGAGAGGGACCACCAGCTAGGCTGGAGTGTGGAGACAAAAACAGATAGTTCTTTATTAGACAGAAAGTAGAACCACCAGAGGTGGCAGTAGTGAGCTTATGTGCCCAGCAGGGCTGAAGTCCCTCTGATACTGGAATTGCGGTCTCTGGGATGTTGAGCTGTAGAGAAAGACTATAGGTAGTGAGTAGACAGGGAATGCTGGATACATAACCAGTAGTAGATGATACACTCACAATTGTAGATATCTGTAATGGCTTCTATGCAACAGAGAGTCTTCAGTATATTCAGGAACAGGAGCCGTAGGCGAGTACTGGTTCCTATATGCAGTCTGGAATAAGAACTCACAATATCTGTGTATGAGATGGCTTCTGGAATAGAAGAGAGTCTTTGGAGGGCTTTAGGAACATAGGCCCTCATGGAGCGAGTACCGGTTCCTATCTGCAATCTATAATAGTAATTCACAAGATATAGATATATGATAGCTTCTGATATAGAAGAGAGTTGAGAAGGGATTTAGGAACATGGGCCCTCGTGGAGCGAGTACCGGTTCCTATCTGCAATCTGCAATAATGACTCACGATCTCTGTACCTGCGATAACGTCTTAGACAGAAGGGAGTCTTTGGAGATTAGGAACATAGGCCCTCGTGGAGCGAGTATTGGTTCCTATCTGTAATAGAACTCACAGTGTTCACATCTGCGATCGCTTCCAAGTAGTAAGGAGTCTTCTGAGCATTCAGGGACGTAGGCCCTCATGGAGCGAGTACCGGATCCCTTCTTAGCAATCTGAAATCAAGAAGAGAGACCAGGGCCCCCAAGGAGTGGGTACCCCTAGGTAAGTTTGTGGAGACAGAACAGCAGAGAAAGAATTCCCCTTGCTAACTCGATTCGTAGGTGCAAGCAAAGACCTTTTAAGCTGGAAGCGGATGACATCACTATGGGGGGACACCCCCGTGGTTCGCGCCCTTGCCAGTACAAACTCTGGAGTGCGCGCGCACGCCCTTACGTCATCAGGAACATGGCGGATATGCAGCGTCAGGCCAGCCCGGGGATTCCAGGAAGTATGGAGAGGAGAAGCCGCGGCAGCATCTGTCCGTCAGACCCGAAGGGAGTTGCCACTAAGGTAGAGAGGGTGGAGTGAGGGCGAGAACAAGCACAAACGCAACAATTTGGAGCAGTTATTTCTACCCTCCTCAAGGCTAGATGTCCTTCTACCTCCTTGGCTTATGTTAGGATTTGAAAGGTGTTTGAATCCTGGTGGGGACAGCAGAGGTTGGATCCTCTTCTGGCATCAGTTCTGCATATTTTGTCCTTTCTGCAATAGTTCGCTCTGAGTCCAGGTTCAGCCTTGGGCTTTCTCAGGGGCAAGTTGCAGGGCAGGCCTTTGGCGTCTCATCCTGATGTCGTCTGTTTCCTGAAGGGGGTAAAGAATTTGAAACCTCCAGTTCGCAAGGTCTGTCCGGATTGGAACCTTAATTTGGTCTTGAGGGTTCTCTGTGAGCTTCCTATTGAGCCTTTAGGTCGTGCCTCCTTGAAGGATCTTATGTTAAAGATGTTTTTTCTGGTGGCATTCTGCTCAGCCAGACTTGTTTTGGAGCTTCAGAGTCTTTCTTGCCACGACCCTTTCTTACGTATTTCTTCTGATAAGGTGTCTTTGAGTACGGTGCCTTCCTTTTTACCAAAGGTGGTTTTGGCTTACATTGTGAATCAGACAGTGGAATTGCCAGGGTTTCCGGAGTGGTCTCGTGATTCTTCTATGGGTAGAGATCTTCACCTCCTGGATGTTCAGTGTGCTCCCTTGCGTTATTTGAAGATCTCCAATTCTTTCAGACATTCGGACCACCTTTTTGTGTTGTTCGGTGGAGCGAAGAAAGGGGAGAAAGCGTCAAAAACTACTTTGGCCCAGTGGTTGAAAAGGGCTATTTCTTCAGCCTATATTTATAAGGGCCGTGCAGTCCCGAGTGGTCTTAAAGCGCATTCTATTAGAGTGCAGGCAGCCTCTTGGGCGGAATGTCAGTTGGTGTCTCTTCAGGAGATATGTAGGGCCGCAGTGTGGTCCTCATTTCATACTTTCACCAAGCATTACCGGTTGGATGTTAGGGAGTTGGAGGATACGACTTTCGATGAAAGTGTGTTGAGAGCAGGTCTCTAGGGTTCCCGCCTGGTGTAGGGTTGCGTTGGTACATCCCACTTTTCTGAACTGATCTGGGTATGTTCAGGAAAGGAAAATTAGTTCTTACCTGCTAATTTTTGTTCCTGTAATACCACAGATCAGTCCAGAGCCCCGCCCAGGTGTTACTGCTGAAAGACTGATTTTCCTGGTACTCATCTGTGTGATTTGACAGTTTCCTTACCTATTGCAACAGTTAAGTTTATGGAGTTAAGTAGTTGACAGGACGTTTAGGGTCCTGGAGTTTTGTAGGTCTCCAGTACAAGGGAATTCAACCCCGGGGTTTTTTTTCAGTTCACCCTGGGAGAGATGTATGATTTCTAATCTTGGCTTGGGTACAGGTCAATACTGAGGGACTGCAGGTGACACTCTCAGTTATGTAGCAGTGCCTTAAAGTTTTGTTCTCTGCCTCCATCTGCTGGTAGGGATGCATAAACCCACTTGTCTGGACTGATCTGAGGTTTTACAGGAATGAAAAATGTAAGAACCAATTTCCCTATGTTAAAAAAAGGCAACCAGCTGCATCTTTCTACCTAGGACATTTTGCAGACTGCAGGTTGTACAGGTTGGTACAAAAACCCTCTGAATGTTTGCATGAGGTCCAATACTATGCTCGGCAAGGTGAGGATACTGAGTTTCGTGGCAATGGCACCAGCAGTCTGTGAGTATAACACAGAATTCAGAACTTGTTCCAAAATATTTACCAGGGTCGTTCTTATGAAGTGACTATTTCAGACTACGAATGTATTCTTTGGAGAACATAAGAACATCAGAAATGGTATACTGGGTCAGACCAAGGGTCCATCAAGCCCAGCATCCTGTCTCCAGCAGTGACTAATCCAAGTCACCAGTACCTGGAAGGATCACAAAGAGAAGAACTAATCCTTCTTGTTGAAGTGGTCCTGTGCCAGGTGGTGAGGTAGCTTCTCTGTAGTGTGACATGCTATTGTATTCTATAATAATAATTTTTTAAATATTCACACCACTCCATCCAGGCACTTCAGAAATAGGCTTGAAAGCAGGGCGACAAATTGCAGTGCCTCATCTCCATGAGAGCTTCCAGAAGGGGGGCATATCTGCTGCTACTTTTATTACTGAGTGGCAGGCAGGTACAGTAAGGCCCAGGGGATCCAGTGGGCTTGGCCAAGGTCCCAGTAATGGAGGGGCAAGTAGCGCTCACATCCCAAGCTCTAAGCATGGGATCCCACCTCCTCCCTCTGATTCTCTCTGCTAATGTAACCTGGTGCACATTGAGGAGACTATAATGAGATCAAATGCTTCTTTCTGGTGCATTTTGGCTGTATTATCATTACTAATTTCATTTGTATTCCACATTTCCAATATTATTTCTCAAAGTGGATAACAACAGAAGGAAAAAACAATTGTAAAAGTCAATAAGCAGAAAAATTGCATGCATAGCAATAAAGAATCAAAATGCAAAATAAATAAGCAGAAAACGTCAGAATATGAAACATTACGGCAGAATAACTGGATGGCATGAGCTAAATATATCTCATTAAAACGTTAACAGTAAAGAAACACGGGTACAATTCATGCAAGCAGTATAGGGGGGATGTCATATTGCTTCCTACCGATAGTGGTCAGATTCAGGAGCGTGCCAGTGGAAAGCTCTGCCGAAAACAGGGTACACATCCCATTCAGCTCTTCTGTGATGCTCCGGAACTGGTGTTTCCTTTGCTGCACACAAGCCTGGGGCAAGCCAGAAGACAAGCAATGATTAAGGTGAGGCCAGCAGACAGAACCAGAAAATGTCCGGGTCAAACCTTCAACCTCTATCTGCTGGCCTGAAGGGACCCAGGAGAATGGATCCTTCCGATCCCTCCCCACTCCCCACTCACCAGCACTCGGGAGGCATCCCTGGCCAATGATGCAATGGGCTGGGTACCTTTTACCTTCTGGGGCCTTCCTGCAAAGAGCCGAGAATCCAAAGTCACACAAAATGCTTTCTGTGGTGTTTTGTCAACTCAGTACAGCAGATCAGCACAGCGTCACTATAAAAATAACTTCATGGGGATAATCTAAGGAGGACGGAATTACAGCCGCAGGTGGGCCTGGCCTCTGTTACTGTGATGATCTGAGAAACGGGTCTGGGACTGCCCCGACTGGATTGTTGGGTACCAGAATACATTCAAATCTCCTTTCCAATTACAATTGTCAAGCATCACGTCTACCACATACCATGGGCTGCGATGCCCATGGTACGTGGTAGACGCATGCACTTTCCCTACCTCGACCTACCTTCTCTTGATGTGGAAGTAGCACATCAAGAGATTTTTATCTGCATTCAGGAAAAGTAATTTTCCAGCAGCTGAATAACACTTTTCTCCCACATAAATCACTTAAAAAATGATTCTCACCCCTCGCCCTCCCCAGACTGGACTAACTCTGAACATCTGAGACTAGCTTAGGAGCATTCTGCTCCCTTCATCGGGTCATATTACCAACCAATCCACAAAAATGGGGGAAACTGAATTAAATATCACTACCTATCCCACATTACCTTTTTTATCATTTTCTTTTTTAATTTGATTTAATAATTTTTACTGCTTTACTAATAAATCAAATATTGATCACCCTTCAACAACTTCTTATTCATACATAGCTTCTCACAACAAAATTATTTTGAAGAAACGTTTTTTTTAGAACGCCAACCAAGTTTTTATGAAAAACCAAACAAATTTTTAAGGGAGAAAAGTGATGTTTCATAAAATTATTTCAAGGTACCATCTAGGTTACCCTTATTATTTTTTAATCATAAACACCACCGTCCACCCTGAATAAATGTATTACTTTCTCATATCAAAAAACCATTTTTATTTATTTTTAATATTTTTATTCATAAAATGTTGTGAAAAGTCCATGGTAAACCTGAATGTAAAACTGGCTCTCATTACTTTAAAGAGACTTTAAGAGCAGTTTAAAGGGCTGGCTGTTGGACATTGAAGCTTGGGAGGGGGTCACATGATTGAGTCCCTTTAAATGAGGACGCTGTGAATGAGAACTTTGATCCGCCATTTTTTTTTAATTGAGGAGGCGCTGCGAGCGTTTTTTGAATTTAAGCAGAAAGCGGATTGATTAATAGTGATACAGAACTGAGACGAGCAGAGGTTAAGCGTTTCCCCTGAAGAAGAAGATATTCGAAACTTGGCCTTGTTGGGTATAAGACGCTTCGGTTGCATTGACTTCTCAGGATCACAACCTTAAGTATGGCTTATCAAGAAGAATTTACAACAAACATGATTGATGAATAGTGTGGTGGTGGACGTTTTACATTCAGGTTTACCATGGACTTTTCACAATATTTTATGAATAAAAATATTAAAAATAAATAAAAATGGTTTTTTGATATGAGAAAGTAGTAAATTTATTCAGGGTGGACGGTGGTGTTTATGATTAAAAAATAATAAGGGTAACCTGGATGGTACCTTGAAATAATTTTATGAAACATCGCTTTTCTCCCTTAAAAATTTTTTTGGTTTTTCATAAAAACTTGGTTGGCGTTCTAAAAAAACGTTTCTTCAAATAATTTTGTTGTGAGAAGCCCTTCATCGGGTCAGCAGATAAATAGTACGGAGTCACCTTGGCCTTAGGTGGTCTGCACATGCCATTACAGCAGAGGAGTGACGGAGGTCTCTCGTACAGCTTCACGCTTGACTCTTCTTTCTAAATGTTCAAGTGGACTAACATGGCAACCACAATACTTTGTTTCGGGAGTGACTTTACAGTTTGTGGAAAAACTGCCAGAGCAGCGGTACTGAAAACTGACATTATCTCCAGAGCAGGTGCAGCACAGAGGCAGCAACAGGACAAGCTTCTCACCAAACCCACGTGCGTGCACATGCACACGTATAGCATGGGCACCAGCAGTGCACGTTCTCCTCTCCCACATACTCATGCACACCACCACCACTCTACCACCGGACAGGTATGGCACACAGACGCACAGACACACCACCCTACCATAGGACAGGTGCAGCACAAACCCACACACACACCACCACCACCCCATCACAGGACAATGCAGCATACACTGCCACACACACACACACACCCCACTACCCCACCACAGGACAGGTGCAGCACACAGACACACAGAAACATACACAAATACATAAACATGCACACCAACCCACCACAGGACTGATGCAGCACACAGATAGAAAGGCAGACAGACAGACACACACACGCACTACCATAGAACAGGTCCAGCACCCAGACACACAAACTCCCCACTCCAACACAGGACAGGTGCAGCACACACAAAACTAGTCCATACAGGACAGGTGCAACACACACACGCGAGCACACACACTACCACCCCATCACAGGACAGGTGCAGCACACACAAAACTAGTCCATACAGGACAGGTGCAACACACACACGCGTGCACACACACTACCACCCCATCACAGGACAGGTGCAGCACACACACGCGTGCACACACACTACCACCCCATCACAGGAAAGGTTCAGCACACAGACATTCACACCACTACCCCATCTCAGGACAGGTGCAGCACAGACATTCACACCACTACCCCATCTCAGGACAGGTGCAGCACACAGACATTCACACCACTACCCCATCTCAGGACAGGTGCAGCACACAGACACTCACACCACTACCCCATCTCAGGACAGGTGCAGCACAGACATTCACACCACTACCCCATCTCAGGACAGGTGCAGCACACAGACATTCACACCACTACCCCATCTCAGAACAGGTGCAGCACACAGACACTCACACCACTACCCCATCTCAGGACAGGTGCAGCACACAGACACTCACACCACTACCCCATCTCAGGACAGGTGCAGCACACAGACACTCACACCACTACCCCATCTCAGGACAGGTGCAGCACACAGACACTCACACCACTACCCCATCTCAGGACAGGTGCAGCACACAGGCACTCACACCACTACCCCATCTCAGGACAGGTGCACACACAGACATTCACACCACTACCCCATCTCAGGACAGGTGCAGCACACAGACATTCACACTACTACCCCATCTCAGGACAGGGGCAGCACACAGACACTCACACCACTACCCCATCTCAGGACAGGTGCAGCACACAGGCACTCACACCACTACCTCATCTCAGGACAGGTGCAGCACACAGACACTCACACCACTACCCCATCTCAGGACAGGTGCAGCACACAGGCACTCACACCACTACCCCATCTCAGGACAGGTGCAGCACACAGACACTCACACCACTACCCCATCTCAGGACAGGTGCAGCACACAGGCACTCACACCACTACCCCATCTCAGGACAGGTGCAGCACACAGACACTCACACCACTACCCCATCTCAGGGCAGGTGCAGCACACAGGCACTCACACCACTACCCCATCTCAGGACAGGTGCAGCACACAGACACTCACACCACTACCCCATCTCAGGACAGGGGCAGCACACAGACACTCACACCACTACCCCATCTCAGGACAGGTGCAGCACACAGGCACTCACACCACTACCCCATCTCAGGACAGGTGCAGCACACAGACACTCACACCACTACCCCATCTCAGGACAGGTGCAGCACACAGACACTCACACCACTACCCCATCTCAGGACAGGTGCAGCACACAGGCACTCACACCACTACCCTATCTCAGGACAGGTGCAGCACACAGACATTCACACCACTACCCCATCTCAGAACAGGTGCAGCACACAGGCACTCACACCACTACCCTATCTCAGGACAGGTGCAGCACACAGACATTCACACCACTACCCCATCTCAGGACAGGTGCAGCACACAGACACTCACACCACTACCCCATCTCAGGACAGGTGCAGCACACAGACATTCACACCACTACCCCATCTCAGGACAGGTGCAGCACACAGACACTCACACCACTACCCCATCTCAGGACAGGTGCAGCACACAGGCACTCACACCACTACCCCATCTCAGGACAGGTGCAGCACACAGACACTCACACCACTACCCCATCTCAGGACAGGTGCAGCACACAGGCACTCACACCACTACCCTATCTCAGGACAGGTGCAGCACACAGACATTCACACCACTACCCCATCTCAGGACAGGTGCAGCACACAGACACTCACACCACTACCCCATCTCAGGACAGGTGCAGCACACAGGCACTCACACCACTACCCCATCTCAGGACAGGTGCAGCACACAGACATTCACACCACTACCCCATCTCAGAACAGGTGCAGCACACAGACACTCACACCACTACCCCATCTCAGAACAGGTGCAGCACACAGACACTCACACCACTACCCCCATCTCAGGACAGGTGCAGCACACAGACACTCACACCACTACCCCATCTCAGAACAGGTGCAGCACACAGACACTCACACCACTACCCTATCTCAGGACAGGGGCAGCACACAGACACTCACACCACTACCCCATCTCAGGACAGGTGCAGCACACAGACACTCACACCACTACCCCATCTCAGGACAGGTGCAGCACACAGGCACTCACACCACTACCTCATCTCAGGACAGGTGCAGCACACAGACACTCACACCACTACCCCATCTCAGGACAGGTGCAGCACACAGGCACTCACACCACTACCCTATCTCAGGACAGGTGCAGCACACAGACATTCACACCACTACCCCCATCTCAGGACAGGTGCAGCACACAGACACTCACACCACTACCCCATCTCAGGACAGGTGCAGCACACAGGCACTCACACCACTACCCCATCTCAGGACAGGTGCAGCACACAGACATTCACACCACTACCCCATCTCAGAACAGGTGCAGCACACAGACACTCACACCACTACCCCATCTCAGAACAGGTGCAGCACACAGACACTCACACCACTACCCCATCTCAGGACAGGTGCAGCACACAGACACTCACACCACTACCCCATCTCAGAACAGGTGCAGCACACAGACACTCACACCACTACCCTATCTCAGGACAGGGGCAGCACACAGACACTCACACCACTACCCCATCTCAGGACAGGTGCAGCACACAGACACTCACACCACTACCCTATCTCAGGACAGGGGCAGCACACAGACACTCACACCACTACCCCATCTCAGGACAGGTGCAGCACACAGACACTCACACCACTACCCCATCTCAGGACAGGTGCAGCACACAGACATTCACACCACTACCCTATCTCAGGACAGGTGCAGCACAGACATTCACACCACTACCCCATCTCAGGACAGGTGCAGCACACAGACATTCACACCACTACCCCATCTCAGAACAGGTGCAGCACACAGACACTCACACCACTACCCTATCTCAGGACAGGGGCAGCACACAGACACTCACACCACTACCCCATCTCAGGACAGGTGCAGCACACAGACACTCACACCACTACCCCATCTCAGGACAGGTGCAGCACACAGACACTCACACCACTACCCCATCTCAGGACAGGTGCAGCACACAGACACTCACACCACTACCCCATCTCAGGACAGGTGCAGCACACAGACACTCACACCACTACCCCATCTCAGGACAGGTGCAGCACACAGACATTCACACCACTACCCCATCTCAGGACAGGTGCAGCACACAGACATTCACACCACTACCCCATCTCAGGACAGGTGCAGCACACAGACATTCACACCACTACCCCATCTCAGGACAGGTGCAGCACACAGGCACTCACACCACTACCCTATCTCAGGACAGGTGCAGCACACAGACACTCACACCACTACCCCATCTCAGGACAGGTGCAGCACACAGACACTCACACCACTACCCCATCTCAGGACAGGTGCAGCACACAGACACTCACACCACTACCCCATCTCAGGACAGGTGCAGCACACAGACACTCACACCACTACCCCATCTCAGGACAGGTGCAGCACACAGACACTCACACCACTACCCCATCTCAGGACAGGTGCAGCACACAGACACTCACACCACACCCCCATCTCAGGACAGGTGCAGCACACAGACATTCACACCACTACCCCATCTCAGGACAGGTGCAGCACACAGACATTCACACCACTACCCCATCTCAGGACAGGTGCAGCACACAGACATTCACACCACTACCCCATCTCAGGACAGGTGCAGCACACAGGCACTCACACCACTACCCTATCTCAGGACAGGTGCAGCACACACACATTACTTCACAGCTCCACTAAAATGCCTGGACTCTGAGCCAGAGAGAAAGCATGAGACGGGAACTCTTTTTCCAGGCTTATTCAGACACTGCCCCCCCACTGCTGAGTCTGACTGGGTGAAAGGTGCCAGTGAATTGTGGCTAACTTTACCTCTGGTGAGATCAATCTCTGTACATGATATTACTGACACATTGGGGTGGATTTCACACTGATGCAGCCCTCCAAACCTTCTGCTCCAAATGTTATCTGCAGGGGCAGTGACCAGCATCCTAAGAAACAAGAAAAAGTTACAATGAACTACAAAAACTGACTGCAATCTGTATTCAGGCCTTTACTATGACTGATGTTAAAGTGTTATCTGAAACATACTATCCGTACTGCTCCCACACTCCCAAATCCACTGGACTAACTGATCTCAGCCTGAATCCAGACCCAGGGATAAAGTTTTTTTCCATTGCTAAATAAAATGCATTTATGTAAACGTGAGGGACGTGGTGTCTCCCTGCTCTTAATGACACTGAGACCCAGTAGGACATATAAAGATCATCTCGTCATTTACTGACCCGAGAACCCATGCCTTTCAGCTCCCCAGTCCCACTCCTCTGGGCTTTAACCCTGTACTGTCCAAGCAGTTTCTTGCTCAGGGTCTTCTCCCATACTCATCTTCTCAAGGGCTCCCTATCCATGGTTCTTACAAACACAAGTTTCTCCCTCTCTGTCACTAGAAGGGAGACTGCTCTCTCTCTTTTGTCAAATTCACACTTTCCTCCTCCCAGATGAACTCCTGCCCATCTCTTCCCAGCAGGAGCTTTCAGAATGGTAGGATTGGTAAACAGAATGGACAGCAGAGAGGGACCAGAAGGCCTATCTGGTTGGTCTTGGTGCATCCCAGCTGAACTCTGGTTCTCCCCTCACTACTCTGCAACAAGGGATCTTCTGTGCTTCCGCCAGGTTTATTGAATTCTGTTACTATTTTAGTCTCCAGCATCTCCCCTAGAGGCCTTTCCATGAAGAAATATTTTCTGCTGTTGAGCTCCTGAATCTACCATTTTGGAACCTCATCCCATGAGCTCTTGTTCTAGAACATTCTTTTCTCTTTACAAACTCATATTCTGACTTCCAAAGTCACAGGTTTTTTCAGCAAATAAAATACAATCAATAAACATACAATAGCAAAATACATAAAAATGTGGCAATAATAAAATATCAATTACATCTTTGTTGTTACTTAACACTCCATTCCTAATCAGATTACTGTCGGACAGGTCTACGGTCTTCACATTCAAAGGACTGTGCATGTAACCCAAATGCACACTATTTTTCATATATTTTTAAGCACTCTGAAGGATCACTTACTAAAAAAACACATTTTCAGTTTGTGCAGAAAAAACAAAAGAAAGAAAATAATTCATGGAATTCCTCGTGGTAACTGGCAAAATATTTCACCAAGTAGGCACCACTCTTACATAAGTTTGTGATCTGGTTCTGGCCTTAGCAAAAGCTTTAGCTGAGGGAGCATCCTGTCTTCTTTCACTATTCAGTCACTAAGATCTTGCAGGTATGTGCCAGATAATCTTATCTATCAGATATTTTGGCCCAGTCCCTCCTAGGGCCCAATAAACCACCAACAATATTTTGGCTATGTTGTGCACTGTTCCGGTCAGGTTTTGCTGCATGCACGGTATATAAAAGTTGGAAAATAAATAAATTGAATTTGTGAGGCAATGGACAGCTAATGCAAGGCCATTAACAAAGGTGAAGCTCTCTTCCCTCCCTCAAATCTCATAATAATTCTAAGCTCCAAGATGCAATCTGTTCAGTTCAACTTTTGGAAAACCAAATGAACAGAGTTACAATAACTGAGGTGCGACAGCACTACAGATTCCATCACTACCCTTAGATCTGGAGGGCACAAGAATGGTGTAGCTGCTTCTCTTAGTATAATTTAAATGAGACTCTTTGTTTGACTTCCCAGGGTAAGTCTTTAATCAGCCTAGAGTCCCAGATTTGTTACCTCCATGGAGAGATTGATCTGAAGCTTGGAAAATTGATCTCGGAGGGGCGAGAGACTCACCCACAGAATTTCTGGGGAGGTTGCCATTCATCTTTAAATAATTGGCAAAAGATTAAGTTTTGTAATAGACTTCTTTTCAAGGCAGTAAAATTTGAACATCATCTGTGTAGTCCCTAATGAATTTCCCCCAGGTTAAAGACATACAAAACTGGGGACCCACTAGAACCCTGAGCTCCCTTAATATCCTAGGATGGTATCTGTCCAGCCCCCATGGCTTCCAGCACGTGGGTGCTCCATAAATACCCCTCACAGCAGCAGAAGCAAGCAAGAAGGCAGGCCATAAATACCCCTGCCAGCAGCAGAAGCGTGCAAGAAGGCAGGCCATAAATACCCCTGCCAGCAGCAGAAGCGTGCAAGAAGGCAGGCCATAAATACCCCTCCCAGCAGCAGAAGCGTGCAAGAAGGCAGGCCATAAATACCCCTGCCAGCAGCAGAAACGTGCAAGAAGGCAGGCCATAAATACCCCTCCCAGCAGCAGAAGCGTGCAAGAAGGCAGGCCATAAATACCCCTACCAGCAGCAGAAACGTGCAAGAAGGCAGGCCATAAATAACCCTGCCAGCAGCAGAAGCGTGCAAGAAGGCAGGCCATAAATACCCCTGCCAGCAGCAGAAACGTGCAAGAAGGCAGGCCATAAATACCCCTCCCAGCAGCAGAAACGTGCAAGAAGGCAGGCCATAAATACCCCTGCCAGCAGCAGAAACGTGCAAGAAGGCAGGCCATAAATACCCCTCCCAGCAGCAGAAGCGTGCAAGAAGGCAGGCCATAAATACCCCTCCCAGCAGCAGAAGCGTGCAAGAAGGCAGACCATAAATACCCCTGCCAGCAGCAGAAACGTGCAAGAAGGCAGGCCATAAATACCCCTGCCAGCAGCAGAAACGTGCAAGAAGGCAGGCCATAAATACCCCTCCCAGCAGCAGAAGCGTGCAAGAAGGCAGGCAATAAATACCCCTGCCAGCAGCAGAAACGTGCAAGAAGGCAGGCCATAAATACCCCTCCCAGCAGCAGAAGCGTGCAAGAAGGCAGGCCATAAATACCTCTCCCAGCAGCAGAAGCGTGCAAGAAGGCAGGCCATAAATACCCCTCTCAGCAGCAGAAGCGTGCAAGAAGGCAGGCCATAAATACCCCTGCCAGCAGCAGAAACGTGCAAGAAGGCAGGCCATAAATACCCCTGCCAGCAGCAGAAACGTGCAAGAAGGCAGGCCATAAATACCCCTGCCAGCAGCAGATACGTGCAAGAAGGCAGGCCATAAATACCCCTCCCAGCAGCAGAAGCGTGCAAGAAGGCAGGCCATAAATACCCCTGCCAACAGCAGAAACGTGCAAGAAGGCAGGCCATAAATACCCCTCCCAGCAGCAGAAGCGTGCAATAAGGCAGGCCATTAATACCCTCCCAGCAGCAGAAGCGTGCAAGAAGGCAGGCCATAAATACCTCTCCCAGCAGCAGAAGCATGCAAGAAGGCAGGCCATAAATACCCCTCCCAGCAGCAGAAGCGTGCAAGAAGGCAGGCCATAAATACCCTCCCAGCAGCAGAAGCGTGCAAGAAGGCAGGCCATAAATACCCTCCCAGCAGCAGAAGCGTGCAAAAAGGCAGGCCATAAATACCCCTCCCAGCAGCAGAAGCGTGCAAGAAGGCAGACCATAAATACCCCTCCCAGCAGCAGAAGCGTGCAAGAAGGCAGGCCATAAATACCCCTCCCAGCAGCAGAAGCGTGCAAGAAGGCAGGCCATAAATACCCCTCCCAGCAGCAGAAGCATGCAAGAAGGCAGGCCATAAATACCCCTGCCAGCAGCAGAAACATGCAAGAAGGTAGGCCATAAATACCCCTCCCAGCACCAGAAACATGCAAGAAGGCAGGCCATAAATACCCCTCCCAGCAGCAGAAGCGTGCAAGAAGGCAGGCCATAAATACCCCTCCCAGCAGCAGAAGCATGCAAGAAGGCAGACCATAAATACCCCTCCTAGCAGCAGAAGCGTGCAAGAAGGGATTTGTAGACCCTGCTTTCTCCATTTGAAATCAGCTCTGCAGATGCCAGAGTGCTCCAGGATGGATTTGTCAGATAATTCTTTTGCATTTTAATTATGATATTGTATGACAGAGGGTTTACATTTTGGGGAAGGGGGTAAGACATTTCAATTGGCTGTAGATAGGGAGAGGAGGTTTGATATACAGTTATTTCAAGTCCTACTGCATCGTGATATTAGGAACATATTTTAAGGTTTAGGTGATAGTATTTTCTGTTATTATATACGTAAAGGTATTAGTTTACTGGGTGAATGATTGTTTTATTGAATTGCTTGTATTATTGTTACTATGTAGTATTTTGATTGCTCTAAAGAAAGACATGGTATAAATATAGGGAATAAATGCAGGTTTGTCCTAAAATCTCCCTCCTAACTCGGCTGCTCGAGGTGTGCATGAAGGGTTACTTGTATAGGCAGACTTCAGCTTGCATTTTCAATTTACTTTGACGATGCTTAGGTAATTGGCTCTGTGTATGCACAGTTTAACTCACACACAGTTACTCTTCGGAGGACATAACTTGTGCAGCTCTGCTTTTTAAAATCAGATAGCGCACATTTTGTGTTCCGACTCTGTCCCCCTCCTCCCCCACTCCCCTGGAATGCATACAAGCCACGCGTGTAACTAGGTCATGTGTGGACCTTTGCGTGCACTGCATTCTGGGCTGTTTTGTAACAGCCGTTTGCATGCATAACACACAAGTTTCTGTGCAGGAATGGCTTTGAAAACTGAGCTCATAGGGCAGATTTTCAAAAGCATTTACACAATTAAAATTGGGTTTTACTCATGTAAGTAGGCTTTTGAAAATTGCTACAATATATGCCATTAAATTGTTCATAGGATTTACCTGTGCAAGTGCACTTTATGCGAGTAAATGACTTTCGAAAGTTGCTATGATTGCATTACTCCTTTGAAAATTCATCTGTAAGTGGGTAAATCAGGATTTATCTGTGCAAACTGTCCACTTGTGCTCAAGGCAGGGGAGATGTGCACCCCGGGGCGTGCTCTGAGTGGGATCAGATCTCCCCACATTAGAGCAGGTGCAGAAGTGCATAGGTTCTTTCCCCCATACCAGTTCTCCAGAGGAAAGTACCTTTGAAATTTTAGGTACTTTGCAGCGAGGTAATAAAGTTCATCCTAACTTTAGCAACCATCTGGGAGAGAGGAAGGTCTTAATATCACTGCACTGGCTTCCTATAAAATATAGAGTTGAATACAAAATTCTAACAATAACTCACAATCATCTTTGGAGATAAATCAGACTGGCTCAATACAGCCATAAAAATACACACACCACAGCATAATTTACGATCTACGAATCAAGGACTTTTACCTATTCCCTCAATAAAAACTGCCCAATTAACACAAGTAAGATAGAGAGCAATTTCATTAGCAAGCACGAAACTATGGAACTCACTACCTACTGAAACTCGCTTACAACAAAACATAAAAAGCTTTAAAAAAGAGATAAAAACCTGGTTGTCCAGGAAGGCATGCTCTGAAACTCACTGACATTCACTCTCAAGCAATATACTGTTCAGTTAATTCTTTTATCAGCAAAAAGATTACTGACTCCTTTTACCATTGAATTGTCTTTTAATTTAAATTCAGAAACTAAACTATTTTATTAGTTTTATACAGAAATTTTATTTGACCTTTTATTTTTTATCTCTGATATTTACTCTTGTTTATATTTAATTTATGTGCTATTAATATTTTTTATATATTTTACTGCTTTATGTATGATTTATGCTTTATGTATTTTATGTATGATTTTAGGATTTGAAAATGCATTAGAAGTTTTATGCAAATGTTGTAAACCGTTATGATTTCTTAGTCTTTCTTTTGATACTAGATTAAGTTATGCAATCACATTTATTTTACTCTATTTTACTATCTAATATTCCGTTAAATAAGTTGTTCTTGATATTGTATTTTACTGTTTTAATTTATTGTGGAATTCAGCTATTATTATACTGTTATATGTACACGCAACTGCGTATTTTTGTTCTATGTACACCGACATGATATCTTTGATGAGCGGCGGTATATAAAAACCAATAAATAAATAAATAAATAAATAAATAAATAAATAATGATGGAACCCACCGAATGACGGTATACAAAAACTTGTAAATAAATAAATCCCCATGTGACCCCCTCATTGGTTTCCTGGCAATGGAACCACAAAGCTCGACTCAGTCTCTGCTGGAGAGGATATGTGAGAAGATCCAGCCTGCCCTAGACCAGACCAAAGGGCGGGAGGCTCCAGCGCTGCTGCTTGAAATGTAAAGAGGAAAGGAGTGGAATCCTCCCTAAGAGCACAGCGAGGAATCGAGTGACTCCCCCCCAGGCCCAATGGCTGCCATCTGCCAAAATAAGGCCAGGCTTCCTCTTCTAACCAAAGTGCCAGTGTGGGCTGCACTAGGAACAGCTTGGGAGGCTGCTGACTGGATTTAAACAAATGAACAAAAATTAAGGGAAGTTCCTGCTAATTCTCAGAATTTAAGTTTTGGTTTTAACTAATGCTCACATAGGCTTCAGCAACTCTGATCTTCTCCTTCCAGGGTTTGCTGAAATGGACCCGGACCTCCAGTGCCTTCCCTCCTCCTGCTTGCCCCTCCGGTTTCCTTCCATACCCTCAAAGCACACAAGGGCTCTTTATGATTTAGCGTAGGTCTTACCAACTACTGATCCCATCCGTGTGTTGAAGAACCTTCTGACCAAACAGAGAATCTTTGCTGGATGGCAATGCGTGGATCCACTTCCTCTTGGTGTCAATATTGAAGCATTTCAGGGCTGCTGTTGCTATAAAGAAGCATAAGAGAAAAGGATGGTACTGTGGGGTAGATACACGGTGGGAATGAGGAACACCTCAGAAAACTCCAATGAGACAGAAGATCCTGAAGGAGATTTTTCCTGAACAATCCTTCTTACACTGTCAGTGCAGCACAAAGCCTGGCAAGGTCTGTCTGTGAGTTTCAGGCCAGGAAAGCACACACACACACACATAAACACACATAAAAACACACACACACACATAAACAAAAACATAAAGTCACACATAAACACACATATAAGCATACCCACACATATATATAAAAATACACACACATATACACAAACACACATAACACACACAAGCACACACACATAAACACATAAAAACACATATAAGCATACACACGCACATAGACACACATGCACATATATAAACACATGCACACATAAACACACACATACACCCATAAGCACACACACATGCATGCACACATACACACATAGATACACACACATAATCACACTCATAAACTCACATATAAACACACACATAAATGCACATTTGCTTTTACATGATGGGAGTGAGTCAGTCCAACTGACACCACATTTCAGCCCAAGCCCTGATGCTGTTATTCCACCATATGCTCTGAGGAGCTTGTATGTTACTGTGGCAGAATCATAGCACAGAAAGGACCATTTCACAGCCTGAACTATAAATCAGCTGCAAGAATCACTGCAGGGAAAAGATCAGAGCCCTTCCCCCAGCTGCTCACCTTTCCTTGCCCCAGAAGGGCAGGAAAATGTACAAGCAACGGCTTGATGGATTTCTAATTTTCTTCCTGGGGTGGGTTAGTTACACTTCTATGATTCTGTTTTTTTGTTGTTTTTTTTTAAATAATTCTTTGTATTGGCATTATATAATACTATTTTTATAGCACATAAGATTGGTCTTTCAGATGCAAACACATTGGGCAGGGGCGGTACTATAATGAGGCAGGGTGAGGCGGCCGCTTCAGGCGGCAAAATTTTGGAGTGGCAAAAAGTGCCCTCCAAACACTCAGGGGTAGATTTTCAAAGGGGTACGCGCGTAAGATACGTGCGTACCCCCCGAAAACCTACCCCAATCCCCCCCTGCGCGCGCCAAGCCTATTTTACATAGGCTCGGCGGCACGAGCAAGCCCCGGGACGCACGTAAGTCCCGGGGCTTGCATGGAGGGGCATGTCGAGGGCGTGTCAGGGGCGTGCCAGGAGTGACGCGGCGTTTCGGGGGTGTGTCAGGAGTGACGCGGCGTTTCGGGGGCTTGTCCAGGGGCGTGGTTCCGGCCCGGGGGCGTGAAAGCGGCCCCTGGACCAGCCCCCGGACCGGAACATGGAGCGCAGCAGCCGGCCCGGCGCACGCAAAGTTACGCCTGCTTTGAGCAGGCGTAACTTTTGTGATAGAGGTAGGGGGGAGGTTTAGATAGGGCCGGGGGGGTGGGTTAGTAGGGGAAGGGAGGGGAAGGTGGGGGGAGGGCGAAGGAAAGTTCCCTCCAAGGCCGCTCCGATTTCGGAGCGGCCTCGGAGGGAATGGAGGCAGGCTGCACGGCTTGGCACGCGCAGGCTGCCGATTTTGGGCAGCCTTGCGCGCGCCAACCCCGTATTTTAATGGATACGCGCGGCTACGCGTGTAAACTATTGGAAATCCCGCGTACTCTTGTTCGCGCCTGGTGCGCGAACAAAAGTACGCGTGTGCGCAGATTTATAAAATCTGCCCCTCAGTGGCCACCTCCCCCTGCCTCCTGATACATATTTAGCTAAACGTCGGCGGGTTCCTACCCAGGGCCAGTGCTAGCTTTTTTGCTGCCCTGTGCGAAAAATTACTGTGCTGTCCATCCTCCCCCCCCCTGCCAATTCATTCAGTGCCTGTCCCAGGCCCATCAAATGAAGCCCAGCTCGGTCCTGCAATCTATATTTTTTAAAACTGACATTCCCCACACACCCCCCCCCCCCCCCCCCATCCCAGAACCCATGGATAGGGAAGGGTATTAGGTATCCTAGGCAAACCTTACAACCTTGCACACCCCCACACCCTTTACAGTCACACACACCTAAATTATGCATTTATAACAAATTTTACATGAAAAAGAACATTCAAAAGTACAGTCTGCTGAGGCAAAAATATCACTTACAACATGCATATTACATTTACATGCACTGCTGTGGTGCCAACCAGAAAACTCTGCAAAAAAGACACTTAGAGCTCCTATGGAATTAGACTTTTTGTAATGCGTGCTGGATGTGAGCTTGGCCCTCAAAAAGCCATGAACAAACAGAATTACTCTTACAATATAGTAAATCTCCCATACCAAAACAATCCCAACAATCTTATCTATGAAAGGGCAACACTGCACATACTACACCAGACCCTAGAACACCAATAAAACTTATTAGCAAACCAGGCTGCTATAGATCCCTTCACAGAAATTATATGCCAACAAAATACCTCTCCTCGATCACATATGCAGAACACAGACAAACCCTCACCAAATACAGAATAAAGAGATCAGAAAGTATAAACAGAAATGTGCTGAGAAGAAGTGAACTGGAACCCACAACAAGTCAGCCTATATATGCAGAGCAACAATGGAAAAACAGAAACATTACCATTCTTCATAAAAACATTAAATAATAAAATCAATAAATATAAAAAATCATAATAGTAAAATCATATTCATAAAAAGAATAAATATTTCAAACAGTTAATGAATAGAACACACAAAATTTACCAAACACCAATAAAATATTTCAGAATATCTGATGAATAAAAAATCGAATAATTAAAAAATGTTCTATTCCCCCCCCCCCCCCCAAAAATTAAATATTTTGAAAGAGCAGAATTATCAAATTACACCCAATAATTAAAACTAATAAGCATTAAAAAAAATCTCCTGCTCTCCATACCTGTGATCTTCTGATTTCCAGTCACCCTGAGATTGTCAGGAATTGGGGAAGGTAGGGACGCTCAAATTTTATCTTGTCTTATATACATGCACAATAACACATTCATTCTCTCAAACACACTCCCTCTCTCTAACATACACAGGGTCCCTCTCCCTCACACATACATTATGGGAAAGATTTTAATAAAGTATGCCCGAGCGTACTTATGTTCGCGCGACCGGCGCAAACAAGACTACGCCAGATTTTAATAGATACGTGCGTAGCCGCGCTTATCTTTTAAAATCCGGGGTCGGCACGCGCAAGGCTGCGCAAAATCGGCAGCCTGCGCGCACCGAGATGCGCAGCCTGCCTTCGTTCCCTCCACCCCCTGGTACTTTCCCCTCCCTTCCCCTACCTAACCCACCCCCCAGCCCTATGTAAACCCCCCCTACCGTTTGGTGGGCTGCTGGCGCGTCATCACCAGACCCGGGGGCTGGTCCGGAGGCCTCAGCCATGCCCCCGGAACGCCCCCGGGCCAGCACCACGCCCCCCCCCCGGAACGCCCCCAGGAACGCCCCCAAATGTCACGCCGCCCCCGACACGCCCCCCTAGCAAAGCCCCGGGACTTACGCACGTCCCGGGGCTTGCGGGCGCCACCGAGCCTATTCAACATAGGCTCAGCGTGCGCAGCTCGAGCTTGGGGCAGGTTTTCGGGGGTACGTGCATATCTTACGCACGTACCCCTTTGAAAATCTGCCCCTATGTGTAGGTGTATCAGTGAGAGCCTATATGTGACACATGGGCTCTCACAGGCACACAAACATACTCACAGGCTCTCAAACAGGCACATTCACAGGCACATAGACTCTCACACAGACACACACACAGGCTCTCAAATAGACACATACACATGCATAAACATACAGGCTCTCAGACACACAATTGCTCTCAGTCACTCACACACATGTCCTCCTGTTATCTTCGGGCCGTGGTGGGATGAGCTCCATTAGCAGAGCCAGTGCAAGGATATTAGGTGCCCTAGACAAAATTTCAGCCAAGCGTCCCCTGCCAGCTCAATCCCAGAGTCTTTGCTCTTTCCACCACAGGCAGCCTCACCCTCTCTCATCAACCAGTCCTCGCTCTTCCCCTCTCTCTAATCCCTACGTTACTGTTTTCCTACTCAATCCCCCAATCCTCGCTCTTGTCCCCACTCCCAATCCAAATACCTGTTCTCCCATACCCAGGCTTCTCTCCCACCTGGGGCCACTCTCTCTCCCTCCTTTCTGCTCTCTTCCTCAATCCCTCCCACCCAATCTGAGACCCTTCTCTCCCTTCAATCTGCAAATTTCCACTCTCCCACTTAATCCCTCAGACATTCCTCACTCTCTCCTCTCCAGCTATCTTTTTGTACCTCCATGCCATTTCCCCAGGAGGCCCTGTTCTCCCCTTAGGGCTGCTCTCTTTCCCTCCCCACCACTGCTCTTTGACCCAGCCTTCCCTCGCACTGGATCTGCTCGGTCGGGGTGGGTTTCCCTCTCCTCCTTCCCATACACCCCTGTTCCTGCTCCTGCTCTGTTCCTCCTTGAGTGTGCATGCAGCAGATAGCAAGAGCTTCTCTGTTGCATGCACACTCAAAGATTTTCTGCCTTCCATTCCAGCCCTGGGCTCCCAATAATGACGACGATGCTGCGGGGTGGGAGTGGGGGGCCAGGGGCCTGAGAGGTTTTTTAATATTCAAATACCTCTCAGACCCGTCTGCTCCCCCCCAGCAGTGTAGTCATTATTGGGAGCCTGAGGATGGAGTGGAAGGCAGGCAGGCTTTCACTGGCCCTGTCCATCACGGCCCCACGGGCCTTCCTGATTGGCGGTGGGTGGGGAGAGTGGAAGCTGTGCACATGCATGCAGGCGCGCACTCACACGGAAATGAGATAGGGCCTCTCTAACGGCCAGTGGCGGCTTGGATGCCAGTGGCTTGCAGCCTTTCTCCATCTTTGGCTGCAGGCGGCCCTGCGGCCTCTCCTGCTGCCACCGGCTTGCCGCCTCCCCCAGGTGTGCCGCCCCATGCAAGTGCACAATATGCACACCCGGTCGCGCCAGGCCTGTTCCCACCCCCTGCCGGCAAACGAAATAAGAGAAGATCCCGTGCGCTGCTGACAGCAGGAGGAAGAGAAGAGGCTTCATGGCCGCCTCGGTAGGAGGAGGAAGAAAAGCAGACCTCAAGCTCCACCAGTGGACCCCATCCCACCGGCGGCGAAGACAAGAAGGGGCCCTTGCATGATACGACCAGAGCAGAAGGGAGCCCGTTCAGCTGCTGCTCCTTCTCCTGTGCCGGCCTCGCTGTATTCAAAAATCGTGGGGCTAGCACTTCCTTTATGCTGATCTTGAGCACAGGAGAAGGAGCAGCAGCTGAACGAGCTCCTTCCTGCTCTCGGTCGGATCATGCAAGGGCCTCTTCTTGTCTTCACTGCCGGTGAGATGGGGGGTCCACCGGCGGCCCGATTCTTTCATTTTTGGTCTGCCTCTGCCCCTCCTACAGGCACCAGGCCTGGGCAGGAGGAAGAGAAAAGGCTTCGTGGCTGCTGGTGGAGCACAGCCCGCCAGTGGCAGGAGGAAAGAAGAGGCCTAGCAATGGCAGAAGAAAATAAGAAACCTCGTCTGCCTGCTGAGCTCATCCCTCTCACCACCACAACAGAAAGGGGAGACTGAGCCTGATGGACAGCATGTGTGGGTGTGAATGTGAAAGAGCATGGGTTGCGTGAGAAAGAGCATCTGTATGTGTATGTAAGCATCTTTCTTTGTGTGTGTGTGTGTGTGTGTATGAGAGCATGTGCCTGTGTGAGCGTGTGTGAGAGCATCAATGTGTATGGGTGAAAGCAAGTGTATGTATATATATGAGAGAGCATCTGTGTATGTGAGAGCATCTGCGTGTGTGAGAAAGAAAGCATCTATGAATGTGCCTGAGAGCATGTGTATGTATGTATGTATTGTGTGTGTAAAAGAGCAAGTGTGAGAGCATATGTGTGTGTGAGAGAGAGAGAGTGTGTGTGTGTGGTAAGTGTGTGTAAAAGAGCAAGTGTGAGAGCAGATGTGTGGATAAGAACATGTGAATATATGAGAAAGCATCTATGTGTATGTGAGCGCATGTATAAGCATGAAAAACTTATGTGAGAGAGAGGAAGGAGAAAGTGTCCGTGAGGTTCAAGCTCCCCTTCAAGAATTCCTACAACATCTGCAAGGACTGGTAGATCCCGAATGACTCACAGCCTTGTTCAGCTACTGCTCCCCCCGGACCTCACTCCTGTCGAATGACTGTTCGTCTGGACTTCTGGTTCCTGCCGTGGCCAGGTAGGATGAAGATCGAGCACTGCTTCAAACCGTCTCTTGTAGTGCTGCTTAAGTCTGCTTGCTTCAGTGAGTCTTCTTGCACTTTGGATTGTTGTTCCTGGTTCCTGTCTTGTCTTGGTGTTCCTGACTTCAGATTGGCCAGTGGTGATTCCTGGTGTGTGACTTCAGACTGGTAAGTGACAACCCTCTGGCACTTGACCTTGGACTTCCTCCGGACCATCGTCTCCAAGGGCCCACCTAAGTCCCAGCGGCCCGGTCCCTACAAGCTCCTCCCAGGGGGGACTGCGGGCTTCCAGTGGCGAAGACTCTGTTCCTCTCCTTGATGTCACGACTCTTCGTCTGCTTCCACAGTTGCCTCAGTCTCCAGTGCTGAGGGTCAGCTGGTCGCATCTTCTGTTCTTCCTCGCCACCCGACGGGAGAACCTACGGATCCACCTCCTCAGGTATATCATCCTCCCGTCCAAGGGTTCACAAGCCTGAGCATAACAAGTTTTTGTCTACATGTTTGTTTATGCTTTTATGATCTGTTTATTCTGTATTGGGGGAGAGTCTGTCTGTCTGTGTTCTGAATGTGTGTGTTTGGTAAATTCATTGCAGATTTAGGGGTAGATTTTTTTTAAAAAGCGCGATCGCATACTTTTGTTTGCGCCACGCCCCCTGTCCCGTCCCCGAAGCGCCGCGCCCCGCCCCAAAACGCTGCGTCATCCGGTCCCGCCCCGACACGCCCCCTTTGAAAAACCCCGGGACCTACGCGCGTCCCGGGGCTCTGCGCGCGCCGGTGGCCTATGGAAAATAGGCGCACCGGCGCGCAAGGCCCTGTTCGCGTAAATCCGGGCGGATTTACGCGAGCAGGGCTTTTAAAATCCGCCCGTTATTGTGGTGGGTTTCTATGCTGCTTTTCCTATTGTTTGGAATCTGCCTTTGTAATTGTAACATTTAATTTGTTTGTGTTCCGTAGTTTTTATATATTTTGTTGATTGTTTTGCATTTTGCCAATTTTAATATATATGGTTATTGTTATCCACTAAGATTTTCAGATTAGCAGACTACAAAGTTTCTAAGTAAATAAATTAATAGACAAATAAATGAATGTGTAACTGAGGTGAGGCATCCTGCTAGTGTGAAGTTTGTGTAGGGATCTATAGTAGCCTGGCTTGTAGTTTTCCTAACAGGAAGTGTATTGGTGTTTAGAGTCTGCTGTAATATTTGCAATGTTGCCTTTTCATATATAAGGTTTTTACTATTTTTTAGTATGGAAGGCTTACTATATTGTAACTGTAGCTCACTTTACTCATGGCTTTCTAAGGACCAAGCCCACACCCAACATGCATTGCAATAGCCTAATACCATATGCATTCCAAGTGTGTTTTTTGCAGGGTTTTCTAGTTGGCACACAGCAATGCATGTAAAAATAATATATATATTGTTGTGATATCTTTACCTCAGAAGACTCTATTTTGAATGTCCTTTTTCATGTAAAATTAGTTATTACAAATGCAGAATTTAATTGTGGGTGGTGAGGGCAGGGCTGTACAGGGCCTAGTCTGCCTTATGCCCTTGCAATGGCTCGGAAAGAGTACGCCACACACAGACCACTACCATTCACTCATCTCCCACTTCTCCTAGGAGAGTCAGGTCTTAGGGTTCCTGGGAGTATGGTGGGTTTGCCAGCTTCCTAGAAACATTATCACTCTGCCACTCCTCTGGGAACTCCGACTCCTTCTTTCCCCCTTCCGCAACATTTCAAATCACTAAAAGGGCCAGACTGCATAGAGACTCCCCGCTTGATGATTTGACCTGTTCCGTTCCTTGGCGGGGTGAGGTGGGGTGGGGCTGGGGGAGCGCTAACTCATCCCTCGCCTCAAGCAGCAGATTCCCTGATGTGACGGAGGTAGACCTTTGGGCCAAGGTGGGGTTGACACAACCCATAGGTGAGGACCTACGAGTCCCCACCATCGGTAGAGGCCTCTGGAGCTTCACCAATACCAGCCCTCGTTCCCTGCGGGTTAAGCCTTTGGATGCCAGGGTCAGCAGGATTTAGGTGGGCTTCTGTGTGTAGTTGATGAGGAGATTGAGTACAGCCCAGAGACAGCAGGAGAGAGATGGTACAGTCTTACACTGGACAAGGTAGTGTCCTGGAGACTCGGGTGCCTAAGGAATGAAGGCAGACAGGAGGTGCCTGAGCAAGAGCAGGCCGAAGCCTGAATTGGCCAAGTCCAGAAAGTAAGCTGAAGAGGCCTTGAGGAGCAGGCTTGAGTCAGGGCTGGCGGCAATCTGGAAGCAGTGGCAAGCAAGGCTGAGGTCTGATCACGGAGATAGTCTAGCGGCGTAGTCAGGCAATGCAGAGATCTAGGTCTGGAGAGGCAACGGCGTGGTCAAGCAATGCAGAGGTCCAGGTCTGGAGAGAGGCAGCGACGTAGTCAGGCAATGCAGAGGTCCGGGCTTGGAGAGAGTCAATGGCGTGGTCAGGCAAAGCAGAGTCAAAGTCCGTGTAGGCAATCCTAGGAAAGGTGCAAGGCAGGAACATAGGAACAAGGAAACTGTAACCAGGATCAAACAAGGAACATGAACACAGGAAAAAGATGAATCTCTAAGGAAGCAACAAGTACTCGACCAGTGAGGAGACCTGTTGCAAAGGCAAAGCTAGGGAGCGTAGCCTGAGCTTAAATACTAAAGCTCCACTGACGTCATCATCTGGGGCTGCAGCTAGGTTCCCGCCGCGGTCCCTACTTAAGTATTGAGGATGCACGCGCGCGCGCGCCTAGGGAGGGGCGCAGTGCCGAGTACCAGCGTCTCTCTGCGGGCCACGCGGAGATGCCCGGCGTGAAGCAATGGACGCGGTGGCTGGACCGGGAACGCCAGGGACAGCAGCTGAGCCGGAGGCACCAGGGGAGGCCCGAGGACAGAGCTGGTGACCCACCGCCGACAGAGAGGAGAAACCAGGAGCTGGAGTTACTGCAGAGAGGTGAGGGGGCCGTGCTGCGGGTCTTCCGTGGACGACACGCGTAAAAGTTAAGTGGGGCAAATACTTAAAAGTGGGCATTTAACCGGATAACTCACAAGTTATCAAGCTAAATGCCACTGAATATGGATCACATTGATTTTTCACATTCTAAACCAACATTTTTTTTGTTTTAACAACAACAAGCCTCTGAAATTGTCCTTGTAATCCTCAATGCACAGATAAGTGAATAAACCTGGACTTCGGGTTTTTTCAATAGGTATAGTATAGGGGGTCAGCATACATCAATGAGGTCCCACATACACCCACACAGAAACACACCCATCATTTTTTATCATTATGATTCTGATAGTAAATGTGAAACCACAGCAGAGAATTGAACTTGTACTATCACCCCATGCAGCATCACCAAGTACCTGTGCCATGAGCCGAAAGCATGTGCCACAAACAGAATCGGGAGTAGAAGAGGCAATCAAATCACTACAGTGAGAGCAAGAACTGGCCAGTCCAGCATGGAAAAAGGCATAAGACTCATTTCTTTCAGCTCAGCAAGCCAACAATGGGCATCAACCTTATTCCAGGGAGAACACTTCTAAAAGTAACAGAGACAATCAGTTTCTGGGCCTTTGCAATCTTTGCCCTCCCTGCTGAGTCAGAGAAACATTGAATCTGACAGCAGATAAGAATGGTAAAACCCAGCTAATCTCTGTCCAGTTTCCTTCCTGGCACAATACCACAGTCCTCAGTTCGTCTCTGATTTTGTTTTTTCATTTCTTTGTAAATAGGAAATCCTTTCTGCTTATCCCAGACTCTACCCCTCACTCTTCCACACCTAAGAATCCTCTGTGCTTATTCCAGGCTTTATCCCTCATGCCTCCACAGCTAAGGATCCTCTGTGTTATCCCAGGCTTTATCCCTCATTCCCCACAGCTAAGGATCCTCTGTGCTTATCCCAGGCTTTACCCCTCACTCCCTCACAGCTAAGGATCCGCTGTGCTTATCCCAGGCTTTACTCCTCACTCCTTCACAGCTAAGGATCCTCTGTTCTTATCCCAGGCTTTACCCCTCACTCCCCCACAGCTAATGATCCTCTGAGCTTATCCCAGGCTTTACCCCTCACTCCACCACAGCTAAGGATCCTCTGTGCTTATCCCAGGCTTTACCTCTCACTCCTACACAGCTAAGCAGGGCCGCCATCAGGGCAGTATTCTTGGGCCTGCAGTATGGGGCCCCAGGATCTACTGCCACATATGGGGGCCCGCAGCCGCCAGGCGGCAGGTGCGCTTGGGGGATGTATTAGTTCATGGCAAAGAGGCCCACTGAGGCTCTCTCCGACAGTCTGTCGCCCAGGGGCCTACTGAAACCTGGAGCCGGCCCTGGGTGCGGGCCCCAGAGAAGGGAGAGAATCAATGCTATGCGTGTCTTTTAGACACGCATAGCATTGATTTACAGAGCACCGCAGACAGAGACTCGTCCGCGCGCTCTGTCCTGCCAGCGTTCACTGTCTGACGCGGCTGTGACGTCACCGCCGCGTCAGACAGTATGGGGCCTCAAAATTCCTGATGGCGGCCCTGCAGCTAAGGATCCTCTGTGCTTATCCCAGGCTTTACCCCTCAATCCCCCCAGCTAAGGATCCTCTGTGCTTATCCCAGGCTCTACCTCTTACTCCCCCACAGCTAAGGATCCTCTGTGCTTATCCCAGGCTTTACCCCTCACTCCCCCACAGCTAATGATCCTCTGTGCTTATCCCAGGCTTTACCTCTCACTCCTACACAGCTAAGGATCCTCTGTGTTTATCCTTTCCTTTTCTGTAAGTTTGTGATGGAAGGAAATGCAATTGAAAAATGAATCCTTTAGGAAGAAGGAATTGTACATCACAAGAAGAAAGAAAAGTATTGCTGGATACAGGAAGTTCCTGACAAAGGCTCATACTATCAAGTCAATAATTTCACCATTTCCTATCACTTCAGTATTTCTGTCAATGAGGGGGTTTGATATGTGCATTGTGGACTATATAAATGACATGCAGCATTCAGCCCAATTGACTCTGCATGTCTTCTGTTAGCTGCTAGTGAATCACATTTCCCAAAGCTGCCAGCCAGCAATAAACCCTCAGTTTCTAGATTGAGTCTCCAGAAATTTCCATATCACCCTGATATCATTCTCAAGACACAATGTCAAGAATTATCTGCTCATGGAGGCAAAAGGCAGCTAAATTAAATTATCATGTAGATGAATGCTTTATGAAAAAAGCATTCTCATGCTTTTTTCATAAAGCAGTGCACAATTTGATGATTCCTGATTTTATGAACCTCTTTATATGAAACACAAGCAGTCTGGGGGTGGAACCCAAGTGGTGGGCTGGCTTAGAAACTGGTTGCATGATAGACAACAGAGGAACATGGTAAATGGGCTTCACTCTGAGGAAAGGAGTAATGAGTGGAGTGCCTCAGCGACGGATCCTGGGACTGGTTTGTTCAATAGCTTTCTGAGCAATATTCTGGAGAGATTAGTGCAAATGGCACAAAGATCTACAATAGTGTGGACATTGGTAAGGGGGTAGATGGAATATGAGGTTGTGTTGTGATTAAGGACAGGGGAACGCCAGGGACATGCAGGGATAGAATAGATCCACAGAAAAGTGAAACACTGAGCTCTGATTGTTAGCCTAGTATTGCTTGGTATGAAGAAATCCGAGCCACACGTTTGTAGTTTAGGACTGCTTGAACAAAGAAATCCTTATTGCGTATGCCTCTGTTGTACACACTATATATATTCCTGTTCCCAGCCCCAACATTTTTGGAACTGATGTGATAATGCTTGATACAAATTATTCCCCTGCATAAAGGCTCTTACACCCAAGGGTAAGTAGCTTTATTTATTTATTAAAATTTCTTATATACCACTTATGACAGTCATGCTGGGTGGTTTACAGTGATATGAGCAAAAATTTAAAACAACTAACATCAAAATACTCATGATAAGATATAACTATTCATAACAAGCAAAACAAAATATTATAAAAATCTGAACACATAAAATAAAAAAAAGTAGATACCTTAAGGTCAGGGAAATGCCACTTTAAAAAAATTAGGTTTTAATTTTTTCTTAAAATGACTGTAATCTGTAATCTCCCGCAACTTGTTAGGCAGACCATTCCAACTGAGAAGGCTCGCAAACGGGTAGCCTGATATCTTGCACTTTCGGTGGGGGAAACCACCAAAAAGGTGTTTTTTTTTCAAAACCATCATTTTTATTGTGCAAGACAGGAAATTACAACAATAATATCAATAAACGAGCAAACATATTTAAACCGACAACAGCAATTACAAGCCTGATACATAAGTAGTATGCGCTCCTGTCCTACAGTTTGCTCCTGTCCCTTACCTCCCCCATACCCAGAGCATGAGGAGGTAAACAATAAAGCTCAGAGCATTGTTAAAGTTAGATGGAAAAATAATATAATATGGGCAACCAGGACACCACTCGCTCACATCCGCCCCTTTTTACAATTCCGATAATACACAGACAGCAGTTTGGCTTTAACAAAGGTCACAGCTTTAATAAACGCTAGGGAGGCCCGAGCCTTGCTCATAACATTCACAATTTCGATTCAACAAACCCCCCCCCCCCAAATCATCCACCACTCACCAGCAAGACGGTCAAGACCAGCCACGCGGCTCGACATTCCAGCCCTTACACCGAATTCAGACCCCCGCCGCCTCCAGCAAGGAGCCAACCCAGTGGACCCCCGCCACTAGCCAGCAAGGGGCCAGGCCAATGGACCCCCGCCGCCTCCCAGCAAGGAGCCCGTATCCACCAACTGCCCCCCCCCCCCCCCCAGTTGTCAACCAATACAAGTTGTAGCAGGAAACAATCTTTAACAAATAACAAACATGAGCTGTAGTGGCTCGGGCCATATCTGCCTCAACATCAAGTCGTCCCCGTCCCCCCCCCCCGCTGCGACAACAATACCCCTTACAACAACAGTAACAGAAAAAGAAAGGGCGGTTGGGAGGGAAGCGACCGAGCTGGCTGCAGCGGCTCCAGAGAGTGACTGAGCCAGCCGCGTGCAGCCATGAAGCCCCACCTATTTTGCTGACATCATGCCGGCTGACCTATCCAGGCCAGCCAGCACCCCAGCAGCTCCCGAGCCTGCCCAATCACACCTTCCTGCCTGGAGCCTTCTCGGCTCCTTCCTTTCCCCGTGCGTTCCCCCTCACCCCCTAACTGCTGGCCCTGCCCTGCCCTGCCCCGGGCATGACCCCGTGCCTAACCTTGGACCGCCGAAACCTCGGGCCTGCTCTCCGAGAGTTCCTGGGCCCACATTACATTGGCCGACCGGACACTAGGTCCGATCGACCTCCCAGACTAAAATTAGTGAGCTGTGAGTGCACTAGCTTTGCCATTAATTTAGCCATGATGGAAAGATTAGAGATAAGTCTATAACTTGAGACAGAATCAGGAGGCAAATTGGCCTTTTTTAGGTCTGGTGTGAGCATGGACTTCTTAAGACATGGAGTAGCAACCCCTTGTGCAAGGGGTAAGTTCATGATAATGGTGATAACATTCTGAAAGAGAGGCAATAAGCTGATTAAAAGACGTAGAGGTAGATTTTAAGAGCTGTGCGCGAGCACACATGTGCACATGCATGCCGGTGTGCGCACATAGACGTGATGATTTTAAAACATACATACGTATATGCGCGTTTACATACGCATCTTTTAGAATTGGTTATTCACGCATACATGTACGCACAGTTTCACACTGATGCGCATAAATGGGGGGATTTTACTAGACATGAGCGCTGACGCAATTACCTCTTTTCCTAATTGGTCCCCAGTTCAACCCAGTAAAAGAGAGGACTTCTTAACCCCCCCCCCCCAACTAAATCGTCTCCCCTTTTATCCTATTAGGCCCGAGCCTTAAAATCCCGCTGACTACCATATTTTTCTTTATTTTATAACTTACACGCCGCCCATAGCAGAAATAAAGTTACACAGTGGGGGACTCTTGTGCGCACTTGTGCACATAAAGACTTAAGCGCAGGCTTCATGGTGCAGTTTCGGCCAATGCCATGTCCAGACCACGCCCATTCCCCACCCCTTTTGGCGAAAAATAGTTTTTGTGCGCGTACCCGCATGGGTTTTAAAATCCGCCCAGCGCGCGCGCTGCACCGAGTCCCACTCACATCTCACGGCTTCGGCATGCGGAGGGCTTTTAAAATCGACCAGCTACTGAGCAAGAATCTAATGGACAATGGGAAGCTCTAAGTGACTTTAAAGACACGATGACCTCCATGCTAGCAACTACCTCAAAATGTGACCAAAGGATCAGCTGAACCGCCATGTCTGATGGAGATGAAACCATAGAGGCAGCTGCCCCGACTGAAGGGATGACAATGCCCTTGTTCCGGCAACGTGTGACGAAAAGTTCACAGCCCAAACTGCTGTTGGAGGAAGTTTGGGGGCTGAACGAAACAAAGTGTTGACAATTCCAAAGAGTTTCTTTGGACGATTAAGGGAGGTTTGCAAACAAGTTGTATGTATTGTAGGACTTTTTTTTACAAGAAATGAAACTATCCCTGTACTGAGAACAAATCAGAATAAACCGAGCTTTGGTGGATTCAGTTCTCTGATGCTGCAAAAGATGCTCGGCTCTTCTCATTTTCCTTTTGAGCCCAATGAGTTCCTCAGAAAACTAGGGTAAACGCTTTCTAACCAAGGAAACGTTAGCTGTTCTAAGAGGAGCTACATCTTCCAGAACAGTGGACAGAGCCTCACTGAAAGAGTAAGCCATGTGAATAATATCATCAGACGACAGATCAATGCTGACCGAGTTCCACTTATTAACAAACTTCTCTAAACCCATGGGACCTCAAAAAGATTTCTTAGTTCCACCAATAACAGAAGATAGTTTGTTGCAGATAAAGTCAACCGAGAAACTGATTAAATGGTGAGCAGACCACAATACTAGCACTGTGCAGAAATCTTTGATTCTCCCTTTGGTTACTCAGGTGCTGGGTACCCATACTGAATATAAAGTGGAACCAGCTCAGTGTGTTGGCACACTACAGAACTCAACTGTACTAACTCCAAGGAAGTTAGTATGGACACTAACTCCTTGCAGGTCAACATGGGGTTTGCTGCTTATCTCTTGAGAGCAAGGTAAGGGACTCGTAACCTATGATTCAATGTGTTGTTGTATTAAAGTAGTCTCTCTCTCTCTCTCTCTACCTCTCTACTGTATGTAAGTGTGTTGCTAGAATTAGTTTTGGTTTTGCTCTATTATTTTCTTATATACACATATAAGATGTATTCCTGTCCTATCTATTGTATACTTTTGTACTACAATCCTGTTTTGTAAAGTAAACTTTTTTTTACTGATCTCCTGTGGGCCTGTGATCTGCTTCCCCACACTATTTGCTGCCCCAGGAACCTGCTCATTACAGAAGTGATCACAGGATGCTTGAGGAATAGTCGAAGGCTTTGCCATTAAGTGCAAAGTCATGCATTTGGGGGTAGAGAAATCTTAGGGGGGCAATACACAATGGAGGGGGTGTGGTGGTATACCGATGCCCAGCAAGCAGAAAAGAGATTTTGCAGAGATTATATTTGATAAGAACCTCCATACCGGGTCAGACCAAAGGTCCATCAAGCCCAGTATCCTGTTTCCAACAGTGGCCAGTCCAGGCCACAAGTACCTGATGATCTTAAGGTGACAAAATAGTGTGGCTAAATCGTGGCCAGAGCCAGAGGGATTTTCAGGTGTGCAAAGGCAGAAGCATAACCAGCGGAGAAAAGGAGGTGATAACGCTGCTGTACAGATGGTTGGTGAGACCTCATCTGGAGAGTCTAGTTCTGGAGACCGAACCTGCAAAAGGATATGGACAAAGTAAGGAAGTCCAGAAAAGGGCTCCCCAAATGTAGGGATGTGCACTGAAAACAAATTACATACAGGCCGATTCAGTAAAGTCCACGGGAGAGTGGGCGCGCGCACCAGCCACTCGCCGGTGCATGCAAATCTGTATTTAAATTAGGCCCGGCGGTAAAAACGGGCAAAAGGAAGCCTCTTTTTTGACAGGAGCAGCGGCTGTCAGCGGGTTTGACAACCGACGCTCAATTTTGCCGGCATCGGTTCTCGGGCCCGCTGACAGCCACAGGCTCGGAAACCGGACGCCGGCAAAATTGAGCGTTTGGTTTTCGACCCGACAGCCGCGGGCCGACTTCAAATTTTTTTTTTACCTTTTTTTAACTCTTCGGGACCTCCAACTTAATATCACCATGATATTAAGTCGGAGGGTGCACAGAAAAGCAGTTTTTACTGCTTTTCTGTGCACTTTCCCGGTGCCCGAAGAAATTAGCGCCTACTTTGGGTAGGAGCTAATTTCTGAAAGTAAAATGTGCGGCTTGGCTGCACATTTTACTTTCTGAATAGCGTGCGAATACCTAATAGGGCCCTCAACATGCATTTGCATGTTGAGGGCCCTATTAGGTTCGGCGGGTTGGACACACGTTTTCCACCCCTTACTGAATAAGGGGTAAGGGAAAACGCACATCCAAGGACAGATTAACAGGTCCGTCAGAGCGTACTGTACTGTATCGGCCTGTTTGTTTTTTTCATTTTGGGTGGGGGGAGGGTTATTCTGATTTCTATTCCTTGAATGTTTTTTTTTTTGTTTGTTTGTTTTGTTTCCTTTGCTACTGAAAGAAGCATTGAATTAAAAAAATGTAACCCCAAAAGAAACAAACAAAAGGAAACAGTCTCCTCCACTTTATCTTTTCTGTGGGGGTGATTCAATGGGCAATGAGATCACCAGACGCTCCTGTCCCCCGTCCCCCCCCCCCCAGGCCGGCTGGAAAATGGTGCAGGTCAGCCCTGAGGATGCAGAACTGGATCCAGCAGGGCTGGAGCCACTTGGAATCCCTCTTGCCCCTTTCAGCATCAGAGACCTCCACAGCAGGGGCAAGTGTGGTCTGGGGGTTTTTGGAGGCTTAGGGGAAGATGGGGGATAGGAAAATGTTGCTTCTCTCTAAGTTTCTTTTTTCATTGAAAGTCAAGGAAGAAAAAGAATTGGGAGAGGGGAGGGGGAGGGGAATTCATCTTGTTTTCAAACCTTTTTATTACATTTCTCGTCTTGTTTAAAAATGAACCTTCAGCCTGCCAACAACGGGGCGGGGTCCGCACCCAAAGCCTTATGAGAGGAGCCTCAGGGGCCGAAACAGATAACTGGAGAGGAAAGGATGGGAAAGCTGTTCCAATACCTCGGAAGTGGATCAGGTGCAAACTTTCCAAAAGTCCTGGAACGAGAGGACCCGCTGAAAGGCGTCCGGGACTCAGCGGTAACACGGGAAAGGGCGGCGGATGCAAGGGACGGACTCCCAGGGGAGGCCGAGGGTTCGAGAAAGCCTGCGCCAAGGGCCAGGGATCCCCAGAGAGCAGCGGGGGCCCCTGTGGCATTGGGTTGGTTAGAAGGGCCCCGGGGCCCCTATCTGCCATCACAGTCTATGTTTCTGTGGGAGATATGCACGCAGGGCCAACAGATAAATGATGGCAGGGTGAGCCTCCTTGTCTCTTTGGACCCCTCTGTATTAAGACCACACTCTTATCTCCCTGGAGCTGCCTTCCTACTGAGGACATATTTATAGCAAACGCACAACATCTGCTCTGTCTGCCTTACCCAAGCTTAATATCTGGAAGCACTGTTGGGAAGAAATCAGCATTTCAGATACAATAGTGCAGGGCCGACACAAAAAGCAGCCCCGAAGAGCGGGAGCAGAAGGTTGCGCTGGGCACATTTCAGGAGGAGGCGCTGCTTTTCAATAAACGTCCCGCCAGGGAGCCATCAGCTCCGTCCCCATCCGGAGCCGCAAACGGCTCAGGAAATCAAACCGCGTCGATCCGAGCAAGGAGCTCTCACCATTTCTAAAGGATTAAGATCGGACCCCCCCCCCCCCCCCCCCCGGCCCCGCAGGGGTCTCTTACTGAGGAGGAGCAGGAGGCAGCGCAGGACGGTCCCCGGCTCCATGTCTCGTCCACGCCTGAAGCGCTGCTGGCGCGCGGAGCCGCTGCAGGCATCGGGGGCTCTGCGTGTGTGAGAGAGGAGAGGAGAGGGGGCGGGCGGGGGCGCTATGTGTCAGGTTCTTCTTTTCTCGACGTGTTCTGTGGTTTCCTCTCGGCTTGTACTTCGGGCTCCCACTGCACTTCTCTTTCTTCTCAGAAGTTGTGGGGGGCTTGACTGAAAAAAAAAAACAAAACCAGAACCTTGCAAAAACTGATGAAGCCCCAGTGCAGCCCTTCTAGGAGCTGTGCAGATCCAGGGGGGGGGGAAATGCAGCCAGGAGAAGAATTCTCTCAAGCCAAGCGGGAGCCGAGCGCGCCCTTCCCGCTGTGCAGATCTTTTGTACAGTGCAAGGTACAGGGAAAGGGGAAACCCAGAGAGCCGAGGCACGGCCTTTGCACCCTGGGCCATATCAGTACCGGATTTCTTGACGGCTACTGTCAAACAGCAAGAAGAGAGAACGAAGTGAGCCTCCTGTCACCTGCTCTGGGTCAGAGACACAAGCGATGTCTTCATTTTGCATATTTGTCAAAGTATCCAGCATGGGCATGCATGGGAAAATATTTTGTGCGATAACGTGGGTACCAGTTACAGGCACACTTTTGGCCACTTTTTCCCCAATCCAAAGATTTCTTTTTTCCCCCATTTGAGATTTCTGCAAATACAAATGTGTAAAGGCGACGTTTTTCCAAATTTGTATCCAAAGGTGAAAGGTTGCATGTGTCCATCAAAGACCTCCTGGAGCAGACTGGGTCCATGCACCCCACCTGTGCCATCAGCCAGGATGCACAGGAGGAGGTGGGCACTAATTTGACCCAGAAGTTTCCTTCTGCTATTTTGGGTCCCCAGCTAAATCAGAACCAGGATTTGGATCTAATACCATAAAACGTAATCTGCAATGAGTGGGGGATTTCTAATCCTTCCCCCCTCTAACCCTATTCACTGCAGTGATGCTTTTGAGCCCACAGGCCGGCCTTGGATTTGTCATTGGGCACCCATTACGTCTTTGCCTAGGGTGGCAAACATTTAGGGGCAGCAGGCTGGCTAAGATTTGCTGCCTTCCAGCTCTGCTGAATCTCATTCAGCTGAGAACAGCCCTCTGCTACCTGTAACAGCCCCTCGCAGGAGATGGGAGGGTGAAAGCACCAAAAGTGCCTGGGGACATAGTTTCTTCTAAACTGAGCACCTGAGCAATTGCTCATACATTTTGGGGCATCACGCGCAAGTTTTACATGGTCGCTCACATACATTTTCCTTTGTGCTGCATACAGAATACTGGCACTAAAAATTGCTGTTTTAAAAAAATTGCTGCTCACATGCAAAAAAAAAATGAGTGCACATCTAGTCACTCCTTGGAGAGAACATTGCCTGGGGAGGGAGCAAAATCCTAAATCTGTCCCTGCCAGGGGCCCTCCTATCAGTGATGAGTTCGACGACTTTCCCCCAGGGGCTGTGATTGCTGCTTCCCCAGCAGACCCCTGACTTTTGTTTGTGGGAAAATCAAACAGAGGTGGGGGCAGAGAGGAACCAGGTCTGCGGATCCTTCTCTGCAGTTTCACTTCCCCTGCTCTCACTCTTCTGCTGGATTTCTGAGTGGGTTAGTGGAGCATCTTCTGCTAGAGACTGAGTCACGGGGGACTTTCCCTCATTGAAGGATGGTGCTGTGTCTGTGTCCTTCAGAAACTCAGCAAAGGTCATGCCTGTTAGTTAGAGGAAGGGGCTGCTCAGGAATCTGTCTGGCGCCAGTTCTTTCTTTTCTCCTTCTCCTTCTTTGGAGCTTCCAGCTCGCAATCCGAACTGGACCCATGAATCTTCGTTTACAGTTACCCAGGGGTTTTCCCCCCTCTCTTGCTCACTCATTGCAGTAACAACCCTTGGGAGTCACGGCTCCCTCTAGCACCCAGTAGGTGTCACTGCTGTCAGTAGCTCGGAATCCCAGCCCTAGCTGCCCGAGCATCGACAGCAGAGCTCTGGACTCTGACCCAGATTGCCTGCACAACGGTACAGAGCAGCGCTTCCGAGCCCTGAGCCTGGCCTAAGGCACTCTCTGCTAGAGAAACAAAAAAAGAGCCTTAGTTCTAGCATTCAGGTTTTGTTAAACTTGAATAAATATTACAGGGTTTGGTTTTTTTTTGTTTGTTTAACAGAGCATGCTTGTCCTTTACTTTTCAAGTCCTGAGAACTTTCAGCTTCATCATATGAAATTATACAAAACATATGCAGTTTTGCTTGGAGGAAATCTACAACAATATTCCTGAGACGGCCCAGGTCAGCAGCAGGACACCCATCTGCTTTTCCCATCTCTTTTCTATATAAATAATCTTCCACATTATACAAATATCTGCACACAGTGTGGTTCTGGACTATTACAGGCACCTCCTGCTCCTGGGACAGGTTCTCACAGATAAACCATTTGCAGGAGGCTGGAGAGTGCTGACGTTTCCATTTCCCCTGCAGAAATATCTGTAGCCACCTCATATACCGCATGCTCTGAAACTGTGTCATGTGCATCCTGCACCCACAGATTCTAGCACTGAGCAGAACAAAGCAAAAACCTCTGAAAGTATGCTTGACATGGATTCCACAGTATGCTTTTACACCTAGGAAGCATGTGCAATGAAACTATAAAGTGTTTACACCTGAGATGCATATGCAGAGTGACTATAATGTGTTTACATCTGGGAAGTGTGTGCAGTGTGATTATAACATGTTTACACCTGGGATCCATGTGCAATGTGACTATAACATGTTTACACCTGGGATCCATGTGCAATGTGACTATAACATGTTTACACCTGGGAAGCGTGTGCAGAACGATTATAACATGTTTATATCTGGGATGCATGTGCAGTGTGACTATTAACGTTTACATATGGGAAGGGTGTGCAGTGTGATTATAACATGTTTACACCTGGGATCCATGTGCAATGTGACTATAACATGTTTGCATCTGGGAAGCGTGTGCAGCATGAATATGAGCAGGGTAATTTTCCAAAGCTGTTTGCCCTGGTAAAGAGCCTGTCTGAATATTGCCTGGCCTTTTTGCATGTGCTTTTACCAGCAGAAAAAGTAGGGGGTTTCAGGGGTGGGGTTAGGTTGGGGGAGGCAACAATGCATGTAGGTTTGCATTTTCAGAATTCTTTGCATTGCTTTGCAGGGGAAAAGTATGCACAGGAAAAGAAAAGGCAAATCTCTGCAGATTCTTTTTCCCAGGCAATTTTCAAAGGGAAAGAGAGCATGTCCTTGCCCTTTGAGTACTGGTGTGAAGTCCATGGGGAAAAAGATTCACAGGCATTTGAAAGTTGCAGCCCATGGTGCATGCCACATACTTGTAATTTTGACATGCAAGTTAAAAATATATATATATTATGCCAAGGAAAAAAAGGCCAGAAACACAGTAATCAGTCTCTTGTACCAATCCTTAGCAATATAAAAAATATAAGAAGAAGGGCTGGACCTGTTAATGGTGCTCTGTATAAACCCCTGAGTGTGAGAAGCCCTTCAGTGCATCAGATCTGAAAAAGAGAAACAAGAGAGAGATTGAAAATAAGATGAGGTATCTAAACTTGAGGATATTAAACTTCCCAAGTGCAAAATTAATTTCGCCTAAAGAACAATTCAAAAAATATTTGATGAATGTCTTATTAATAACACAGGACAAAATGCCAGATATCTCAAAAATCTATTTTCTACCTAATATAGGAATCAGAAATGAACCTAGATTATTAGAAGTAAATTTGGAAACAGATTTGACTGCTTTCTTGGAAACACCCTCTGAGGAGCAAATCGAATTCAGAGGCACATTATTAGTGTCCTTTGTGAATGAAAGGGATAGAGACATGATTTTCAAAACCTTTTTACAAAACCGTGATAAAACATTCTTCGGTCAAAAGATATGGATCTATCCCGATCTCACAAAGGATACTCAAACTAGAAGGAAAAAATTTGTAGAGATGTTACCAGAAGCTAAGGCTTTGGGAATCCAGATAGTTATCAAATATCCATGCAAGTGTACATTTAAGTATAAGGACAATAATTATGTCTATTTTGAACCTACACACTTAAGAGCTTTTTTAGATAAATGTAAGATTGAGGTAGGTAACATCCAATCCAATTAGATTGAGGTATAATATAAAGAGAAATTGAAAAAAAAAAATTCCTTGTTAAATTTAGAAATTACCTGATTTATTTGCTCTGAAGAAATTGTAAGGGTCCTTGTTGCTTCTTAAAAGAATATAGCAGAAGAATGGTTTGTACTGAGATGTAATAATTTCATGTTACAACTATTTTGGATGTTTGTAATGATTTGAAAATGAATAAATAAATAAATAAAAAAAGAGAAACAAGAGAGAAATGGGAAAAGAGGAAGGGAGATTTTATATAAATCACTTGTTCTCTAGGCCCTTCCTAGCACAACTGCTATGGGTTTCTAAATCCATAGGACAGAGAAATGAGGAAGTGTTGCCATGAATTCGCACTGTATCTTGTACAGATGTGTGACTCGTGGGACACTGTGCACTTACAAACATCTGGGCCTTGTCTGCTGCTCACAGAGTCCTCCCAGGCCTTCTCCTCAGCGGCCTTCAGTCAGGACAAAATCTAAGTCCCTTTCCATGAAAGGAGAAGAAATTGAGCGTCTGCATTAGAGAAGGTTCCCCTAATACCTGAGGCACTGCAGTCTTTTTCACACGGTCTTGGAGCCTAAGAAGCGTAAGGTCAGGTCCTGAGATCTCTGCCTCCTGTAAAGACGGTGGGAGCGCGACTTGGCGACAGTGAGTTCAGCCCTTTCAGAAGTACTGCTTGGTTTTCTGGCCCAACCTTGGGGCCGGTGCAATAAATATGCGGTGAAAACGGGCACCGAACCCTCAGCGCCCGCTTTCCTAACGCAACCCTCAGGCGCCCCTCCTGGGGGCTCCATGCAATCTTTAGATTAGGAATCGCGTTGTCAAGGAGGTGCTAGGGTCGCTTGCGCGCACACCTGGTACCTCCTTGATAACGGGAGCCTGAGAGCGTCGGCTGTCCGCCGGTTAGGAAAACAGACGCCGAATTTATCGGCGTTGGTTTTTCCTAAACGGTGCACAGCTGGGGGTTCAGGAAACGGACGCTTGTCAACTGAGCATCCGTTTCCTGCACCCAACTGCCGGCGCTTTTTCTTTTTTAAACTTTTTTAAAATAATTTTTTAAAGATTTGTTCCTCCTACTTAATATCGCAACAATATTAAGTAGGAAGCTATACAGAAAAGCAGAAGGGAGCGTTAATTTCTGAATGCAAAAATGTGCATCTTAGATGCATGTTTTGGGTTTTTTTTGCAATTGGAGTGCATAGCTAATAGCCTCATTCACGTGCATTTGCATGTGATGAGCGCTATTAGTTTCACTCCGCGTTGGACGAGCGTTGTGGAGGCGCTAATCCCCTTATTGCATAAGGGAAGTAGGTAGCTCCTATGCAACCCGCGTCCAACCGAGCGGACTGTATTGCATCGGCCTCCTTATCTGCTGCCCTTCACTGTTCCTCAGGAAGAGACATTAGAAATCTCTCTAATCAAAGCCCCTCTGAACTGGGAGGAGAATGTCTCATAAGCAGAAAGGTCCTATGATGGGAAGAGATCTGGGAAAAGATGGTCTTTTAAGTGGAATATACTTATAACAGCATTAACTGGTTACAGTGCATTGCTCCATGCCCCCAAACTGGCTGGAAGTATGTATGTGACATAAGGGAGCAGACACACTCCCCTTACTGTCGTCAGTTTTGTCTTCAGCCCCTCAGACCTGGCCGAGTGTTCCGCTGTCACCTCACTATCATATCTCACCTAGATCCATAAAGAGGAGATTTAAAGCTTCCTGTGCTTCAGTCTCAAGGGACAAGGGGTAATAAGAGATGGTGAATAAATCCCTTCCTTCCATCAGCTGCTAACCCCCTTTCCAAGGCTCAAAACAGCTCCACCCGGCTCAGCTGGAAACAATCAGGTTGATCCAAAAATCAGCGTGGAAAACAGGAACTCAGTGTTGAGCGCTTGCTTTCCTAACACATGCCCAGCACCTCTCCTGGGCGCACAATCGAATATTTAAATGAGGAGTCGCGCTGCCATGGAGGCGCTAGGGACAAATGTGCGCCCCCCTGGTGCCTCCTCAGCAGCGGGCGCCCAGGAGAGGTGGCTGTCAGTGCGGGTTAGGAAAACGGATGCCTGTTAATTGAGCATCCGTTTTCCTAACTTGACCGCCGGCACACTTTAAAAAAATATTTTTTTTTTAAACATTCTTGTCCTTTTTGTTCCTCCGACTTAATATCGCTGCTCAGAAATTAACTCCTGCTCTGGGTAGGCGTTAATTTCTGAGGGTAAAAATGTACGAGGCAGGTGCACTTTTTTTTTTTTTTGACTCGGGGGAGAATTTGCATGTGATGAGAGCTATTAGCTTCAGAGTGTGTTGGACGTGCGTTTTGGATGCACTAATCCCCTTATAGAATAAGGGGTTGTAGACGCGCGTCCAAATCCGCATCCAACCACGGGTTAAACAGTGCACTCGGCTAAGCGCATTGTATTGCATTGGCCTGACTGTAAAGATGAACTGGCCCCTCCAGTCTGCCCAGTTGAGATTCATTGTTGGTTTTCTGCTACCCTGAGTAGATGAGCATACAAATCCCCATATACAAACCAACACCAGCTCTTTCACTCCCTGTCCTTGCAACTCCCCTCCCACCACTGCCCTCCATAATCCATCCCAAGAATGTCAAAATCCATCACCTCCACTGGGAGGCCATTTCAGGACTTTTCATCTTCCCTTTCACTCTTATAAGACCAACCCTAAATCCAATATCCAATATCCAGGCCTCCTCCCATATCTTCATAGCAAGTTTGTAAGAATCTGCGCAGCCCCCCCAAAAAGGCCAGCCTCCCCATGCTCATTCGTTTTTGGGTCATTCTGTGCAGGAGGTCACCTTAACCTACTTGGAAGTCTGCTGCAGTCGTATCATTACTGTTCAGGGTTTTAACTGCCGTCTCCTGTAGGTTGCTTGTGTTAATGCAGAACAACATGAGTGCTTATGGATTGTGATGTCACTGCTTATGCAGAGTGACTTCACTCAAAAGGCAGTGTGATATCAGTGCTAATGCAGTGCAACTTTACTTGTAATGCCATGCGATGTCAGTGCTAATGCAAACAGAATGTTAGGAATTATTAAGAAGGGGAATGGAAAATAAAATAGAGGATGTGATAGTGCCTCTGTGTCGCTCCATGGTGAGACCGCACCTTGAATACTGTGTGCAGTTCTGGTCACTACATCTCAAAAAGGATATAGCTGCACTTGCGAAAGTGCAGAGAAGGGCGACCAAAATGATAAGGGGCATGGAATGGCTGCCCTATGAGGAAAGGCTAATGAAGTTAGGGCTGTTCAGTTTGGAGAAAAGATGACTGAAAGGGGATATGATAGAAGTCTTAGTCTAAATAATCATGAAAGGACATGAACAAGTTAATGTAAATCAGTTATTTACTGTCAGATAATAGAAGGTCCAGGTGGCACTCCAAGAAGTTAACAAGTAGCTCATTTAAAACAAATCAAAGAAAAATATTTTTCACTCAGCACACAGTTAAACTCTGGAATTCATTGCCAGAGGATGTGATTACAGTAGTTAGTGTAATTGGGTTTGAAAAAGGTTTGGATAAGTTCCTAGAGGATAAATCCATAAACTGCTATTACGGTAATTAATAAGCAATAGTAGCTTCTGATCTATCTAATGTTTGGGTACTTGCCAAGTACTTGTGATCTGGACTGGCCACTTTTGAAAACAGGATACTGGGCTTGATGGACCCTTGGTCTGACCCAGTATGACATGTCTTATGTTCTTATGTTCTAATGCAGTATGGCTTCACTTATAATGTTGTGTGATAGTGCTAATGCAGAGTGAATTCACTTATAATGCAGTGTGATATCAGTGCTAATGCAGTATGACTTCACTTGTAATGCAGTGTGATATCAGTGCTAATGCAGAGTGAATTCACTTATAATGCAGTGTGATATCAGTGCTAATGCAGTATGACTTCACTTGTAATGCAGTGTGATATCAGTGCTAATGCAGAGTGAATTCACTTATAATGCAGTGTGATATCAGTGCTAATGCAGTATGACTTCACTTGTCATGCAGTATATCAATGCTAATACAGTGAGACTTTACCTGTAATGCCATATGATGTCAGTGCTAATGCATTATGGGGTAGATTTTAAAAGGTGCGTGAGTGTGTCCATGTGCGTGCGCTACCCGGTGCGCGCACACGGACACGCGATTATATAACATAAGTGTGCAGGTGCGCGCATGTTATAAAATCAAGGGTTGGCACGCACAAGGGGGAGCACAATTGTGCACCTTGCGCGCGCCAAGCCCGCACCAAGCCGCGCTGCCTTCCCCCGTTCCCTCCCAGGCCGATCCGAAATCGAACTTCCCTACCCCCTACCCCCCACCCCACCTTCCCTTCCCCTACCTCCCTCGCCCTTTCCCCCCTACCTTTTTCTTTTTTTTTTCTTTTATTCCAAAACTTACTTCAGCCCTGGGGCTGAAGTAAGTTGTGCGCGCCGGCTGACTGCCGGCGCGCGATCCCCAACACAGCAGCAAATGGCCGCTGAGCCTCTGACACCCACGCCCCGCCCCTTCCCGCCCCTTCAGTAAAGCCCCGGGACTTACACGCGTCCGGGGGCTTTACGCGCATCACTGGGCCTTTTGAAAATAGGCCCGGCGTGTGTAAGCCCAGTTACGCGTGTAAATCCTCTGGATTTGCGTGCATAACCCTTTGAAAATCCGGCCCTATGTTAGCAGTGCTAATGCAGTGTGACTTCACCTGTAATGCAGTATGATAGCAGTGTTAATGCAGTGTGATTTCATTTGTAATGCAACATGATAGCAGTGCTAATGCAGTGTGACTTTACTTTTGTAGTGGACAAATATTTATGTGCATTGCAGTACCCCTAATGCAGATTTCCATGCCAGTGCACACCCCTGCAAACAGGCACCTGTTACAATACAGAGGCTCAGACTTTCCGCTCTGCTTTTTATCTTCTGCTGATCAAAGTGCAGCTGCTGCTGCTCCTGAGCAGAGAAAGCTATAAGTAATGTTTTCCTCTCTGAGATCACATCCGAGTTGGTTTCTCTTAGCACACATTTCAAGTCCTTAGCTACCAGTACTGCAGAGGCAGAGCTGACATCTTGTTGTGTGCCTGGGTGTCCCTTACTTTTCCTCATTCTTACCCTTTCTTATAAGTGGAAATTGGCTTTCATTATCTTACAAACTCAGAGACAGATTAATTAATATAGTCCTGACTACTGTCTTTCATTGCATGCATATATTTTGCATAGATTGCCTTGAAAAGTCAACACATAGGAATATTCCAAAGAAAAGAAACTCCTTCTTAAGAACATAAGAAGTTGTTATACTGGGTCAGTTTGAGGGTCCATCAAGCCCAGCATCCTGTCTCCAACAGTGGCCAATCCAGGCTACAAGTACCTAGCAAGTACCCAAAGATTAAGTAGATCCCGTGCTACTAATGCCAGTAATAGCAGTGGCTATTCCCTAAAGGCCGGATTTTCGAAAGGTTACGTGCGTAAATCTGCCAGATTTACGTGCATCACCGGCCTTATGTGCGCCGGGCCTATTTTTAAAAAGCCCAGCAGTGCATGTAAAGCCCCGGGACGCATGTAAGTCCTGGGGCTTACAAAAAGGGGCGGGGAATGGACGGGGCAGGAGCCTCCAGGCACAGCGGCCATCTGCTGCTGTGCCCAGGATCGCGTGCCGACAGTTGGCCGGCGTAACTGGGTAAGACAAATTTTTTGGAGGGGGGTTAGCTTAGGGCTGCAGGTAAGGAGAGTTAGGGGAAGGGAAGGGAAGATGGGGTGGGGGAGAAGGGAACGGGGGAAGGCAGCGCGAGCTCGGCGCGCACAAGGTGCACAATTGTGCACCTCCTTGCAAGCGCCAACCCCTGATTTTATAATGCGACTGCGCGCACATGTTATAAAATCATGTGTCCATGTGCGCACGCTAGGTAGCGCGTGTATATGGACGCACGAGCACACCCTTTTAAAATCTACCCCTAAGTCTGCTTGATTAATAGCAGTTAATGGACTTCTCCTACAAGAACTTATCCAAGCCTTTTTTAAACCCAGCTACACTAACTGCACTAACCACATCCTCTGGCAACAAATTCCAGAGCTTAATTGAGTGAGTGAAAAAGAATTTTCTCCAATTTGTTTTAAATGTGCTACTTTCTAACTTCAAGGATGCCCCCTAATCCTTCTATTATCTGAAAGAGTAAATAAATGATTCACATTTACCCATTCTAAACCTCTCATGATTTTATGGACCTCTATCATATCCCCACCCCCTCAGCCATCTCTGCTCCAAGCTGAACAGCCCTAACTTCTTTAGCCTTTCCTCATATGGGAGCCGTTCCATCCCCTTTATCATTTTGGTTGCCCTTCTCTGTACCTTTTCCAGTGCAACTATATCTTTTTTGAGATGTGGCAACCGGAATTTCACACAGTACTCAATGTGCAGTCTCACCAAGGAGCGATACAGAGATATTATGACATTTTCTGTTTTATTAACCATTCCCTTCCTAATAATCCCTAACATTCTGTTTGCTTTTTTGACTGCCACCGACGATTTCAATGCATTATCCACTATGATGCCTAGATCTCTTTCCCGGGTGGTAGCTCCTAATATGGAAACTTACATTGTGTAACTACAGCATGAGTTATTTTTCCCTATATGCATCACCTTGCACTTGTCCACATTAAATTTCATTTGCCATTTGGATGCCTAATTTTCCAGTCTCACAAGATCCTCCTGTAATTTATCACAATCTGCTTGTCATTTAACAACTTTTAAAAATTTTGTATCATCTGCAAATTTGATTTCCTTACTCACTCGTCGTATTCCTTTACAGATAATTTATAAATATATTGAAAAGCACCGATCCAAGTACAGATCCCTGAGGCACTCCACTGAGAAAATTGACCATTTAACCCTGCTCTCTGTTTCCTGTCTTTTAACCAGTTTGTAATTCACAATAGGACATCACCTCCTATCCCATGACTTTTTTAGTTTTCTTAGAAGACTCTCTTGAGGGACTTTGTCAAATACCATCTGAAAATCCAAATACACTACATCTACTGGTTCACCTTTATCCACATGTTTATTAGCCACTTTAAAAAAATGAAGCAGATTTATGAGGCAAGACTTCCCTTGGGTAAATCCATGCTGACTGTGTTCCATCAAACCATGTCTTTCTATATGTTGTGTGATTTTGATCTTTATTATAATTTCCACTATTTTTCCCAGTACTGAAGTCAGGCTCACCGGTTGTGCAGTGCATAAACTGCTTGCGAACGATTGCAGGAAGTGGAGTGCAGATGAAATGACAGAGACAGAATCTGATGAACTTCCATTGGGACAAAACTTTTTTGATTCGCAGGATCAATGAAAATGCTATGGACTCAGATTCAGAAGGTAATTAAAAAAAAAAAATCAAACCTGAAGATTTCAGCTGGTGGGGGTGTATAGGATTTCCAAAACCCCAGCTGGTAAATGGTCTTTTTCAAAAAATGACATTTAGATCAATCAGAATGGTGTACAGCATTCTTACAAAGTATTTGGCTGGCATTCGCCATGATGATTGCGATGGTTTTCTTATCGATGAACCAAGTCAAGTGGATCATGCCTGCATCCAGTGGAATGCCTTTGACATCCAGGAAAAATTAAGGACTGTTTGTACCAGGTTGTGCCTAAAATGTGTTTTGAATCTTATTGTTTTAGCAGTATATAAAAGAGGTGTGGTAAGTCTAAACAATGACGATTTGAATCTGATCATTTACCTTATACATAGTGTGAAAAGTGCTCTAAATCCTGTAGAAAAATGAAACAGTATGGACCAGATTTTCCAGAGGATTTACGTACATAGGTGGGATTACGCGTGCCGGGCCTATTTTACAAAGGCCCGGCGACACGCGTAAAGCCCCGGGACGCGTCTAAATCCCGGGGCTTCGAAAAAGGGGCGGGGAGGGTGTGGGGTGGTCCGTAGGCAGGGCCAGAGGCCTCCAGTACAGCAGTCATTTGCCGCTGTGTCGGAGGATCACTTGCCGGCCAGGTGCCGGTGCGTGCAACCTGCGCCTGCCTGGAGACAAGCGCAGAAGGTAGGACAAAGGTCCGGATGGGGGCCTAGAATAGGGATAGGTGGTGGGTTGGTTAGGGGAAGGGGAAGGGAGGTTAGGGTAGGGGGTTGGGAATGGGTGAAGGTCACGGGAGTCGGTGCACGCGCCGACCCCCGATTTTATAACATGTGCACACCTGCACATGCATGTTATAAAATCATGCATCCATGTATGCGCACCGGGTAGCGCACGCACATGGATGCCCGCACGTAGCTTTTTTAATTTACCCCATGCTTAGACCTACAGATGAGATTTTAATGATGAAATATAGAAATGCCATCATCTCTGGGAGAAAGCACTAGTCCTTTTTTAAAAATGCATAATGATAATAAAACAACTGATGTTTGCTAGCAATGTTTTTCATGTCTGTATTTTCAGAAGTGTGTATTGAACATGAAATACCTTGTGAAGAAGAAAAAAATGTATATTGATATTTAATAAATGTTGCCATATATATAAATTAGTTAATAAGGAAACATATAAAAGCAACTAATAAACACCCCATGCTCCCCCCACACACCACCCTCCCTCCCCCCCTCCCACTCCCCCCCTCTCCCCTCCTTACCCTCTACAGCCTCCCCCTCCCCTTTTTACCTTATCAAGCCCTCTCTTAACATTACCTCCTCTTTCTCATCTATTTCCCCCCCCCCCCCCGCTCCCTCCCTCCCCCTTCCCCTCTCCCCTCCCCCCTACCCTTTAACATATAATGGAATATAAGGCACCTGCCCCCTCAATTTGTAAATAAGTTTACATATGTAATTTTAAATATGTGCAACATATCTAATCCATAGCGTTCCAATTAAGTTATTCATGCTTGCTTACTCTTTCTCTTGTACTTCACTATTTACCTTATTCTTTACTATCCAATTATTATCCAATTAATAACCAATTATTATCCAATTTCTCCCAGTTAAACACCCTTGTTCAATGTAATTTCCTTTCCTTTCTCAGTTAATTGTAAACCGACATGATGTGTCCTACGAATGCCGGTATATAAAAATGTTAAATAAATAATAAATAAATCTGAATTAACAAAATGTGTCAAGTGTGATTTAAGGATGTATGGAAGGTTTTGGGGGCTACAAAGGGGTACCCCACCACCCCACACAAGCACACAAAACATGTATAGCAAGTATTACTTATGGCTTTATTAAGTCTCATTGATAACAATGCCCAGACTGTAAAATGACTGATATTGCAACCATTTCATTAACTAAGGAATGGACATTGCAATGACTTAGCTGGGGGGGAAGTTGTCTGGGTTAATCTAATGAGGGAGAAACAACGGCCAGGAACCATTAAATCACAGAAGGTTCAACAGACTGTAGTTTTGTGAAGTGGTCCAGGATCTAAAGAGTATTGATAATACACACAAAAGGCCTATAAATGATAATCCAATCAAGAAAACTATCTTATGCTATAAGGGGGGTCTGGGATAGTTGCAGTAGATGTCCATCATATGACAGAGAAGGACCAAGCAGCTTTTGTGTTACAATACACAATGTTTTTGAGGATTGTTGATGGTTATCTGTTATATTAGAAATAGAAATAAAGGGCTGGATTACGAGCATAACCGGCCTTATGCGCGCCGGGCCTATTTTCAAAAGGCCTGGCGGTGTGCATAAAGCCCTGGGATGTGCGTACGTCCCGGGGCTTGCAAAAAGGGGCGGGGGAGGGGGCGGGGCGGGGGCAGGGAGGGGTGGAGCAGGGCAGGGTCAGTGGCTCCTGACACAGTGGCCATTTGCCGGTGTGTCAGATATCACGTGCCGGCAATTGGCCGGCGCGTGCAACTTGCACCTGCCCAGAGGCAGGCGCAAAAGGTACAACAAAAATTTTGGGGGGGGTTAGAGTAGGGCTAGGGGGGGAAAGGTTAGGGGAAGGGGTGGGAAGGTCAGGTTATGGGGTAGGGAATGGGGAAAGGCTACGCAGCTTGGTGCACACAAGGTGCACAATTGTGCACCCCCTTGCGTGCGCCGACCCTGGATTTTATAACTTGCACGCACCTGCACAGGGAAGTTATAAAATCATGTTATGGCATTTTTGCATGTGTTAAGTGCCTTTAACGCATGCGAAAACCAACGCATGGTGCTATGCAAATCTGAAAAAGAGGAGGAGTGGGCTCACAATAACTACACCTTTTTCATGAGAGAGAGAGAGAGAGAGAGACTAGCCATAATGCCCTCCCACTAGATAGGTATTTATATCTCTATGGGAAGCCCACCTAGTAACTCGAGGTGAGGTTTAGGTATTAGTGTAGGGGTTGGGGCCACTTTAACATTCAAAGTGAGACGTATGAACAGCACAGTGGTCTCTTGTGAAGATTTGATCACCTTCAGAGTGAGGAAACCTAGCCAAAGATGAGATTTATGCAATGTTCTCTCAACCTAGTTTGATGTTACCCAGGTAGAGAGTCCATCAAGCTCCGAGATGAGTGGTAAGGGATAGTGGTCTTTCACAGTGATCTCATTTAGACCTCTGTAGTCAATGCATGGACGTAATGTTCCCTGTTTCTTTCCCATGAAAAAGAAGCCTGAGCCAGCAGGAGACTTGGAGGGTCTTATGAAGCCTTTCTGAAGATTCTCCTATATGTACTCTGACATAGCTTTATTCTCTACTACGGAGAGAGGGTAGACCCTTCCTTTGCAGATGTGGCGGTAGCCATCTTCCCGAGGCTAGCGGGGAGAGCAGAGAGAAAGGTGAGGCACAAAGGTCTGAGAACAGCAGACGGAACAGTAAACTTTTCCCCTTGTAAAATAGTGGCTTGCACTTTTTCCACCTCCTTTAAATGGCTTTCCACTTCTTCTATTTTATGACCTTGTAGTGAAACTTCTTTGGCATTTAAGGAAACTTGATTCTTTGTTTCTTGTATCATTCTTTTTAATGTTGTAATAGATTTTTCTAATGATTGCAAAGAAAACCATATAGTTGACAGTTATTTCAGAAGGTGCTTGTAATACAGTCTCAGCATGAGGCATTTCTTTTCTCTCACCTCTCTCTTCCAATGTTGCATCAGCTCCCAGCTCCAGGCCAGAGGCTCCCAGGGTCTCAGCAAAGTCCAGCCTCTCTCCTTCATCCCTCACACAAGGCAGAATCTCCGAACCACGCTCTGTGTTAGCAAAATCCAATGAAGATTTCCTTTGCTGTACCACTCCTTCCCCTCCTCAGGTTCCTCCTGTCGGGGTCGCGGTTCTCCAGTCTCCTCGATCTCCTTCTAGACCTGGTGGTGCCGGCCTGTCTGGACAGTTGGGGCTTAGCGATGTTTCCAGGGTCAGAGGGGAAAGCACACACTCAGCTGCCGTCCCCTCAGCGACCAGCTCACACGGCGTTGGGTGTGGAACCGCCGCAAAAAGCTACCTATGCAAGTTTGGTTGTTCTCTTTCAGAGTGGAGGTAAGATCCACTCCTCTCAACCTTGCCTTTTTCTTAGTATGAGGCATGCTTAGAGGCAAAATCAAAGTTTCAATAAGGAAATTTCAGGAGCTTTCAGCGACACATCTCAGGTGGTCATCTTGAGAGGACGCATTTTTTATTTTTATATTTATACAAGCAAACCTCCAAATAGTTCTCAGCTATGTAAATGAAAAGATATTACCATGTGTTTTTTTACATAATAGACCAAGAGCAGCATATGCCAAAGAAAGCTGATGAATGACCATACAAAAAAACAAAAGATAAACAGAATTGTTAGCATTTATACTGTTATAGTTTTACAAAATTCTTCTTAAAATATTGTAAAATCAATAAATATTGTAAATCAATAAAAAGTATGACCCCCGTGTTAAATTTTTTATTATTATTTCTAATTTTTAACCCATAAAATGATACAAAAGGACCTATTTCCAAAAGAAAAGACAGTGAGAACTTCAGAGAAAGGGAACCAGTGCACAGTGACACAGTAGAGAAAGAATGTGAAAGCTTGGCCTTAGATAATTGTATCGATGATGACGGTGTTTCAGAGGGTTTGGAAAATGTATCTGCAGAAAATGAACTTGTGAATTATGTGCAATTTGTGAGAAGATGGAGTCGTGATTTAGAAAAATGTTATTTATTTATTTTAGTTTTTTCTATACCGGCATTCGTGAGAGTATCACATCATGCCGGTTTACAATAAACAAGGGTTTATTGTAAAATGTAAAATGTAATGGTATACTTTATTCAGAGGAATTTTGTTTTATTAATATAGAGAATGACTTCATTCAGAAATGCACAAGACATTGTGTGGCAAAGCATACAGCATGTTCTAAATGAAATAAGCAACAGAGTTTCATCCATGATTATGTGCAGGTGCATTTACATTCTACAGGTTTTCATAATTCTTTGTATTCAGGAAAGTTAAATCCTCAGGATCTGAATGCTCATGATTTCTTAGATCAAGTTAGTAAACTCATGCAAAGTTATAGAGAAATACAGATCGGCGAGACTTTCCACATTGCTGTTCTTTTATATGGAACAGAGGGGGAGAGGCACGAAGGTTTTTAAGGTCTATTCTATACAGCCAAATAATACATAAAAAGAGAAGACATTTAACAGACTTGAATAACATAAGTAACAATCTATGCTTTGCAGGGAGCCTTGCAACCCTCATGTTACCAATAAAGCTCACAGATGCAGATCTGTTAGACAATGCTAAAAAAAACTGCATGCAGAGCTAGGTTAGTCAGAGCTCTGATGGCACCTGTTAGAATGTACTATAGTACACTTTTACCTACATTAAATATGTGCCTACATGTAAACCGTTGCGATGGTATATAACTTAGCGACGGTATAGAAAAGATTTTAAATAAATAAATAAATAAAAATAAATAAAAAGGTCATGCTATATGATGTCTCAACATTTGAACAACATTTAGGTGTAAACATAAGGGTTGTACTTTATACAAAAGCATGAGGGTGTTTTAAAACAAATGACAGACCTAAATTCCATAATACTGTTTTTATATTGCTACACAATGACCACTTTTATGGAATCTTAGATGTAAAAAAGTTCTATGGTGTGCGAAACTTCTGTAAATTTTGCCAGAAGCAATACAGTCACGATCATAATTGTGCATTATGGTGCCATCTCTGCTTAACAGCAACATGTATAGACAATGTTGGTACACAACAGAGATGTCCTAAATGCAGACTGTATTGTTGTTCTAAAGAATGTATAGAAAGGCATACAGTTCTGGCTTTAAAAAAAGAAGTTGAGTGCTTGTTTAAAATACTGTGTGTGAAGCGTATGTGGATAAAAGGCATAAATGCAGAGGCAGGCAATGTATGCTGTGCTCTGAACCCTTGACCGCTGGCAAAAAACACTTATGTTTTATGCCCCCTATTGATCAAGCATAGATATCTGAAAAATATATATTTTATGATAGTGAATATATGCAGGAAACTGGCTTTCATGTTCCCAATTATATATATGCAACAGATTTAAACAACAAAAGAAACTAGGAGTTCAAAGGTCTTGAGAGTCTTTTTGAGTTTGTTAAGATTTTTTGTGACAAAAAGTTCAAAAGATACACCTTCATAGCACATAATTCTAAAAGCTATGATGGTTATTTTATAGTTAGCGAGCTGCTAAAGGAAAAGATGGATGTATGCTTGTTAGCTCAGAATCCTAAGCTCTTACAAATCACAATCGAACCCCTGGGTATATGATTTAAAGACTCTAAATTTCCTGCCCATGAAGCTTCCACAAGTCATAGGGTTTCAAGGCTGTAATGTGAAGCAGGGTGGCGGATCTAAAACTGTGAAAAGATGCATAGATCTCTTCCAGTATATAACACTGGCATCTGTGTGCAAGGCTATGTATAGGTTTATGTTTTTAGAACCCAGGACCGTGGCACTTATCCTTTCAGACAACTATCACAGGCACACAAAAAGACGTTCATCACCCTCTGTCCAGTGGCTGATGTATACAGAGGCCAAAGGGCAAATATAGATCACCCATGCTTTAAAGGGGGATGAAAAGCAGGTGGGTCCCTATTTTCTTGATGGTTATGCACTTATTGATGAGGTACAAACAGCTTTTGAATTTAATGGCTGTTTTTTCCATGGTTGTCCGAGGTGTTAAAATGATAAAGACCAGAAACTTTAACAGCTACAACATTTGGTTTCTCAATTACAAAACACAAATCAAAGCAGATTTCCTGAAAAGAACATGTGGGAACATGAATGGAAAAGAATGGTGAAAGAAAATATCAGGGGTTGTGCAGACTTTCTGGTTAAATCTGACTTAGAGCAGCCATTAGTACCCAGAGATGCCCTTTTTGGAGGTAGAACCAATTCTGTTTGCTTGTACTATAAAGTCAGGCCTGGTGAAAAAATACATTACTATGATTTTACCAGTCTATATCCATTTGTCAATAAAACTAAGGAATATCCAATTGGCCACCTGCAAATCATTTATGACAATTTTGGCCCCCCTCAGACTATTTTGGGTTTGTTAAAGCCAAAGTGTATCCACCACAAAAGATCTTTTTCCCTGTATTACTAGTCCATGTGGGTGGTAAGCTCATGTTCCCGCTGTGTCATACATGTGCTGACAACAGTCATCAGGAAATGTTTACCCACTCGGATGAGGAGAGAGCCCTCATAGGGACTTGGTGCACTGTAGAGATGGATGTGGTGTTGCGTTCGTGCCTGCTTTCACCCTCGCTTCACCCTCTCTACCTGTGTGGCGACTCCCTCCATGCCTGATGGACGGCTTGATGCCGCGGCGTCTCCATGCCGCTTCTCCCCAGCATCCCCGGGCCGGCTCGACACTGCGGATCCACCATGTTCCTGATGATGTAGGGCATGTGCGCGCGCTCCAAAGTATATACCAGCAAGGGCACGAACCTCAGGGGCGTCCCCCTGTATTGACGTCATCTGCTTCCAACATAAAAGGTTTTTACTTTTGCTAACAGATCGAGTTAGCAAGGACTCCGATTGGACTAGCTTTGGCTCTCCAAGACTACTTTGCACCCAAAGGATTGTTTGCGGGATTTCCATCGGACCCGCTTCACTCTTGCAACATTGCCTCTCCGGCCCTACCAGGGGTACCCGCTCCTCAGGGGCCTCATTCTCTTTCTCTATTTCAAATTACAGAAAGGAACCGGTTCTCGCTCCTCGAGGGCCCATGTTCCTAAACTCTCTAAAGACTCGCCATTGCCTGGAAGCGATCGCAAGAGACGGACATTGTGAGTTCTTATTTCAGACTACAGATAGGAACCGGTACTCGCTCCTCGAGGGCCTATGTTCCTGAATACTCTGAAGATTCTCCTTGTCCAGAAGCTATTGCATGTACAGACATTGTGAGTTACTATTTCAGAAGATATATAGGAACCGGCACTCACTCCTCGAGGGCCTATGTTCCTGAACATTCTGAATATTCTCTACTGACTAGAAGCTATTCCAGATACAGATTATTGTGAGTTACCATCACTCTCTCAGAGCTTTCCCTGGAACCAGGTCTCGCTCCTCGAGGGCCTAACCCTTTCCAGCTACTGAGCCATTTCAAGACCTTATGTGAGTTATCATCTAGTACTGGCTATGTATATCTGCATACCCTGTCTATTCACTATCTACAGTCTCTTTGCAGCTTAGCAACCTTGGAATCGCAGTTCCAGTATCTGAGGGACTTCAGCCCTGCCGGGCATACCAGCTCACTACTGCCACCTCTGGTGGTTATACTACCTTTCTAATAAAAGATCTATCTGTGTCTGTCTCCATACTCCAGCCTAGCCGGTGGTCCCTCTCGGGACTCCCTCCTGGGGGCGCTGTCATCTGCCATCGGCCCAAGGATTCACCTATCTACTTTCTGTCCAGCTGAGCACCATCTCCAGTACTCCGCTGGTACAGATTGCCAACTCTGCAGTCTACATCATAACATATTGCCATTCCTTAGCAGACCCATAGGAGGCAGTACACAACAGATTGCTACCTCCTCCTTTCCAAAGGAGCCACAGCACAACAGATTGCTAACTCCTCCTTTCCAAAGGAGCCGAAACTAACATGTTGCTGTTGCAAAAGGGTATGTGGTTGCTGAAATTTGTGAAATATGGCACTTTGAACGTAAATCTGACAGTCTGTTTTCTGAATACATAAAAATGCATCTCCGTCAAAAACAAGAGGCCTCTGGTTACCCTCAATAGTGTACTGATGTAGAAAAACAAAATATGTATATATCGGATTTTTATTTTAAAAAAGTGTGGTTTTATGGCCAGAACAGGTTAGTATATAAACCCTGCAAAGTGCCAACTTGCTAACCTTTTCTTAAACTCTTTGTGGTGGAAGTTTGGCCAAAGAACAAATCTACCTGTTACAAGTGTTGTGAGAGATCCTGACGATCTCTAAAAGTATTTGTTTTCACCCGAATATGAGGTTTCATCATGTGACTTTACTGATGATGAAACAGCCTGTATGACATGGAAGCACTCAAAAGACCTCAGCATGCTGTCAGGTAATACAAACATCTTCATTGCCTGTTTCACGACAGCTTATGCTCATTTAGAACTGTACAGCCTGCTTGACAGTTTGCAAGAATGTTGTCTGTACCACAATACAGACTGTGATATTTGTGAGTTGTGAGAGGGACAGTGACCCCCCTTTGGGAGATTATTTAGGTGAGCTGATGAGCGAGATACCTGCAGATGAGCATATCACAGAGTTTGTATCGGCAAGGCCCAAAACATACGGCTACAAACTGTCAAGCGGAAAGACCTGTATGAAAGCGAAATCCGCTCTAAGGAAACATGCACTGTCGACAGCGGGCCCTTCACTTTGGAACTCACTCCCTCCAGACCTGCGTCTGGAACCATGCCACACTACATTTAAAAAGAAACTTAAGACTTGGTTGTTCAAACTAGCTTTCCCCTAGAACCAAGAACAGGACAAAAGTCTTTTCACTCCCACAATGATATTTTTCAGATCTATCTTATTCTTCCTTATTCAATTAGAGATTCATATATTCATGCTGTCTACATACAGTCTACATACATATACTCATGCGGACTTACATATCTCCATGTTATTTATTGATTTATTAACCGCATGTTTATTAACAGTTTAATAGTATTTACTATTTGCTTACTTCTATTAATTTGTTTCAAAGTAAAAACTTGTTTACTTCGTTTGTTTCAATGTAAAAACTTGTTTACGTCTTTTGCTCAATGTAAAACTTCGTTGTTTAATCCTGTTCTATGTAATCCGCTAAATGTAGCGTTTGTTACTGTTCTATGTAAACCGGGGTGATATGTATATTATACAGGAACCTCCGGTATATAAATTATTTAAATAAATAAATAAATAAAGTGAAAGGGATTACGCTAAGGGGTAGATTTTAAAAGAAGCGCGATCAGCCTACTTTTGCTTGCGCATCAGACTCAAGCAAAAGTACGCTGGATTTTAGTAGATACGCGCGGAGCCGCGCGTATCCACTAAAATCCTGGATCGGCGCGCGCAAGGCTATCGATTTTGTATAGCCTGCGCGCGCCGAGCCGCGCTGCCTCCCCCCGTTCCCTCCAAGGCCGCTCCGAAATCGGAGCGGCCTCGGAGGGAACCACAGGTTGTAGATAATGGATATTGCAATTGTCTGCTGTGGTATAATATATCCTCACAATGTTTATTGAAAAAGTTCATAATACTGTTAGGGAAGAATAAGCTATCAGGCTGATCAAAAAATTCTCCTGTGCCATTTTCAGTCACATAAATTGCTAACCAGTGTTCTCCAGGAAGGTCAGTGGGGATGGGTATTTACTACCAAGCTTGCAGGTTTCCTTTCTATTTATACATCTGACAGCCAGTCACTGGGCAGGATGTCTATAAAAGAGTTTGTAACATACGGATCCTTCTTTAAAATATGGAAGATCTGTACGGTATTCGTTATTAGGGATGTGAATCGTTTTTTGACGATTTAAAAAAATCGTCAGATATTTTTTAAATCGTCAAAAATCGTTAGAGTCGCGATACAATAGAAATTCCCCCGATTTATCGTGAAAAATCGTAAATCAGGGGAGGGGGGAGGGCGGGAAAACCGGCACATCAAAACAACCCCTAAACCCACCCCAACCCTTTAAAACGAATCCCCCAGCCTCCTGAACCCCCCAAAATGTTTTAAATTACCTGGTGGTCCAGTGGGGGGGTCCCGGCGCGATCTCCCGCTCTCGGGCCATCGGCGCCATTTTGCCTGCCACTAAAAAAAATGGCGCCGATGGCCCGATAAAAAAAAAAACCACCCGACCCTTTAAAATGACCCCCTTAGCCTCCCCCACCCTCCCGACCCCCCCCCCCAAACCTTTTAAAATTACCTGGTGGTCCAGTGGGGGCACGGGGAGCGATCTCCCACTCTCGGGCCATCGGCGCCATTTTTATTAACGCAGCCGATGGCCCGAGAGCGGGAGATCGCTCCCCGCACCCCCACTGGACCACCAGGTAATTTTAAAACGGTTTTTGGGGGTTTGGGAGGGTGGGGGAGGGTTTTTTTGTTATCGGATCGGGCGCAGCCGATAAAAAAAAAATCGAGCCGGACGATAAAAATTTTAAGATTTTGAATCGGAACCGGAACCGATCAGATTCCGGTTCCAATTCACATCTCTATTCGTTATCATAGATAATCAAAAAGGACATTCCTTCTGTGGTTAATTTCTATCACGTTGCCAAAGACACCATACACAATCATATTCACCGTGTGTGGCAAAACGGATTTCAACCTGCAGATAACCTGTGCACTCCTGGTCAGGTGATAGGTCAAAGGCCAGTAAGGTATAACCTTGCTAAAACTCATGAATATCAATCAACAGAGCACTGTCTTTCAAATGTTTACCCGTCGCTTGAACCAGCTGCATGTATTCTCTGACACAGTATCCATTCTCGAAATCTGGTTGGAGAGGTTTCCCGGGGACTTGCTCAACGTGCAGCAAAGTTAAAATTGTAATGTTTAAAATTGAAGGGCTTATCCACAAAGGCCAATATGATAAGTTTGGGTAACTGCCCCAAAAAGAGGTTTTCCTGGTTGGTCACATGGGCGCCAGCAGGTTTGCTAAAGACTTTCAGCCCTATGCGTCTACCTTGTACTTGGCATTAGCTCTCAGCATTGCTTCTGCATGCCCCAGATGCACTCCCAGGGACACTTTCGCTCTCCTTACAAAGAGGGCTGCAGATAAAATAAGGAGCTTGTAGTTCTCATTGGCATCTCTGCTCATTAAGGAGAATGTATCTTTGTTCCATTTTAGTTTAATTTTCACATCCACGCCATTTATGAGCAGCTTTTCTTGAAAAAACAGATCGCTATGTAAATGCCCCAGTAGCTCTACTTTATGGCTAGCTGTTGTGAAAAAAGTTATTTCGGTAAAACCGGCATTACAGGGCCCCAAGTCTCTCACTTCATGGTTTCCGGCTGTGTCTTTTTATAAAACAGGTCGCTTGTAAACTGTGTTTTGAGAGGTCCTTCACCATAATTGAGAAGCAGCTCTATGAGGGCTCTGTAGGGGTTACAGTTGTTGCTCTGACTAATGAATCGGTCTCCGAGAGTGACATCCAGCTGGCTAAAAATAGAGGCCACAGATAGTTCACGAGAACTACTTTGGCCCCTTACGTGAAGATCAGTCCCATCTTCTTTCCCAGTTTTACAGGTCAGATACAGCAACATGTTCAAATCCAGGTAATCCTCGCCATGTCTGGCTATATAAAAATCTAAAGGGGCTGTTTCTGACAAGGCAGATAATAGTGGAATCTCCACATAAATACTTTTTTCGATGCTGGTTTGTGTGGGGGCCAGTTGAATCAGATCCAATTCTGATTTACAGCATTCTTCAGACCCCTGATGTACAAAAGCCATAGTGCTTCCCAGTGAAGAGGTTTCTCTTCTTAGCCTTGCAGTTAGTCTTTTAAGAGTTGACACCTTTGGGCTTTTTTGTTTTAAAAGGTTCAGGAGACCCCTGTTGATTGGTTCTCTTTCTTTTAACAGCTCTTCTAATAACCACTAATCCTGACCCCTCCTGCTCTGTGTTATTGTTCATTTTATTCAGGATGGCTGTTGTGACATGGCCCATAACATCTTTGGCGATGTTTTTTGCTGCACTTTTCACATGCAGTTTAACAATCTCAAATGCTCTTCTCAAAACTAGGTATTGCTTTTCTAAAGAGGCTACGAAACACATCACCTATCCCCACCCTGTACGTATCCGAAAGACCTTGACTGGCTTGTGCTGCATAATAATTTCTGTATGGGTCAGGGTCCCCAATAGTCTTTAACTACAACTATTTTAAAAAAACAGCTTTCTGAGGTTACAGGTGTAGCTTAAGGATCACTTTACTGTAGCAAAATGAGACGTGTTGGTTCTTGTCTGTCTTTATTTCAAATGTTATGGTGTCAATGTGCTGCTTGTTCACAGGGACATAATGCAGCTTATAATAAGTGAAGGTGATAAACTCGTCTTTACCCACTTTAGAGGGAACACAGCGAAGTAGCTACACAAAATGGTCTCCCACCAACTGGTGCTCTACAATATCTGTGTACAGGTATAGGATATTAAACCCACCTGTGGTATCTGTTGGAAATAGCGAACGCCTCGTATTCACTTTAGCTTCTAGCCCCAAAATGGTCGCTAAATCACTAAATTATTGCATTCTCCTCTGACTTTAATTTGATTCTTCGGCTATTGGGGTCATAAATGGCATGAGTTTAAGGAGACTATTTCATGTTGTGGTTCATTTGGTCCACTAGGCTTTGATTGGTTGCATAATACCCTCTTCGTACAACAAAGTGATGCTCCATGCTTCCTTCTTCTGTGGTTCACAGGGACACATCGCTGTGTCGTGGTTAAAAGGTGAGGTGAAAGAGGCTATTTTAGCCAAAAAAACATCCTTCAAAAATTGGAAGGATCCATCTGAAGAAAATAGGATAAAACATAAGCATTGTCAAGTTAAGTGTAAAACATTGATAAGACAGGCGAAGAGAGAATTTGAAATGAAGTTGGCCATAGAGGCAAAAACTCATAATAAAAACTTTTAAAAATATATCCAAAGCAAGAAACCTGTGAGGGAGTCGGTTGGGCCATTAGATGACCGAGGGGTTAAAGGGGCTCTTAGGGAAGATAAGGCCATTGCAGAAAAACTAAATTAATTCTTTGCTTCCGTGTTTACTAATGAGGATGTTGGGGAGATACCAGTTCCGGAGAAGGTTTTCAGGGGTGATGAGTCAGACGAACTGAACAAAATCACTGTGAACCTGGAAGATGTAGTAGGCCAGATTGACAAAGTAGAGAGTAGCAAATCACCTGGACCAGATGGTATGCATCCTAGGGTACCGAAGGAACTTAAAAATGAAATTTCTGATCTATTAGTTAAAATTTGTAACCTATCATTAAAATCATCCATTGTACCTGAAGACTGGAGGGTGGCCAATGTAACCCCAATATTTAAAAAAGGCTCCAGGGGCGATCCAGGTAACTATAGACCAGTGAGCCTAACTTCAGTGCCGGGAAAAATAGTGGAAACTATTCTCAAGATCAAAATCGTAGAGCATATAGAAAGACATGATTTAATGGAACACAGTCAACACGGATTTACCCAAGGGAAGTCTTGCCTAACAAATCTGCTTCATTTTTTTGAAGGGGTTAATAAACATGTGAATAAAGGTGAACCGGTAGATAAAGTGTATTTGGATTTTCAGAAGGGTTTGACAAAGTCCCTCATTTTATTATTTATTTATTTAATTCTTTTTGATATACCGATACTCAAGATACATGTCTTATCGTACCGGTTTACAGCGAAACAAAGGGATAACCAGCAATATAGGCGAAAGTTACAAAAAACAGGGAGATGAATTCAGGGCAACTAAGATAGGTAGAATTAGCTTAACATAGTGCTAAGATAGAGTAAGCAATAAGCAATTAAAATTTTTAAAATTTTTAAAATTTAAAAAATGGTAGACAACAAGCAATAGTAAACAACAAGCAATTTAAATAGTAACTTGGCATGAGACCTGGATGGCACTCAAACAGTTCTTCAAGGGGTGATTAAATCTATACAGAGTGATGAAAAGAAAAACGGAATTTGTGTTGAGTCTTAGGGGAAGAGGGATAAAGAGGGAATGGGTTAGGAGACCGAAGAGGTGGGTGAAGGGGGATCAGAGGGCTACGAAAACTAAAAAGTCATGGGATAGGAGGCGATGTCCTTTTGTGGATTACAAACTGGTTAAAAGACAGGAAACAGAGAGTAGGATTAAATGGTCAATTTTCTCATTGGAAAAGGGTAAACAGTGGAGTGCCTCAGGGATCTGTACTTGGACCGGTGCTTTTCAATATATATATAAATGATCTGGAAAGGAATACGACGAGTGAGGTTATCAAATTTGTGGATGATACAAAATTATTCAGAGTAGTTAAATCACAAGCAGACTGAGATACATTACAGGAGGACCTTGCAAGACTGGAAGATTGGGCATCCAAATGGCAGATGAAATTTAATGTGGACAAGTGCAAGGTGTTGCATATAGGGAAAAATAACCCTTGCTGTAGTTACACAATGTTAGGTTCTATATTAGGAGCTACCACCCAGGAAAAAGATCTAGGCATCATAGTGGATAATACTTTAAAATTGTCAGCTCAGTGTGCTGCAGCAGTCAAAAAAGCAAACAGAATGTTAGGAATTATTAGGAAGGGAATGGATAATAAAATGGAAAATGTCATAATGCCTCTATATCGCTCCATGGTGAGACCACACCTTGAATACTGTGTACAATTCTGGTCGCCACATCTCAAAAAATATATAGTTGCGATGGAGAAGGTACAGAAAAGGGATGGAACAGCTCCCCTATAAGGAAAGGCTGAAGAGGTTAGGGCTGTTCAGCTTGGAGAAGAGACAGCTGAGGGGGGATATGATAGAGGTCTTTAAGATCATGAGAGGTCTTAAACGAGTAGATGTGACTCGGTTATTTACACTTTCGAATAATAGAAGGACTAGGGGGCATTCCATGAAGTTAGCAAGTAGCACATTTAAGACTAATCGGAGAAAATTCTTTTTCACTCAATGCACAATAAAGCTCTGGAATTTGTTGCCAGAGGATGTGGTTAGTGCAGTTAGTGTAGCTGGGTTCAAAAAAGGTTTGGATAAGTTCTTGGAGGAGAAGTCCATTAACGGCTATTAATCAAGTTTACTTAGGGAATAGCCACTGCTATTAATTACATCAGTAGCATGGGATCTTCTTAGTGTTTGGATAATTGCCAGGTTCTTGTGGCCTGGTTTGGCCTCTGTTGGAAACAGGATACTGGGCTTGATGGACCCTTGGTCTGACCCAGCATGGCAATTTCTTATGTTCTTATGTGGTGACAACGTACTTATGGTCTACTGTAATTTTATCCCATATGTGCGGGTACTGTATTTCCACCAGCCCCACTTCCCATGGGCCATGTAGGTCCAAAGGCCTAGTTAATTGTGTCGTGAAATTAGAGCTGGTGTTTTGTGGAAGTATCCTCACAGAGGCATTACTAAGCAGCATTATATAAAATCCCCCTTCATTCATTTTTTCTTTTTTATGATACAAGGCCTTTTCAAATCAAACATCTTGAATCTCTTATGCTTTTATCCAACTGTTACATTTTTCAGGCCACCCTCGCCATTTCACAAAGCACTGCTTGTTCTTACCTCTCCCTTTTACCTTTAGAACCTTATCAATGTGGTATATTCTATCCTGTCGAGGATTGACTTTCAGCAATTCTTCAGGATAAAAAGAACCTTGAACGGCTTCCTCACCATAATCTTGTATCTTGTACACTGTTTTCTGCCCCCTGTTTAAGGCATTAGTTATTATAAATATCTCATCTGTCCATGTTTGTTCATAATCTTTTTCAATTTTCCCTTTAGTTTTTGACAGTCTAACATGATCCCCCTTTTCAAAAAATGGCTTAGCAGTTTCATATTTATTGTTATTGCCGTAGATTACTTTCCAGAACTGCAGAGAGTTTGAGGCTGTTACATCGATGGGGCAGGCCTATATTGTTCTGTGAAAGCTGTGGTTATAACTATTCACAAAAGCCTGAAGCACATCTTCAATTCTTCATATCGCAAAGTGTTGTGCGATGTAAAGTATCGCCACATTTTGGATTTTAAAATCCTGTTAAATCTCTCCACAACCGCTGCCTTAAATGATGAACGCCTCTGTATTTTAACGAATTTTTCACAGAGCTATTTAAAAACTCTTTACCCCTGTCTGTTTGTATTTTATTGGGAACTCGGTTGCCTTTAAATATAATTTCAAATACCTTGGCCACTTCACAACCTGTTTTTGTTTTTAGGCTCACAACCCATGCATATTTTGACAAAACATCTATCGTCATCAAAATGTATTTGTAGCCGCTGTTATAACTGGACAAGACGGTCAGGTCGACCAGATCAGCTTGCCATTGCGCATCCACATCAGACACTATCAGCTGAATTTTAAATCAGTTACGCACGTGGCCGGGCCTTGCGTGCGCCCTGCATTTTCAAAGGGGCCCGGCCACGCGCGGAACCCCCATTATGTGCAGAAGAGCCGGGCTCAGAGAAAGGGACAGGGAGGGGCCGGGCTGGAGGCAGACAGTACAGCAGCCATTTGCCGCTGTGCCAAGGAAGCACATGCCGGAAGTCAGTTGGTGCGCGCAAGTTGCTTCTGCTCCGACGGAGCAATAAGCAACAAAATAAAAAAAGGGAAGGTAGGAGAAAGGGTTTAGGGGGTAGGGAAGAGAGGGGAAGAGAGGGGAAGAGAGGGGAAGAGGGAGGATGGGTAGGGGGTTAGGGAACTTTCCTCCCAGTCCGCTCCTTAATTGGAGCGGACTGGGAGGGAACTTGGGAGGCCCGATTGCGTCGCCACGCATAATCTTATAAAATTGTCCCCCTCTGCACGCGCTACCTGCAGATGCGCGGATTATAAAATCCCGCAAGTGGCCATGGGATTTTATAACATGCGCGCGTTATAAAACCGGCATGTCCATGTGCGCGCTGGGAAGCGTGCACACCTGGACACGCGTACGCACCTTTTAAAATCTACCTCTATGGTTTTGTTTCTTTTAAAATGTATCCTAGCAGGTCTGTGTAAGGAATAAGCATCTTGATCTGTAAGCCATTCAGTCACTTGTTTTCTGGTCACTGTCTCATTACATGTTGTAGCAGCCTGAAAAAGAGGATTTATTCCACCAAAACTTCCTACAGTGCCTGGTTCATAATAAATTTTATTTAAGAGCTGCTTGTGCTGTATTGTTTTGTATGGCTGTAAACACAGAGATCTGTTTTTTTAAAAGAAAATTAAATCCTTGTTTTATTCACTTTTGCAGTCCCCCAACCTCCAACAGCCAACAAGCTGTTAAATATCCTTTTAGTATACCACAAAAGAGCTGCTCAAATTTCACTCTGCAAGGATAGGGGCCGTTGGGTTTCTACAGTGAGGGGAGGAGGGAAGGGGGTAATTCTCCCTATCACTGTGTACAGAATGAGAGAAAGTTTCCTGCCACATCACATCTAGTAATGTTTAAAACAGAGGGGCAAGAAAAAACCTGCTTCCAGCTCTGTCATCATTAAAAAGTGACAAGGAACATTTCTGTTGATGTTGGGGGGGGGGGGCGCATTTTTGGGTGTGGGTTGGGTTTGTGTTGTACTTCCGGTGAGATCATCAAAAACAGCCGGAGTCCATTCATTTTATCATCATTAAAAAGCAACAGGGCCTTTTCTGATGATGTTCTAGGGAGCGTGTTTTTGAGGGTGTGGTAAGGGTTGGACTTCTGGTGATATACCAGTGACATCATAGGGGGGTTTGGTTTGGGGCAGGGAATGGGAGGGGCCACTCCATTCACTTCTATTGGGTGGGAGGAACATGGGCAGGGTCAGGGATGGAGCTAGAGGCATGGTCGGGGTGGGATGGGTGTGGCCAGGGGTGGAGTTTGGGGGCATGGCGTGGGTGGGGCTACACCCATTCACTTCTATGGGAGTGGGCAGTGCTTAGAATGGAAGTGCATGCTGAATGGCTGATGTCAGTTTTGAGTGACAGTGTACCCATAGACTACTTACAGTACCTGAATGTAATCCGCTTTGAAGTGCTGAAAAGCAGAATATAAAAATCTAAACTAAAATAATAAGAATAAAAAAATAAATAATGTCATCTTTACACTGAAAGCCATGTGCACACGCAGCGTCAGGGATTATGTGCACACCATACATTTAGAATATTGTAGCTTTATTTCCTGCTACCCAGAATTAGTAAGAGAAGAGCTTGAACTTTGGTTCAATTTTGCCACTGCTTCAGCCCCCTTGGAGGTTTGGCAAATCATCATAAACACTAAGATAAGCTGCTAATAATCATTCAGCATCTCCGTTTTCCCCCACCCCCACGCCTTGCACTCAGTCAGAGGCAAGGAAGACAGAATTCCCATCAGACCAGAATGCAACCTTCAAGGGGACCAGGGTCCTGTAATCATTGGGAAAATATTTAAGATCTTGTATTTCTTGTTTCCAGATCTTTTTCTGGTCACAAGCTCTGCAGCATGGCAGGAAGTGGGCACCAGTAAGTGTGAGGAGGTGCCAGGGTCTGTAGGATAGGGAGCTTGGAGGAGGTGTGGGGAGCAGGAAGATAAGACTGTAGTAAGAAGAATCTGTGGGGCCTTTCATTTAAGATGATGCTGAGATAATTGAGTTTCATCCTTTCAGTCCTTGGCCAAGGAAAGAAGCAGTCCTGCACATGGGAAGTGATGGGAAAAGGGAAAGATATGGGAAAAGTCTTCTGCAGAGGAGGATACTGTGGTAAAGGGCAGCCACTGGCACCAGCAAGTCACTGCATGCACTGTGCAAAGGAATGCCCCCTACAGGTGTGAGCTATTTCATACCAGCCCCCAATGAGAGGGTGAGAAAAGTCACAGCAACCAGCCAGACCAGTATTAGCACCAATACCTGATGGAACAGCAGGAGGAGATGTAAATCATCAGGACTCCTAAAGTCATGGGGCCCCATTACTCTCAATCACACAGTGCCAGCCTCATGTAGCGCTAAGATGTCTAGGCCTCAGATATTGTGGTGCCCATCCTGGGCAAGTGGGCTGGTGGGGACACACTTTGGGATATTTTCAACTGATCATGAGATCCAATTTCGAGTGTGATCTGAAACCAAATTTCCATATCAGTATTTCAGCAGGACAAAAGAGATGAACACAGTTCCCATCTGAAAGCATCACTGACCACCATCCTCCTTGGACAGTGGGTCGTGACTTCCTGGCTACCAATGGCTAAAAACAGGGAACAGTTGCCAATGTTTCCTTTTTGGTGGGGTGGGTGGGGGTAGGGGAGGAGCTGGGTCTTTGTCTGGTTTAAAAAAAAATATCATTTTTCCCACATTTTCCCACCTGAAAGCTCCCAGAAGAAGGCCTCTTCATTCTTTATTCCCCAAATCCCCCTTTTAACCACTTTTGCTGGTAGAATGTGAGCACACTTCTGTGTGATGGGCTAGGTCAGTGGCACGTGTGTACAGCAGAGAATCCTGAAGGTTTAAAATCAAGAGGTGAAACTATATGTCAGTAAGGCCTCTGAGGCCAATAGCAGGTATCTGAGATAATGAAGCCCTCCTGTGCAATGGTGGAGGCCCACTAGGTCCAAAGGCCAGGCATGGGACCAGGATGAAATGTTAAGTGAAGAAACACTAACAGAAGCAGCAGCTCCAGGGGTCTATGTCTTCTGAGTCTCTGTCAGGCCAGTTGTGGTCTCCCTTCCAGAGGCCTCTTCTGGAGGGATTACAGAAACTGAATTTAAAGGCATCTTCTCCTCTGTACTCTGGTCCCCGTCCCTGGTTTTTGACCACGCCAACAAGTTTCTCCAACTCTTTCCTGCATGTTAAATAAAAAGATATCAGAATAAATATGGTCCTATCATCCAGGACTCTAAAATGCACTTCAGAGAGTCTGAGGCGCCAATCCTAGGATTCTCAGAATCTGGTCTGGCTGGTACTTGGACAATATTAGGGCACACTCTCCATATTGAATCTATGCAACAAAAACTCCACCAGGGAGGACACTCTTCCTCCAATCCAGGACTGACCCAATGTCCCAGCATGATGTCAGGGGAACAATCTTCCCTCTGATCCAGTATTGACCTAGTGTCACATTATGATGTTAGAAATCACTCTTCCCTCTGACCAATGTATCAGACCAGTATATAGGGTCACTTTTCCCTTTCATCCAGTGTCCCAGCATGGTATAAGAGGGCACGATGCCATCTTTCATGTAAGACATTACTCTAGGGTCCTGTCTATGAACACTGGAAATCCCAGGGCACTTTACTGAGAGACAGATATTTATTCTAAGGTGAGGGCTGAATTACATCGCTGGTCTGGGCGTACAGTCTCTCATCCGGAAGCAGCCCGAGGCAGACAACAGGAATTACCATTGCTTTTTGTGAAATTGGCACCGACATAGTCACAGAAGGCCTCTGCACTTTAGTGATTGTTCTGCATAATGCAAGTACTTGTGACCTGGACTGGCCACTGTCGTACACAGGATGCTGGGCTTGATTAGGGTTGCCAACTGGCTCCAGATTTTCAGGACAGGTTGATCCCATCCTGGTTTTACACCCCTGCATGCAGGTACTTATAGTTTTGCTTTTCTTAGGGAATACAATAGGGAAATCAGAATCAATCCCAGCATGCAATGGGGGAAAACCAGGACAGGATCAACCTGTCCTGCAAATCTGGAGCCAGTTTGCAACCTTAGGCTCAATGGACCCAGCATGGCACTTGCTATGTTTTTATATTGTAAGAATAACACTCCCTCCCCAGTGCAGAAAGATTTCCAGGGCAGGATTAGCAGATGCTGCCTGCACTGGGTCTGTATACAGCACACAACCCACCTCTGGAAGGGTAAATGCCAGAGTCACCAGGACTGCTCTGGTTGGAGTCCTCATAGATCTCAGGTTCTTCATGCAGGAGGCCCATGTCCCGGTTCCAGTTATGCCAGTTCATTTCTTCCACCCTGACAAGACAGAGATTTTAATGATGGCTTAAAGGGGCACTCAGGAAGACAAACAGACAAATAAAGGTACTCTCTCTCCCTGCTAATGTTTTAGAGTTGGGGAGACATATAGACAGGCTTACAGAAGTGATGTCTCTCGCTGCTAAGGCTACCGGAGTACTTTTTCAAAGACTTGGATGCCTGTTAGGTGGGTATAAATAGAATGAACTCACTTAAATTATCTGTTTGCATGTGAGACTGAAAGTATGTGCACAATCTGGGCCACATACAAAACAGGCATCCCTGGAAGGGACATTCTGGTGCCATGTACCCTTAGCTTTTCAAAAGGTAAGCAGGTAGAATAAAAGTGCCTAACTTACACTCCCGTTTTACTTTGTCTGCATTTGCTCCCACAATCAATGTGCCTGGGTAATGTTCTGGCCAAGCTGAGCAACAGAACGCCAACATCTTTTTCTCTATCTGGCACCTCTTTAGCCAATTTTGTGGTTTAAACTGCTCGTGACCAGCAACTCCCACAGTCTACAGGGCCCTGCTTCAGACTGTGAAAGGGCTGGAGTGGTGCCAGGTGGTGGGAAAGGTATCAGCGGTCCTTCTCCCCCCACCCCACATACCTTGTGTGTGAAGTTTGCCGGCTTCTGTGTGGGTTTGTAAGTGTGCGTGTGACTGCAGTTACAAGGGTGTCTGCAGGTACTGCTCACCCAGGGCCTTTGTCGCCCAAGACAAACGAGGCCCTAGACACTTATGCCTCCTGTGGGTGCTTTCCATGACTGCAAAAAGATGCAGGCACCCCCCCCGGGAGCACCTCTGCCACACGAGGGCAACAGTGTACAGGCAATGGGGCACTTTCTGTCTCGTTCAGGGCAGGCTGTTTTCAAAGGTAAGCCAGGGGCTTAAGAGATTGTCCTCACTCTGCCTGGCAAAGGTGAATTAACTTAGAAAGGAGATAGCCCATGGTCACTTCCTTTTTTTGAAGTCCAAATGCCAAGGGAGAATAATAAAACTACTTTAAAAGACAAATGTTCTGTGAACCAACTGGCAGTCCTTTTGTTGGTTTAGACAGAGAGATACCAATGCAAATTCTTTCCTTTGAAGCCACAGAAAAACGTTCAGTTAGCCTCTGTCTCCCCAGCAATAGGAGAGCTATGGCTGGAAGCCAGTGCTATTATCTCCTGGCTTGTAATGACACCCAGTGGATGTGACTGCAATTGCTAGTAGGAAATGCTATAGATAATTTTCCAGGAGCGAAAATTGTGATTCAAATGGATCTATGGCATTTCTTGAATCAAAGCTTGGGTGTGTAATGAGAATAAGGTGATTGAATGCTATTGCTAACAAACCTTTTTAAGGGAAGGAAATGTGAACATACAGATTTATTGATTTTTGTTGTATTTCTAGTTAGATGTTAGAAGAACAGTAGTAGGATTAGTATCTGCACACATGCAGTACTAGGCTGACCCAATTGCAGGGAAATTTGGAAGATTTGTCATAATCTTATGTATTATATAGAGTAGAGAGGGAGTAATTCATTTTTGTGTGTGTGTGTGTGTGTGTGTGAGAATCCCTTGAAGCAAGGGATCTGGCTGTGTACTGGACTCCAAGCATCTGCAATAGCTTCATCAAGCACCCAACAGAGAAGCTCGTCTAAAAAGGATTCAGAGAATCTCAAGAAACTTCACTGAGAATTTATATTATTCTTCTGGCCAGAATTTGGGTGGGAATTTTGAAATATTTTGCAAGAGAAGTGAACGGAGATTTGGGGTGGGAGTAGTCAGTTTTTATATGTAGTTTACAAACTAATTTTCCTGAATTTCTACTGCTAATTAATTTTCTTTCTTTCTTTTACCAAAATGCCAAGCATCTGTTCTTGCTGTAGAGCATAAGAACCATAAAGTGCACAGATTTTATGTGAATTACATGCAATAGTAATAATACATAGTGGGTTCTATTCTATTGTTTCTTGCTTTATCCTCGGCTCCAGGCTCTGCTCCCTATCCCTGGGAGAACCCTTAGTTGTGTGGGCGCACCCTATATACACATCTGAGAGGTGGTCTCTCCCATATATGGTGGGGGGTTTAGGCAAATAAGACCATTTCTGCAGGTAAAACGTTTCTTATCCCAGAACTCACTTTGAAAATGGTGCTCCCAGAGCCTTCCTGAAAAAGTTCTTGTCAATGCTGGGACAGGCGGCAGGCTGACAGACGTACGGATCTGCCAACTCCCGTTGCTAAGGCTGAACCTGACTGCTCTGCTTTCTTGCATATGGCTCAACCAAGGCAGCAGAAATCAAGGATCAGGTGGCTAATGTTGATCATACAAATGATTTGGCTATTGGTTTAATTAGTTAGTTGCTATATTAGCTCAAAATGCCAGTAGAATTCCAACCACTTCAATCTTTGACAAAATGCAAAGGCAAAATGTATTTGTATCACAGAGAAGAAACTCAGCCCTTTGAAGGATGCAAACAGATCTGATTTTCATGTATTCAAAATATACAAAGTAGCCTCACCTACAGACCTGATGTATGCAAATAACCTGACGAACATTCATTGTGGACATCCTGTTAAGCAGACTGGTTTGTGCCTCCTCAGGACCAGCATTGCTCATCCAGTTAGACAATCAAAGCAATTGACCCATGGGACAGGAGGGCATTAAGTACCCCAACAAAGCAGACTAGAATAGCTGCACCACAGGTTCCCTCACCTGGCTCCCTCCTCCCAATTACTATCAAATAAGAAAGTAAAGACACAGAAAACAAAATATACAACTTTTCTGAACAGGTGCTCCAACACAGGCATCACAAATCCGTCCCTTGCACGTCAGCCCTCCTAAAGAGTCATGGAGGAACCCAAGGCATCTTCCATTTACCTAAAGCACAATCGTTCATCATCCTTTCCATCGGGAGTTGTGCCCACCCTGATGAGGCTTCCAGATCTCAACTTCTTCCTCATAAACTGTGGCAAAGTCTTCTCGATATTCAGGATCGTGACAGCTCTCTAAGAATAAAGCGCCTCGTTAGGGTGGACAGAGAGACAGTTAGGAATTACAGTACATATGTGTTTCATGGGTTGTTATTATTATTTATTTATTTATTTATTTATTTATTTTTATATACCGACATTCGATCTCAATCGAGATATCACACCGGTTTACATTTATGTTGTTATTTGTCACGGAGAAGGGTCAGATTCGTACTTCTGTCACAGGAATGTGTATTACAGCCACACCTTGCTGGCAGTGGATGCAGTACATCCCATCCTGAACTCTGGCACTGCCAACAGTGAGGGTAAGGCATTAGCAGCCTCACAGGAGACTGCAGGACTGTGGATGACAGCGCCTGGGAAGTGATGGCATAGCATAGAGGGCAAGCTGTTTCATCAGAGGACAGCTGGGGAAGGCTCACCTGCAGCTTCCAGATGCTCTTGCTCTCGTTGGAGACCTTGTTGACGGTGTCGCTCATCAGGGCAATGAGCATGTTGAGGAGGAGGATGTAGGTCAGCACCACGTACAGAATCAGCAGGAACATAAAGAAGTGCTTAAACTTCAGATTGTCATTGAACTCCAGATCACCCATGCCGATAGTGAACTTGAAGAGTTCTAGGGAGGTGATGTATAATCCCCCATAGTTCCCATGGTCCTCACTGCCTTCGGAGCTGGTGCTGTTCCCCGTCTCGGCTGGAGCTCGTCCATTCAGTGTGACTAAAGCTACCGCAGCAAAGCAAAGAGTCTTGTCAACACCAACCCAAATGCCTAAGAACTCAAGATGTCTTGCAGTGCACAACATAACGCGAGGCCTACCGTATAACAATAAACCCAGAGCTGCAGCGAATGCACAGTACCTGAGGTGCAGCGGCTAATCAAGATACAACGGTGCAGTGTGTGCATGAGCATACATACATTTTGGAATGTCACTAACCAGGTGATAGCAGCTGAAGAATACACTTATTATTCAGTCTGCCAATACAAGGGCTCTCAAACATCAAAATGAGTTGTTAATAATAGCAGCAGAATGAATCCCACCATCACTCACCTGCTGCAAAGCCAAAGAGGAAGACAATGTAGACAAAGAGAAAACGCAAGATGTCCCTCAGGATGGTCTGAAACACAAGGTAATGACAAGCAGTTAGAAGCAACTAAACATTTGACCTAGAAAGTCTCCCAAGAGTCGGCTGAGCCCATGAGCGCCTGCTCCTTACATCTAAACACAAAGCCACAGCAGCCTTTGACTCTTGTTTTTACATGTCGTAGACAAGCTCTTCATGGAATAATCACACTTTAATTAGTATCAGATGCCGAAAACCCCACTTCATTAGTTACATCATTAACAGATGCAATAAGATATGAGAATTTTGCACCTAATGTACAGAAAGCTGCATTCAGCAGGAGGCCAGGCCTCCACAAGGTCCACTTTCTAGACTTCTAATTTCAGCCAGCAGACTGTAGTTAGGCACTTATGTCTTTCCAAATTCATCAGAAGTCTAGCTGACCCATTTGCATATCTATAATTCTATTTCAGACACCTAAATAGCACAAGATGTTAGGCCAAAGATTAAAAAGTGATTTATAAATACTAATTAACAAGATTATGAACAAGGAAAGTCTGTTTCCTTAGAGCCTGCTGTGCTGACCTTCTGAATCATGACACTGTAGATCCCCGTCTGCTGGAATCCTCGGGTGTAGTATAGCATGTTCACCCAGCCAACCACCAGAGAGAAAACCATCAGGGCAACGTACTCCTCATATCCTGCCAAATACATTATGCCAGAGCACAGCAGCACGGTTGACTGAAGCAAGCTGGAAGCAAAGAGACTGAATGATAGAAAAAGACCTCCAGGCCCACCCAATTTGTCCATTCTCCCTTCCTACTGTGACAGCACAGATCCTACTTGCTCTGTGGCTTTTCCCTCACTTCCCTGCAGTTAAGGCTCACTCGGTGTTCCTCGTCCCATGCCTTCTGAAATTCTAATGGAGAAATTACTTACCTGATAATTTTGTTTTCCTTAGTGTAGACAGGTGGACTGAGGACCAATGAGTTATGCGCTCCTGCCAGCAGATGGAGACTGAGTCAGATTTCAAAGTTGACATCACCCCAAATATAGCCCTGCAGTGACCTCAGCCCTCCAGTATTCTCTTCAAAAGCCACTGTGGACATACTAGTGAAAAAACTTGATTAAAATATGATTAAAAAACAGATAACCGTAACTGTATTCAAACAGCCATAAACACTGAACCCCAGTAAATATATACTCTGATTTAGGGATTGGATGAAGGCTTACCCGTAATGTCTTGGATATGATATCCATTCCACGAGCGAATCCTTGGTACCGTTCTTGGGCAGCCGAGGGCAGGATGCTGAGTCCATCTGTCTACACTAAGGAAAACAAAATTATCAGGTAAATAATTTCTCCATTTCCTAGTGATAGCCAGATGGACTCAGGACCAATGGGATGTACAAAAGCTACACCCGACTGGGGCGGGAGGCTGCCCATGGTCCAGTTAACACAGCCCTTGCAAAAGCTGCGTCTTCTCAGGCCTGAACGTCCAGGCGATAGAACCTGTAGAAAGTATGCATTGAGGACCACGTCGCCGCTCGGCAGATATCGGCAGGAGACAGCAGTCTAACTTCCGCCCATGAGACTGCCTGAGCCTAGGTGGAATGAGCTTTAACAGGAGCCTATGTGGAGGCAATGGCTTTCCTGCCTCCACATAGGCTCCTGTAACCACTTCCTTAAGCCAGCGAGCTATGGTAGCCCATAAAGCTGGTTTGCCCTGCTTCCTTCCACCCTGGAGGACCAACAGGCGGTCCATCTTTCGGACCGGTTCTGAGACTTCCAGATACTGCACTAGAAGTCTCTTGACATCCAAATGACAGCGGAGGCAATACTCCTCTGTGTCCTTGAGTTTATATAGAGACGGTAATGAAACCGACTGATTAAAATGAAACTCCAAGACTACCTCAGGCAAGAAGGATGGAACAGTACATCGCTGTAACACTCCTGGAGTCACCCGGAGGAATGGTTCCCGGCACAATAAGGCCTGTAGTTCCGAGATGAGTGAGCCAAGCATAGGGCCACTAGGATCACCATTTTCAAGGTCAATAAACTCAAGGAAAGACTGTGCAGTGGCCAAAAGGAAGGACCTGCCAAAAATTCCAGTACTAAATTAAGATTCCATAGGGAAACCAGCAACTGTAAGGGAGAAAACAGGCCATGTCAGGAGTTCCATTCACCTCACCCCTGAAACAGGAGACAGCCACTACCTGCATCTTCAAGGAGTTAAGGGCCAAACCTTTATTCAAGTCGTCCTGCAAAATTTCCAGAATAAGAGGGATTTTGACTGCCCAAGGGGGGACACCGGCATTTCTTGCACCAGGCCTCAAATACTCTCCAGAACCGCACATATGCTAGGGATCTGGAGAACTTCCAAGTGCGAAGTAAGGTGCAATTACCACTGCAGAATATCCTTGCTTCCTCAGGCGAGCCCTCTCAAGAGCCAGACCATAAGACAGAATCAACTCGGATCCTCATGAAGGACCGGTCCCTGCTGCATCAGGTCCCTGTGCAGTGGGAGGCACATGGGGTCCTCCACCAAGAATCTCCGCATGTCCACATACCACAGACACCTGGGCCAATCTGGAGTTACTAGTAGGACTAAGCACCTGTGGTGTTCGATTCTGCAAATGACCCTGCCCAGCAGGGGCCATGGAGGGAAGGCTTACATTAACTCTTCTTCCGGCCAGAGCTGAGCGAGGGCGTCGATTCCCAGGAACCATGGATCTCTTCTGTGACTGAAGAATCGAGCAACCTTCGTGTTGTGAGATGCAGCCAGCAGGTCGATGGACGGGAGGCCCCAGCAATCTACTATCAGTTGAAAAGCTTTGTCTGACAACACCCATTCTCCTGGATCCAGACTCTCCCTTCTTAGAAAGTCTGCTCTGACGTTGTCTTTTCCTGCAATGTGGGAGGCCAATATCATCTGTAGATGTATTTCCACTCACTCCATAAGGAGGTCTGTCTCCTGTGATACTTGTGGCTCTTGGTTCCTCCCTGGCAGTTGATGTAGGCTACTGTCATTGCGTTGTCCGAAATTACACAGACCGCTTGACCCTGGAGTCTGTGGCCAGATTGTAAGTATGCCAGCCTTACTGCCCGGGCTTCCAGGCAATTGATGTTCCAGAGGGTCTCCACTTTCATCCAACGGCCTGGGCCATGAGTTTCTGATAGTGAGCTCCCCAGCCCCGGAGACTCGCATCTGTTGTGAGAGCCAGCCAGTTCAGGGAGGACAGGGACACACCCCTGTTCAGATGAGCTTCCTACAACCACCACTGGAGATGGGAGCAGACTCCCATCGGTAAGTGATGCTGAATCGATTAATCTTGAGACTGTGGGTTCCAATGTGACAGCAGCGAGTGTTGAAGTGGGCGAATGTGTGCTCTCGCCCATGGCTCTACTTACAAGGTTCTGCCATCAAGCTGAGAACTTGGAGATAGCTCCATACTGTTGGGCAAATTGTGTTTATCAACTGATGCACCTGGGACATCAACTTCCATATCCATCTGGTCAGAAGGAAAACCTTGTCCTGCCTGGTGTCAAACTGGACTCCCAGATACTCTAAGGACTGGGAAGGCTTGAGACTGCTCTTATCCATGTTTACTACTTAACTGAGTTCCTGAAGCAAGGAGATCACCCTGTTGATCACCCGGAGGCTCTCTTCCACAGACTTGGCCTGGATCAACCAGTCATCCAAGTATGAGTGTACCAGGATTCCTTCTCTTCTCAACACTGCCACCATGACCACCATAATCTTGGAAAATGTTCTGGAGGCGGTGGCTAGGCTAAAGGGCAGTGCCCGAAACTGATAATGGCGATCCAGTCCCGCAAAGCGTAGGAAGCATTGGTGTTCCTGACAAATTGGAATATGCAGGTAGGCCACGGATAGGTCCAGGGAGGTTAGGAACTCTCCTGATTGTACAGCTATTATCACGGACCGTAAAGTTTCCATGCAGAAATGACTCACTCGTAGGTGACGGTTGACACTCTTGAGGTCCAGGATGAGGTGAAAAGAACCTTTCTTCTTGGGTACTATGAAATAAATGGAATAATGCCCCGTATTTTCCTGGGGCCTAGGTACTGGGATTACAGCCCTCATCCTAAGCAGCCTTAAAAGAGTAATCTCCACTGCCTGCTTTTCATGCTGGGAATGGCAAGGAGACATCATGAATACATCCGGAGAAGTGCTGCAAAATTCCAGTACATATCCTTCTCGTATGACTTCTAGTACCCATTTGTCTGAAGTGGTAAAAGAGAGACAGTTGACCCCCTATCTCCTCGTTCCGATGGAGGGTTGGAAAAATTTCACTGGGGGGCTTGGGACGAATCTGAACTGGAATTTGCCCCTCTCTTGGGCTGTCGACTACGAAAGGACTGGGTTCACCCAATGGGCTGAGACCTCTGAAATGTCGAGTTTCTGTAGGGGCAGAAATGTTGGGAGCCCCTGGACCGGCCCCTCAACTGCTTCCTCTTATCTTCTGACAGCCGGGGACTGGAGATTTGCCCCATTTACTGGCCAGTTTTTCCTATTCATTTCCGAATAGGAGCGATCCTCTAAAGGGCATCTTTGTAAGGTTGGCTTTGGAGGTTGCATCGGCTGACCAATTCCACAGCCTTAGATGTCTTCTGGCCGCTACCACTGAGGCCACTCCTCTGGCTGAAGTACAGACTAAGGCAGAGCCCCTGTCTGCTAAAAAGGTGGCAGCAGGTTCCATAGCTGCTCTGGGATTCACCCCCGAGTCATTCACCTCCTGAAAGAGAAGTAGGCATGAACGAGCTACTAGGGCACAACATAATGCTCAGCCCCCTTTAAAACTTGCTTCTGGGGCATCCTATTCCAGGTCAACCAATTCCTGGATGGCTTTGAGTACTGGAAAGTAGCAAGAGCCTTACTGCAGGGAAATAAGAATGGGATTCTTCTTTGGTTCCATCATAGAGTCCGCTCCAGGAACTCCCAGGATCTTCAGGGTCTGGGAAACCAGGGTTGGCAATTTGTCTCTATGAAAGGATCGTAACATGGTTCAATAACGGTTCCAACTCGGGGGGAATTTCCACTTCTTCCAAGGGATCTGGCTCCTCCTCTTCATCTGTGCCATCAGGGTCCCAACTAGGGATACCCTTGGTCAGACGAGGAATGCTTTGAGGTCTGCTGATAGGAATGGGAGAGGGAGGGGTACCGGTCTGGACAGGGGCAAGCAAGGTAGTAGACTGCGCCTGTACAAATGCTTGTAGCCCCTAGAAAAATTCCACCCAAGAAAAGGCCGCTGGATCCATGCCTAGCCCGAGGGAACTGGAGTGGTCCCTGTTGAGTTTTCCTCTCCCATGGATGACCCAGTCGAGGGGGTTTTCAGATCCGTAGTACCTCCAGTTAAGGCTGTGACCAACCCATCATCTGAATGGGAGGAGCCAAGCTTAGCAAAGTTCGGGGGGGGGGGGGGGTGGTGCTGATTCCTCACAGTGCTGACACAAGTTGGAATCCAGGCAAAACAGCACGCACAAAGATGTGTGCAAGATGGCACCACTGTGGCCTACCATGCAGTGTGCCAACCAAACCTAAAGAGGGGCCTAGCCCACTGGAGGGGGGGCCGCTCAACCCGCTCGGAAGCCCACTTCCCCTTATCCCAACGGGATCGGAAATGATGTCGGTATGGCAAGCTGAGCAAGGAGACTGGAGGAAGTCTTATCAAAACCCCTCTATACATCTCTGAAGATAAATTTTCTCTCTTTTTTTTTAAACTTACCTGGGCTCAGCAGTTACCGACTGAGAACAGAGATGGTCTCCAGCTGCAGGGAGAGAGGGCTTTGGCCATCACTGCTGCGCTCAGCTTCCTGCACCTGCTGCCTTTCAGCTGCTTGAGCAGCAAAGTCCATGCTAGGAACCAGCTACCGAACTAAGGCACACCTCTGAGGGATCTCGGAAATCGCCTCAGGAATTCTCAGCTGAAGAGGGTCCTTTAGGTATCACTGCAGGAGAGTGGGGCTCAATTTTTCTCTCCAATTTAAAAGTAGAATTTCTCCTTCCAAAAAGTACAGCAATCCCCGTAGGGGGAGGTACATCAACCATCTGCTGGAGACGGAGAAATACTGAGGTCACTGCAGGGCTATATCTGGTGTGACGTCAGCTTTGAAATCTGACTTCGTCTCCATGTGCTGGCAGGGGAGCATAACCATCTAGCTAGGAAATACTGTTTTTGTGAATTCCCCTACCCCACATCACCTCTACTGGAAGGTTGATCCATGCATCCACCTGCCTTTGCTCTACTCTGCCTCTAATCCCCACTAAAGATCAGTTACCCTCATGGTTTGAGGATAGACGAATGGATACATTCCCAGTTCCCAGATATCTTTTCTTGGGATGGTCATTCCTGACACATTCATCAGAAGGAGAATGTTCAAAAACTGTTTTATATATAGGGGAACTTGTTCTTTTGACACCAGAGGAACCAACTCCCCCTTTTTAGGAGGGGCATTTCCTTATCTTTAACCAGAATTGTTCCCATTTTTCCCTACTGTCTTCCAACTAAAACTTCTCCTCTATTGGTGTTTAGTGCAGCTGCCTTCAGCCGGAATCAGAAAACACAGGACTCTGTCTCACATTACTGTCTGTCCCACTCAGCCCCCATGCATTAACTATCATATGCGACATCATCACATATGCAATGCTATGACCTCATAGCACATGAATCTTGGGACAGACAACAGAGAATGCCGGCAAGAAGCTACATCGACACACAAAAAAGGATGCATCTAGCAAATGTGAGAACTTACAAAAGTGCTTCACAGTAGCCATCAATCAACAGCATCCGTAGAGAGGGGCGTCGCTGCCAGAAGTAGATGATCTGCAAGAGAAGAAAAAGTCCACAGTAATGCCTAATGTTACCTGTCACCAGTGGCAAGGAGGAGCCACCCAACTGCCTTGGACAAGCAAAGCGTTACAATCTGTATGAAGTTCTGAGCTGGGTCTTTCTTGTTAAAAGAAGAATTGCTCCCCGAACAGAGGGGTGTCAGGATGATAAATACATAATGGGGTGTCTAAGAGGAAGGCCATAAGTTATCCTCCCACCTTCTTTCATCCCAAGTGATGCCCACCTGGGAGATGAAGAAATAGACTCCTCCAAGCATGACCAGGATTTCACCAATCAAGCGAAGGCGACCCTGAGAGGTTTCTTCCATTGGAAATGGAGGCTGCGAAGAGGAAAATCAATATGCAGTGAACAGTGGCAGGAGTCAACAGTTACCAGGTTTTTCAGGAGCAAAGAATCTATCTTTCCCTCTTTAAATATGCTCACTGCGCTACCTGCTTTCCCAAGATGTTAAACCTCTAAGATCAGCCCTCCTTTTAAGTCCTTGGAAAGCTATCTGTGAGCACACAGAGCTGTTGCTCTATGAATAAACATATATATAGTATGTTGCCGGTCATAAAGTTATGACACAGCGTTTCATATCACACATACCATTATACAGAGGATAATATAGCAGCTACCATGCTCACACTGTGAGGCTCTGCCAATGTCAGTGACCTGTCAGAGTAAAGCTTGCAACATCTAATCTCAGGTACTAGTGGGCCGCAGTGATGTATGGAGAGAGAGAGAGGCTTATTATTGCTGATAGTTTATGGAAAGGAAGTAATGGAGGAGAGAGCTGAGAACTGAAAGCAGCAAGGGAGGAGCTACCTGAAGAGGGGGGAGTATACAAGAGGGTTCAATGACACCTGGCTGGAGGCAGATTAAGGCCATTGGTTGTGATTATATTGACCTATCTATGTCACAAAGGATAATGGAACCAGTGGGCAGGAGAGTAATCAGTACATTGTGGACAGGAATACACTGTGTGGGTGGCATGGTTGGTGGATCATGCAGATATCCTTAACAACGAGGAGTTGATACCTTTCCTGTAAGTGGCCGGTGATAGGCCACAAGAGTGAAGATGATCATGTAAGCCACATACAGCAGAAACTTAATGCAAAATATTTTCTTGGCAAATCTGTCCCACTTCTCTTGCAGCAGATTATTCAGTGGCTCCAAAATGACCATTTTGTGTCCATTCTGTGAAAAAAAAAGAAATTTGAACTGGGAGATACTGAAATAAAGAGCCCTCCTGAGATCAGCTTTTCAGTCTCACAAACTAAACCTTCCTCTCCTTCCCTCATTCCAGGACTAACCATTCTACTAAGTGTAGTTGCTCAGTGTCATCAGAGCTGTGTCCGGGCAGTACACACAGCTGTAACTAGCTGGCAACAACACTTGCTAATAACACTGCTCCTTCTCACAGCTTCCCTTTGGTTGATTTCGTGCTGCCTGCTTGCCTATGCACCCCAAAACTGGCTGCATCTGCACCACAGAACTTGGGAATCTTAGACGCACTAAGGAAATCCATGCTTTGGTAAGAGGGAAGACCTGGGTAACAAGATCTGACACCGGCCCCCGTGTGACTGCTAAGGTGTGCACTTACAGGAGTGTCACCGCTAAACGCAATGATCTCAAGCACTGAGTTCTTCTCAGAGGTGTCCACTGATGTCAGGTCATAGACGGAAGAATTGACGGGTCCATAGGCCCACTCTGTGAACTTCCGTGACAAGTGTCTGCATTGTGGGTCGGTGATCTCCCGTCGGAGGATGTGCTGGAAAATCTAAAATCAGCAAACACAGAATAGAAAATACAGATCATAAATGCCAAGCACACAAATCAGAGATTTTCTGTTTCTTTCAGGAGAAAATAGTTAGGACGGTCTTTGTAGTGGATGATTTGATCATTAGGAATGTAGATAGCTGGTGGGCATGAGGATCGCTTGGTAACTTACCTGCCTGGTGTGAAGGTGGTGGATCTAATGAACCACATCAATACGATTTTAGAGAGTGCTGGGGAGGAGCTGGCAGTTGTGGTACGTGCAGGTACCAATGACATAGGAAGGTGCAGGAGCAAGACTCTGGAGTCTAAATAGAGGCTCTGTTGTGCTTGCCGGCCACGGAATTCCATGGCTGGTCTCGCTCACTTCCCGACACCACGTTCCCTCTTCGCAGCCCGAAGCCGCTGTTGATGCCGCCAACCCTCGGTACCCGCAGCCGCACTCTCTCACTGCTGCCGATGCCACAAGTCCTCTTCGTAGTCCAGAGCCACCGCCGCTGACTTCCTGCACTTGCCAGCACCCAGGTAGGCGCGCACGCACGCCTCTCTTCTTCATTTAAAGGGCCCACGGCGGGAAAACCTCCGCAGCCCTTGTCAATGACATCAGCACTCCGGGACTATTTAAGGCCAGTCCCTGCCCTTGGTCCTGGCCTCTGCATCAGGTCAAACTCCATGTGAGTAGCTGGTTGCCTGACTCCTTGTTCCTGACTCCGTGCTTCTGCCCTTTGTCTTGTCTTCGCCTGGATTGATTTTTGGCCTTGACCTCGGACCTCCTCTGGACTCTGCCTGATCGCTGCCTGTCTCGACCTTTGGCATGCTTCCTGGACTTGCTTGATTGCTGCCTGCCTCAACCCTTGGAACGTCTCGACTCTTCTTTTGCCTGCCATCCGTCGTAGGAATATTCGTCACCAGAGACCTGCGCCTAAGTCCAGCCAGCCCCAGCACCCAAGGACTCAACCTGCAAGGAACATGAGCTATTATTGGTGAAAGTCCTGTTGGGTCTCCGCACCGACCAATACCGCCCGCCAACGGCGAAGACCTGCAGGGCTCCTCCCTTCAGGTAGCGTCAACCTCGTCTCAGTCCAAGGATCCACCTTCACAACAGGCTCTTAGTTAGAAAGCTGAAATCCAGAACCTCCAGGATTGCATTCTCAGAAATGCTCCCTGTTCCACATGCAGGACCCCAGAGGCAGGCTGAGCTCCAGCCTCAATGCATGAATGAGACAATGGTGTGGGGAAGAGGGGTTTAGGTATATAAGGAACTGGGGGACATTCTGATGGGATGGCTCCACCTTAACCAGAGTGGAACCAGGCTGCTGGTGTTAACTTTAAAAAGGAGATAGAGCAGTTTCAAACTAGCACATGGGGAAAAGCCAAAAGCCACTCAGCAGTGCATGGTTCAGAGGGAGGTATCTTCAATGGATACTGGCAAACTAAGCAAGTTAGAATAAGATAAGAGAGGAGGTTGTAAAAGCTGAAAAAACTCAGATGTACTTAAATATAGAGCATGCAGATAAAATTAACTCCTAACTACATGTATTATCTGTGTGGTAGGTACATATAAAAATAGAAATACAATAAAAATTACTTTAAAATGTCTGTATGCAAATACCAGAATTCTGAAAAATAAGACTGGAGAATTAGAATAGATGGCGCTAAAGGGGCTTATAGACATAAGAGGATATTGGTGACCTCATAGACGGAGGATAACCAATGGGACATTGTAAATACCACGGTACAAATTATTTTGACATGACAGGGCAGATAAAATTGGTGGAAGGGCAGCATATGTTAAGGCTGGCATAGAGTCAAACAGGATAAAAGATTTGTAGGAGACAAACTGCACTCTGGAATTCTCTTGGACAGAAATTCCAAGAATGAAAGGGAGCTAAAAACATGGTTGTTTAACATGGCTTTTCCACCTTATGAATAGTTAAAGTCAAGAAGGCAATGATAAGAAGACATGTAGTGTTAATTGTACTGTCAGGTTTCATAATATGTATGTTTCATTGTAAACTGTTACAGAAAGACGGTATGTAAATAAATATGTAAATGTAAATGTAAAATGTAAGAGTATATAGTGGGGATATATTACCGCCCACCTGGCCAGAAGGAGGAAACACCCTGAAAAATGCTAACACTTATCCGGCCGGCTAAGTGACAGCCGCTGAAAATCCAGCTATGTGCAGCTGCTGCCACTGATCTGGGTAAGTATTTATAAGCAGATAGTCAGATATCTTGGGGGCGGGCAATGGGCGTATCGGAGTGGGGCTATTTATCTGTAAGAGAAGGGGAGCTTATGCTTCCAGCACTCCCTCTAGCTCCCCTTCTCTTACGGCTAGATACTTAATGTAAGTTTATGCTTCCAGCGCTGCCTGTCTTAGAGCAGCACTGGAAGTGTCAGGAGTAGGACAGAGGTTCCTTTGCGTGCGGCAACAACAAAGAAGGTACCAGGGGTGGAAGTGAGGAGAGTCAGCAGGAAGGGGGGATCCGTGCCATTTCTCAGCTTTATGAAAGGGTGGGAGGGAAGGGAGGGGAGCAGGCTGCTCTTGAAATTGGTGGAGGAAGTGACGATATCCACTGCAATGGACATTTAGACCCAGGGCTCCCATCGTCTACAAAGCAACAAGATCAATAGCAGCGCTCTCCAAGGACAAAAGAAAATCCCAGAAGACTGCAGTCAAACACTGAAAGCACTGAGGATGGTGGCAACGAAGAGAAAATCTGATCTGCAGTGCTTCTCCTTTGCCTGCAGAGAAGCCTGTGACACGTTGAACCCGGAAGAGACCGGGGAGAAAGATCACATGGCGTCAGCAGCGGCGGACAGCCACGAAATTCATAATGAAAACTGCATCAGTGGAGAAATTAAAGATAACAGCGAAGCAAAGGATGAAGGCTTGCTGACATACACAGAATTCTGAAAGTGGTTTGATGAAATGTGGCAGGATATGGCAACCTTCTATGCTGAAGTCGGGAGGGGGTGGATCGCAGAGGTAAAGGAAGACATAGCAGCGCTGGGACACCGAACAGAAGAGGCAGAATCATGGCTGGACAATCAAGCCTCAGACATAGCTGCCCTGCAGAAGGAAAATATAAACCCCGCTAACTCCATCACAGCACTGGAAGACAAACTAGAGGACCTTGAAAATAGGTCCCAGAGAGCCAACCTGCGATTCAGAGGAGTGCAAGAACTCCCTGAATACAACAACCGCATATGCTCCACCATACTAGAAACCGAAGAAGGCAAAGCGGAAGACACAGTGTTAAAACTGGACAGAGCTCATAGATCCCTAGGCAACACAAGGGGCAACCTATCGAGGGAGAAATCAAAGAGAGAGTAGCCCAGATTGCCAGAAAAATGGGCCATGTGGAGTGGCAAGACCAGAAAGTGGAAGTTTTCCAGGACCTATCAACAACTACAATCAAGAAGCACAGGGAACTCTGCGGAACCATCAATACATTAAAGAAATCTGATATCAAGTATGGTTGGCTAATCCCTTTTGGACTACAATTCACCATACAAGGGAAAACCTTCAAAGTCCAGTCGGTAACAGAGGCCACAGACGCGCTGAAAGAAATTGGAATCGGCATACCAGTAAACCCACAGATGATCCACAACAAAGCACAACCTCAAAACAAGGAAGACCAGACCAGATGGCAGAGGGTTCCAGGAACAAACACCTTCAGAGACAACCGGTCAATACCACACCACCAGGAAAAGTGAATGGATGAAGGCCTCAAAGGCGATAACTGTTAAATAACTGACTTATTTCTTCCCCTATGTTGGTGGAAATGCCTGAGAGGTAACACTTTGCCTCCGACGTTTCTCACCATAATATCGCTAAAGAACATAAGTACATATATGTGCACTGTATGATCTTTTCAGGTACTGGGTTGGATTCAGGGGGCGGGCCAACTTGCCTGGATGGAATCATTCATCTTGGGCACCAGTTCTGTATGCTCTACATACCGTACTAACAGCTTACTGATGTTTAAGTGGCATAGGAGGTGGTAGTCTTCCAAGTCCTTGTGTCTATCTAGGGACGGTAAGGAAATGGACTGGTTCAGGTAAAACTCCGAGACTACCTATGGCAAGAAGAAAGGGACGGTCCACATGTACGCCAGGGACATCGAGAACTTCTGCGGGCGGAGCAAGGTGGCAATTACAGCTGCCAAATATCCACATTTTGTCAGGCAAGCCCTCTCAAGAGCCAGACTGTAAGACAAAACTGAGTTGGGTCCTCGTGAAGAATCGGACCTTGTTGGAGAAGGTCCCTGTGCAGGGGGAGGCATCGGGGGCTCTCCACCAGAAGCCTCCTCATATCTGCATACCACGAGTGTCTGGGCTAATCCGGGGCCACCAGAAGGATTAATACTCTGTGGTGTTCGATCTTGCGATTGACCTTGCCTAGCAGAGGCCACTGAAGGAAGGCGTATAGTAAGTCCTCCTCTGGCCAGGTCTAGACAAGGGCGTCGAACCCATGGGAGTGCTGATCTCTTCTGCGACTGACGAATCAGGGGATCTTTGCATTGTAAGATGTGGTCAGTAGGTTAATGGATGGGAGGCCCCAGCAATCTAATAAGAACTGGTAGGCTCTGCTCAATAATGCCCATTCCCCTGGATCCAGACTCTCCCTGCTGGGAAAGTCTGCTCTGACATTGTCTTTTCCCATGATGTAGGAGGCCGAGATCCCTTGTAGATTTAACTCCACCCATTCCATAAGGGGGTCTATCTCCAGAGACACTTGGTGGCTTTTGGTTCCTCCCTGGCGGTTGATGTAGGCTACCGTTGTTGCGTTGTCCATTATCACATGGACTGCTTGTCCCTGGAGCCTGTGGCTAAATTGCAGACACGCTAATCTGACAGCTCAAGCTTCCAGGAGGTTTATGTTCCAGCACGCCTATTCCTTGGTCCATTGCTCCTAGATTATCAATTCCTGACAATGGGCTCCCCACCATCAGAGGCTTGCGTCCATCGTGAGAACTAGTCAGTTTGGTGAGGACAGGCTTACACCCTTGCCTAGATGCACTTCCTGTAGCTACCACTGGAGCTGATGACATATTTCCATCAGTAGGTGGAGGCGAATCGAGACAGTGGGTTCCAATGTGACAGCAGGGAGTGTTGGAGTAGCCACATGTGTGCCCTTGCCCATGGTACTACCTCCAGGATTGTCGCCATCAGGCTGAGGACCTAGAAATAGCGCCATTCCCTGGGCATATTGTGTTCATCAACCAAACACACTTGGCACATCAGTTTCCTTATCCTCAAGGGAGGGAGGAAGACCTTGTCCTGCTTGGTGTCGAACTGGACTCCCAGGTACTCTAAAGACTAGGAGGGCTTGAGACTGCTCTTATCCATGTTCATGACCCAACTGAGTTCCTAAAGCAGGGACCTGAACCTGCTGGTCACCTGGAGACTCTCTTCCAATGAATTTATCCGGATAAGCCAGTCGTCTAAGTAACGGTGCACCAAGATCACTTCTTTCCTCAGTGTCGCCGCTACGACCACCATAATTTTGGAGAATGTTCTGGGGGCGGTTGCCAGGCCGAAGGGTAATGCCTGGAACTGATAATGGTGGCCTACTATTGCAAAGCGTAGGAAACACTGGTGGTCTTGATGGATTGGGATATGAAGGTAGGCCTCAGAGGTCCAGGAATGTTAAGAATCTCCTGGTTGTATGGCCATTATGACAGAGCAAAGAGTTTCCATGCGGAAGTGAATTACCTGCAGATGACGATTGATGCTCTTGAGATCCAGGAAGGGGCAAAATGAACACTCCTGCTTGGGTACAATGAAATAGATACCGGGGTTATAGCCCTCAAACTGAGGAGCCTGATCTACGTGGATTCTACTGCCAGTTTTTTGTGTTGGGAGTGATAATGTGATATCATGAACATGTCCCGAGGGATGCTGCGAAATTCTAGAGCATATCCTTCTCATATGATGTCCAGTACCCATTTGTCTGACGTGATCTCAACCCACCTCTGATAGAAGAGGGATAGTCTGCCCCCTATCTCCGCGTCCCATGGATGAGTCAGCCAAACTTCATTGGGAGGTTCGGGTCTAACCTGAGCCTGAACCAGTTCCTCTTTTTGGTTGTCGGCTCTGAAAGGATTGAGACCTTCCCGAGGGTCAAGATGTCTGAAATGATGACTTTCTGTAGGGCCGGAAGTGCTGGGAGCCCCTGGCCTGACCCCTCATGGGCGAGGGGTACTGTGACCTCTTTTTCTTATCTTCCAATAGCCGAGGCACTGGAGATTCACCTCGCTTACTGGCTAGATTTTCCAATTCGCTTCAGAATAGAAGGGATCCCTTAAAGGGCATCTTTGTGAGGTTTGCCTTAAAGATCACGTCCACTGACCAATTTTGCAGCCATAGCTGTCTTCTTTCTGCTACCACTGAGGCTACTCCTCTGGCCGAGGTATGCACTAGGTCAGATCTTGCATCCACTAGGAAGGCCACAGCAGGCTCCATCGCCTTTCTGGGAAGCGCAACTGAGCTATCTGCCTTTCTTGAGAGAAGCAGACACAAATGAGCTACCAGGGCATAACAGGAAGCGATCTGCAGTGTCATTGCCGTCACATCAAAGGCCTTCTTAAGGATGGACTCCAACCGCCTATTGTTTGCATCCTTCAAGGCCACTCCTCTCTCTACTGGGATAGTTGTTCATTTCGAGACAGCGCAGAGCAGGGCATCCACTTTTGGGAAACACAGGCGTTCTTTGGCTTTCGAGTCCAAAGGGTACAAGGCCTCCAAAGCCCACCTCATTTAAAACCGGCTTCCAGGGCATCCCACTCCAGGTCAATCAACTCCTGGATGGCTTCCAGCATCAGGAAATAGCACTGGATTCCTCTTTGGTTCCAACATAGGATCTGTGCCAGGAACTCTCAGAGTCTTAATGGTCTGGGAGACCAGGGCCGACAATTAATCTCTGTGGAAAAAAATGTAACATGGTCCAGTATGGCTCCAGGCGTGGAGGATCCCCGACCTCCAATGAGTCTGCATCCCCATCATCATCTGTGTTGTCTGGGTCCCTTTCAGGGATACACTTGGTGAGGCGAGGCATGTCCCAAGGCATGCTGATAGGGCTGGGAGGATGAGGCCTTCCCAGCTGGAGCTCAGACCGGACAAGGGCAGCAGCTGACTGTGCCTGAACAACAGCTTGAAGGCCCTGAAAGAATTCCACCCAAGAAAAGGTAACTGGGTCCAAACCTATACCAGGAGGAACTGGAATACAGGCCAATGAACTGCCCTCTCCTGGGGAGGATGCAGCCCCGGGATTGCTCAGATCCGGGGTGCTACCAGATAAGGTCGTGGCTGACCCATCCTCTGACTCGGTGGGGCCGGACTTGCAGAAGTTCTGAGAGTCCAGCCCTCCCTGGGCTTCCGCAAAGAGCTGACACAGGAAGGATTCTAGGTCAGACTGTGCAGCCCTAATATGGCAGGCAGCACAAAGGGTGTGTCGCTTGTGCTTCTTTGTTGCTGGACCCATAGTTGCCAGAGCTTGTGTGTTTGGCCAGTTAGCACGTGAGCTCAAGTGCGCATAAATCCACCCCGACGCGCGTAAGTATAAGCGTCCGGTTGTGCGCAAATATATCCGTGTACTTATGTACGCAGGTATGCATGCAGTTATGCGCACAGGTGTGCACCCACTTATGTACGCGTTAGGCGCACAACAGGGTCAGCCCGCACCACGCATGGGGGGAAATGGTGCCACACCAAATCGCGTGCAAGATGGCGCCGCCATGGCCTGCCACGTGGAATGTCCACCGAGTCTGAAGCGGGGCCTAGCCCATCGGGGGGCCACTCAACCGACTCGGAAACCCCCTAGCCTCGCCCTAACGGAATCAGGAACGTTATCAGAACGGCGTGCAGAGTAAGGAGACCGGAGGAAAGACTTACTGAAGCCCTTCCACGTCTCTGAATCAGAGGAGTTCTTTACTTACCTGGGCTCAGCGCTTACCGGCTGAGTACAGAGATAGTCTCCGGCTGCAGGGAGAAAGGGCATAGGCCGTCACCGCTGCTTTCGGCTTCTTGCACCCGCTGCCTTTCAGCTGCTTCAGCAGCAAAGTCCAAGTCAGGAACCAGCTACCGGACCAAGGCAAACCTCTGAGGGATCTCGGAAATCACCTCAGGAATTCTCATTTGGGAGAGGGACCATTAGGTATCACAGCAGGAGAGCGGGGCTCAGTCTTTCTCCAATTTAATGGTAAAATTTCCTCTTCTAAAGAGTACTGTATTCCCGATAGGGAAGGCACAAGCCACATCTCCTAGGAGAAGGAGAGATACTGAATGGCTGAGATCACTGCAGGGGTGTATCTAGGGTGACATCAGCTTTGAATCCTGACTCTATCTCCATCTGCTAGCAGGGGAGGACATAACCCATTGGTCCTGAGTCCATCTGGATACACGCTAGGAAAAAATGAGATACCTCAGAAATCTCATATTAAAATCAGGGTTGCCAATCTTTATACTATGTATAGACTCACCACTCTTATACATGACTCCCTACCTAAATTCGAAGGATCATGGGCACCATACATTGAGTGATGAAACACCCAGACTGAGACCCAGAATAAGATCTTGAACTTCTTCACAAGGTGAATATGAGCACAGCCACAAACACATTGACACCAGATCAAGAGCTGGATACCACAATAGGCATCACAAGGGAGGGGGGCAGGGTGGAGGGAATCTTTTTGGAAGGGGACATGGGGTTCAAAATTAAATAACACACTGAACACAATATGTTATCCTTTTGAGTTGTCACACTTATGTTTGTTGTATGCTTATGTACAGTACAATGCTGTAATTGATGTGTCATTTATACAGAACATACCAATTATTGCTTTAACTGAAATAAGGATGGATTTGTAATACCTTAACTTTGTTATTGTGCATTAAACAGATAATAAAAAAAAAAAAAATTGGTTTAAAAAAAAAAAAAACGGGACAGGTAGCCTCGGCTCCATAAAAACGTTTTTGGGGGGTGTCAGAAGAGTACAGCCCAACAGGGTCTTTATATGATATTGTCGGGGAGGAGGAAGGGGATTACCCCAGAATCTCCTATATTTGATAGCTTTTCTATTTTTATGACAGTACTACTTAGCTGGATATCATTTAAAGATATCCAATTAAGTAGTAAGTTATCCAGTCACACATGGCTGGATAACTTTAGAACTGCTCGATGCAGGGCTAAAGTTATCTGGTTAACTTAACTGGATACATGCAACATTCGACTAAGTTTGCCGGATAACTCAACTCCTTCGCAGAATGCCCCTGAAAACCCCTTTTTTTATATAGCTATACTTTAGCTGGATAAGTGGCTGAATATGCCACATTTGCTATTTAGATGGATAACTTTTGACTTATCCATCTAAATAGCTTTTGAATATAGATCTCAATAAAACCTTTTTCTTTTTTTTTTTTTTTTAATTATTTATTTATTGAATTTTCAAGTGCATGACAAAGAAACCTTTGTACAGTAATTAATGAACGTTTACAAATAAGCAATATATTTCAAATTATTTAAATCATTCACCAAACGAAACAATTCTTTCATATATTTCAAAGTAATATTGGAGAGAGAGAATTTAGGAAAACATCAGGAGCATTAAAGAAGAACTTAAACTAAAAAGGAAATAAAACCTTTTTCAAGTAGATTTGAAGCAAAACGTCTGTGAGGATGTCAGCTGGGCTTTTAGATGACCGAGGGGTAAAAGGGGTGATCAAGAAGGAGAAGGAAATACTGTAGCAGAAAAACTAAAGGAATTCTTTGCCTTTGTCTTTACTGAGGAGGATGTCAGAGTCATACTCACACTGGAAACATTTTTTGATGGTGATGACTCTGAGTGACCAGATGGAATCACTATTAAACTGGAGGGCATAACAACTCAAATTGACAGGCTAAAGAATAACAAATCACTGGGACCAGATGGTATTCACCCCAGAGTTCTGAAGGACCTATAAAATGAAATTGCAGACCTGTTTCTGGTGCTTTGCAAGCTATCATTTAAAACAGAAGACTGAAGAGTGGCCAATGTGATGCCAATTTTCAAAAAGGGCCCCAGGTGTGATCTGGGAAACTATAGCTTGGTGAGCCCAATATCTGTGCCAGGCAAAATGGCCAAAGCTATTCTTAATAACAAAATTACTGACCACATAAATAAACATGTTTTAATGGGGAGTATCAACATGGGTTTTGCAAAGGGAAGTCTTGCCTTACCATTTTACTAGATTTTTTTTGAAGGTGTAAATAAGCGTGCAGATAAAGGTGAGCTGGTTGATATAGTGTATTTGGATTTTCAGAAGACATTTGCCAAAGTCCCTCATGAGAGACTTCTCAGGAAATTGGGACATTATGGGATCGGAGTCAATGTCCTATTGTGGATTGGTAACTGGATGAAAGACAGGAAACAGAGGCTAGGACTACATGGTCAGTTTTACAAATGGAGAAGTGTTGTTAGTGGAGTGCCCCAGGGGTCTGTACTGGGATCTGTGCTATTTAGCATATTTATAAATGACCTGGAGAAAGGAACAACAAGTGAGGTGGCCAAATTTGCAAATGACACAAAATTGTTTTAAGTCGTTAAAATGGTAGCGGATTGTGAGGAACTGTGGAAGGACCTGGGGAGACTAGGAAACTGGGCTTCTAAATGGCAGATGCAATTTAACATGGACAAGTGAAAAGAATGCAGGTAGGGAAGAATAATCTCATCTGTACAGGTACATGATGCTGGATTCCATGTTAGGAGTCACCCGGGAAAGGACCCTGGAGTCCTTGTGGACAATACCTTGAAATCTTCAGCTCAGTGTGCAACGGGGGTGAAAAAGGCAAATAGAATGTTAGGAATTATTAGGAAAGGAATAAAGAATAAAACTGAGAATATCATAATGCCTCTGAATAAATCCATGGTGCGACCGTAACTCGAGTATTGTGTGCAGTTCTGGTCGCCCCATCTCAAGAAAGCCAGAGCGGACACAGAAAAGGTATAGAGAAGGGTGAAAAAATAATAATAAAGGGAATGGAAAAGCTCCCTTATGGAGAGAGGCTAAACAGATTATGGCTCTTCAGTTTGGTGAAGAGATGGTTGAGAGGGGATATGATTGAGATTTATAAATCAAGAGTGGGGTGGAACTGGTAAATAGGGAGTGGTTACTCTACACTTTCAAACAGCACTAGGACTAGGAGACATGCCATGAAACTAGCAACTGGCAGATTTATAATAAATCATAGCAAGTATTTTTTCACTCACTGCAAAATCCGCTGCCAGAGGATGTGGTCAAGACAGCTAACTTTTAAAAGGTGTGTGTGGAGCCTTTACACACATGTGACTGGCTGGAGATGGGGAGAGAGAGAGACTCTTTTAAAGAGCCAATCTGACACTCTATCTATATCCACTATAAGAGGGGCACTTTCAACTCAGGGTGGGGTTTTGGGGAGGGGGCAGTGTTATATTGGTCTGCTTAGGGCACAAGGGTCTGTAGACCCTTGTAACACTGCCCTCCCCCCCCCCAAAAAAAAAACCCCCACCCTCTTACAGTGGGATATATATAGTAGAGATGTGATTCAGCCGAACCTTTTGGTTCAGCCTTCGTTATCGGCCCACTGCGGGAAATTTCGTTTACCGCGGTTCGGGCTGAGTTTTTTTTCGGTTCGGGACAACCGAAAAAAAACCCCCACCCCAACCCTTCAGATTTAATTAATTACAACCCCTCCAAAACGTACCAAAAGTCCCGGGTGGTCCAGCGAGGGTCCCGGGAGCGATCTCCCGCTCTCAGGCCATCAGCTACCAGTAAACAAAATGGCGCTGTGGCCCTTTGCTCTTACCATGTGACAGGGGCTATCGGTGCCATTGGCCCTGTCTGTCACATGGTGGGAGCAAATAGCATGGACCATCCATTGCTCCTACCTTGTGACAGGGGCTGACCAATGGCACCGATAGCCTGTCACATGGTAAGGGCAAAGGGCCATCGGCGCCATTTTGATTAGTAGCAGCTGATGGTCCGAGAGGGGGAGATCGCTCCCGGGACCCCGCTGGAATACCAGGGACTTTCGGTAAGTCTTTGGGGGGGGGGGTTCAGGCAAGTCTTGGGGGGGTTGCAATTAATTAAATTTGAAGGGTTGGGGTGGGATTGGGTTTTTTTGGAGTTTTTTTTAATGTGCCCTTTCTCCTCCCCAAAAAACAATAAGAGAATCGCACAAAATTTCATGGGTTTTCCTATCTTTTCGTCAGCCCTCCGAAATGCAACAAAATAGGAAATATCATCTATATTTCCTATTTTGTCGCAAACGAATGCAAATCCCTAATATATAGTGTCAGATTGTCTCTTTAAAAGAATCTCTCTGTCTCTCTCCCTCCCTCCCCCACCCCCACTGTCAAAATCTCCAGACTTGTGCCTCACCAGGACCTGTGCATGTTGCCATGGTCAGCCTTTCAAAATTCAGGATTTATGCACACAGCCCACATATGTGAGGATGGGGTTGTTTTTGTGTGAACAATGCTTTTAAAATCTACCTGCTAGTGGGGTTCAAAAGAGGACTAGACAAGTTCCTGCTGTAAAACATAAGAGTTATTAGCCAGACAGCCTTGGGAAAGCCAGCGCTTATCCCTGGGAGAGTGATACAAGAAACAAATCCATTATGGAGATGATGGGTACTCGTGCTCAGACTGGCCAATGTCGGAGACAGAATGCTGGGCCTGATGGACCTTGGTCTAACCCAGCATGACATTTCTTATGTTCTTACCTGTCCCTCCAACCATCCAGTATAAAATGTTAAATATCACTGCTGTAATGAATTAGCTTCCCTGTAACTCCAGTTTGCTTTATTTTAAGAAGGACCTTGAGGAGGCTTCATAGTTGAAGTGATTGGCACAAGGATACAGATTCAGTCGGTTCTAAGACTGGAGGGCTCAGGCAATCGGCACAGTTGAGAAGTAGCCTAGTGGTTAGCACAGTGGGCTAAAAACAGGGTTCAAATCCCACTACCACTCCTTGTGACCTTTGGCAAGTCTCTTTACCCTCCGTTGCCTCAGGTACAAACTTAGATTCTAAGCCTTCTGGGGATAGGGAAATGCCTACAGTACTGAATGTAATCTACTTTGCAGTGCCTGAAAAAGTGGAATATAAATCAAATACTACAGAGCCTATCACATCTAGGACTAGAGATAGGGCACAGTGATACAGAGCTTATCACCTCTAGGACTGGAGGGCACAGGAATACAGAGCTTATCACCTCTAGGACCGGAGGGTGCGGGGATACAGAGCTTATCACCTCTAGGACCGGAGGGTGCGGGGATACAGAGCTTATCACCTCTAGGTCCGGAGGGTGCAGGGATACAGAGCTTATCACCTCTAGGACCGGAGGGTGCGGGGATACAGAGCTTATCACCTCTAGGACTGGAGGGCACAGGAATACAGAGCTTATCACCTCTAGGACCGGAGGGTGCGGGGATACAGAGCTTATCACCTCTAGGACCGGAGGGTGCGGGGATACAGAGCTTATCACCTCTAGGACCGGAGGGTGCGGGGATACAGAATTTATCACCTCTAGGACCGGAGGGTGCGGGGATACAGAGCTTATCACCTCTAGGACCGGAGGATGCGGGGATACAGAGCTTATCACCTCTAGGACCGGAGGGTGCGGGGATACAGAGCTTATCACCTCTAGGACCGGAGGGTGCGGGGATACAGAGCTTATCACCTCTAGGACCGGAGGGTACGGGGATACAGAATTTATCTCTAGGACTGGTGGGTTCATGGGACGAGCACAGGTATACAGAGCCTTTGATATTTATAGCTGGAGGGCTTAGGAGATGGGTGTAGAAGGATACACAGCCCATCACATTTAAGACTGGAAGGCTCATGGGAGGAGCATAGGGACATAAGCTTGTCATCTTTAGAGCTGAAGGGTTTAGGGGATGGATGCAGGGAGGAGACAGAGCACATCATATCTCTAGGACTGGTTGGCAAACTAGGCTGACTAAACTTATATTTGGTGTCTTCTGACTGAATGGCAGATCTGTGTTCATATGTGCAGAGCTTCAATGATCGCTGAACCTGGCCTGAAAATGGCTCCAACAGTTTTACTCACCTCTATTTTTCCTGACTTTGCTGCCAGCTTCAGTGGTGTTAACCCTTTCCAGTTTGCTATCTCCTCCAACTTCAGTGTTGGGTACAGTTTTGCAGCCGACTTTAAGATGTCATCGTACATCCTGGTTATAAACCTGGTGTTTTCTTCTGTGTCATCAGCTACCATCACCAGGGCATGGAGGACTGTGTTACCCTGGGAATCCCGGGCGGCAAGGTCAGCTCTTCGGTAAGGGTTCTCCAGTAGGAAGCTGACTATGTGAGGTTGGTTGGTGCAGGCAGCCAAGGAGAGAGGAAGTTCTCCTAGAAAACAGGAAAGGATTTAGACTGATAAGAGAAGTGATTCTCTGGTGCTGTACAGTTATAAAATATCATGCAGAACTTTGATATTATCCTAGTCATGATATTTTCTCAGACACTAAGGCTGCTGGATGCCACTTGGACTAGTTAAAGATACATAAGGTGTTTAGGAATTCAGCAAGCAGCAGGATCCCAGCACTGACACCATTCAAATACACTGATCCTGAGCCAGCTGCTGATTCTGTGGTGATGACATACCAAAATAAAAGCCAATGCCCTTTTTCTTTGGTTTGAAGAAGTCTCCGTCTGCTTTCATATGAACATCTGCTCCGTTCTCCATCAGCAGTTTCACCAGATCCAGGTTCCGTCTCTCTACAGCGATGTGCAGAGCTGTCTGGCCTGGGGAGACAGCAGAAATCAGAAGGGCAAATTACTTCTGGAGTCAAAGTCCCACAAGAACTGCCAGTGTTGGAGGATCTCTCAAATTCATGAGCGCAGGTACAGCACAGGAGTCTGAGCTGAAAAACACTGGGTCACCCAGTGGACAGAGCCTTGGTGCAAAGGATATTCAGGCTCTCATCCTGGAATGCCTCAGGGTTTTTTAGACCTGAATCAGTTGTTACAGTTGTTGAGCTGTAAAAGTGCTGTGTTGTGCTATAATGTGTTGTGCCAAGCTAGACTCTTGCCATACAGGCTTATGCTATTCTCTTCATTGCATTGCCATTATCTGTTTCTTAATTACTTCTTGTGGCTCTCCCAACAGGGAAGGGATTACTCAGACCTAATGGAATGGAATGGGCTCAAAGAGGTGGAGACAGAATTCAGATATTACTGACATCATCATGCATTAAATCTTTTATGGAGCAAGAAGATGAATTCCTAGCAGCTTGGAAAATGTATGAGAGGTTCCTATTACTTGGTCACAGCTGATATTCACAGTCTGAGTGCACTCAGAAAGAAAAATGTTTTAAAGCATTTTTAAACCTGTAAAAAGTGCAATGGGAGCCTCACCCCTTGCTGCCACTAGTCTCAGGAATTCTGGATTGCTTTTGTTCCTTTCAGTGCATGCAATTACAATTAATATGCAGTAAATTAAATGAATATGTGACAAAACAAAAAATGAAACAAAGCAAAACAAACTTTTCAGCTGCACACATTTGCTTTGCATAGGGATTCCCTCTCTTTTGTATTGCATCATACAGTTCGCTATTATGCTACGTTTTTATTGATAAATACTGCTCTTTCTATCTGACATTTGGTTTCCCATGTAGTTCTTCCCGGATACAGGGGTGCATGTGCATGAAAGTTGTGTTTGAGGACATGTGTACAGTGCTGGTCCCAATAGTGTATTTGCTATATTTATGTAAGAATGTGAACCCTGGGCTGAGATGAGAGGTGTCTCCACCCACAGGGAGGAGCCCTGTGAGCCTCACTGTCAGCAGGCACAGTCTCAGTGGCGTGGTACACAGCTAGAAGTGGAGCCTTTATTATAGATAAAGGAAACAGTAATGTCCACAGAAATGCAGATGTAGTAGTACAGTCCTGAGCAATGGGAAATGCCCAGAGTGAGGCCACAGATGAGAAGATCCGGTAGTGTCCCACAGTGTGGGGTACACCGGGGATCCCCTCTGACGAGTGTAGGCACCTCAGGAACACAGATCCGGTAGTGGTCCGCAGAGCGGGGTATGCTGGGAATGTCCGTACAGTAGATGTTGAAGAACTGGTAGAAATGCCGGAACCCGGAAGTGGCTCCCGTAGTTGATGTGTAGATATTTTGCAGAGCAGGAAAGCTGAATGACTTCTTATTGAAGAAAGACGGTAGTGGCCCGGGGTTCGGGATACACCGCGTGGAATCCTCAGTACAGTTCATAAAGAAGAAGTCAGTAGAGATGCTCACAATAGATGGTTCCTGGAGAAAGAGAAAGACCTGAGAAGCAGGTCGTTGTAGTCAGGCAGATAGGCCCTCCGAGGAGCGGATAGCTGGGAACACAGGGGAGACCCCGAGGAGCGGGTACTCAGAGCGTTTAGATGCCAAAACCAAGTCAGGAACAGGACGTCCTTGAATGAGGAGAATTCAGCAAGAGAGAACTCCTTGCTAACTCAAAGAAGGCAAGGGCTGGTCGGATTAAATACCCAAGCGGGTTGACGCCATCGGGAGGGGACGCCCCCGAGGTTTCCCGCCATGACGTCTTCAAAGGAGGCCCTTGCAAGCGCACGAGCGCCTAGGTAATTCCAGATCCAAGATGGCGGTGGGCAGCACCCACGCCGTCCCGGGAACACCGGAGAGGTCGGCGGGGATCGGCAGAGACCGCCATTCTGCCCAGACTTGATGGAGCGAGGGAAAAAAAGAGTTGAGCATGAGAGGTCGCAGCCGTCTGCAACCGACAGGCATAACAGTATTCTTGTGTGAGTGACTGTGAGTAGAGAGATCTAGGAGTGAGGAAGGGGGGGGGGACGTATATATTGTTGTGAGAGTGATTGTGAGTGGAGAGAGCCAAGAGTGAGGAAGGGGAGGGACATATGTGTGTTCTTATGAGAGTGATTATGAGTGGAGAGAACCAGAAGGGATGGGGTACATGTGTGAGAGAGTGACTGTGCATGGAAAGAGCCAGGAGGGAGGAAAGAAAGAGGAGGAGGGACATGTGTGTATTCTTCTGAGAGTGATTGTGAATGGAGAGAGCCAAGAATGAGGAGAGGGGGAGGCGCATGTGTGTATTCTTGTGAGAGTGATTGTGAATGGAGGGAGGAAGGGAAGGAGGAGGGACATGTGTATATTCTTGTGAGTAAAGAGAACCAGAAGGGAGGGGGCATATGTGTGAGAGTGACTGTGAGTGGAGAGCCAGGAGGAAGTGGGGGGCATGTGTATGAAAGTGATTGTGAGTGGAGAGAGCTGGGAGGAAGGAAGGGAAGGTGGGCATGTGTGTATTCTTGTGAGAGAGATTGTGAATGGAGAGAGCCAGGAGAGAGGAGAGGGAGAGACATGTGTGTTCTTGTGAGAGTGATTATGAGTTGAGAGAACCAGCAGGGCGGGGAACATGTGTGAGAGAGTGACTGTGCATGGAAAGAGCCAGGAAGAAGGAGAGGAAGGGGGAGGGACATGTGTGTATTCTTGTGTGAGTGACTGTAAGTAGAAAGGTCTAGGAGTGAGGAAGTGGGGGACATGTGTATATTCTTGTAAGAGTGATTGTGAGTGGAAAGAACCTGGAATGAGGAGGGAGGAGACATGTGTGTGTTCTTGTGAGAGTGATTATGAGTGAAGAGAACCAGAAGGGAGGAGGGACATGTGTGTGAAAGAGTGACTGTGTATGGAGAGAGCCAGGTGGGAGGAAGGGAAGGGGGAGGGACATGTGTGTATTCTTGTGAGAGTGATTGTGAATGGAGAGAGCTGGGAGGGAGGAGGGGGAGACATGCATGTGTTCTTGTGAGAGTGATTATGACTGGGGAGACCAGGAGGGAGGAGGAACACGTGTGAGAGAGTGACTGTGCGTGGAGAGAGCCGAGAGGGAGGAAAGAAAGGGGGAGGGACATGTTTGTATTCTTGTATGAGTGACTGTGAGTAGACAGATCTAGAAGCAAGGAAGGGGGGAACATGTGAACATTCTTGTGAGAGTGATTGTGAGTGGAGAGAACCAGGAGGGAGGAAGGGAAGGGGTGTATGTTTGTATTCTTGTGTGAGTGATTGTGAGTAGAGCGAGAGTGGAGAGATCGAGGAGTGAGCAAGGCAGAGGGGGGACGTGTATATTCTTGTGAGAATGATTGTGAATGGAGAGAGCTGGGAAGGAGGAAGGGAATGGGTTATGTATGTACTCTTGTGAGAATGATTGTGAATGGAGAGAGCTGGGAGGGAGGAAGGGAAGGGAATGGGTTATGTGTGTACTCTTGTGAGAATGATTGTGAATGGAGAGAGCTGGGAGGGAGGAAGGGAATGGGGTATGTGTGTACTCTTGTGAGAATGATTGTGAATGGAGAGAGCTGGGAAGGAGGAAGGGAATGGGTTATGTGTGTACTCTTGTGAGAATGATTGTGAATGGAGAGAGCTGGGAGGGAGGAAGGGAAGGGGAGTATTTGTGTATTCTTGTGAGATGACTGTGCATGATGGCAGGGATTGTCAATGGTGTTTTCCAACAGACAAGGGCTGTATCATCTCTATAAAAGGGTAATAAATGGTTCCAAATTGAACTTTTTTGCAATTTTTCCCGGAGACTTTTTCAGCATAATTTTGTATAACAGGATAAGAAAAGAAAAACCATTTTTTTTTCTCCCAAAGGAATTATTGGTGCTGCACAGGCAGCAGGGACCCCTTTTGATTTACTCCCTCTTTGAGCGAGAGGGAATCTGTTTGGGGTGAAGGCCTCAGAGAGGTGTATATAATGACATATTTAGATAGGTGAATCACTGCTTGTTGGCAGAGGTGGAGATGGAGGGATCCCAGTAATGGAACGTACTGACAGATTCTGTCTCCAGCGCACTCCAAATATCCTTATGTCGGGACTTCCAGAAAACCTTTTAAAGAATTTAAAAAAACAGTGGATGGCGATCGGATATTCCCTTTTGAGACTGTAGATATTCAGTAATACTTGATCTTGGCCACTGTTTGTCCCCTGGAGGTCCAAACAGCCAGGGGTTAAAGGAGCCCATAGTTTGTACAAGATGCAATCTCAGGGCGCAGCTCTGCTTGGGGTGAAGGAGGAGAGCACAGAGCTACTTGGAAAAACTTTCAACCAAAATAGTAATTGAAATGCAGGAGCCGCAAAGTCATTTACTTAAAACAAACAGACTGGTTTGTTTAGTAGGAATTCTTTTAATAATCACAATAGAGACATTCATTCTGAGCATGCAGTCGCACATAGAGGTGCCTAGGATCCACCCTCTGAATACACCAAGAAAATTGTGCAGTGCAGTGTCTGTTATTACATGCCCTTCTTTCCTCCCACCTAGATTATACACTCTTCAGGGCAGGGACTCCCTTCATCCAATCTTTCACTGCAGCTGTATTGTCTCAGCCATGTTATTATGGCCGTGAGAGCATACACCGTCAATGTTGTAAGAAATAGAATAATAAAAAACTAATAACAATAATGAGGGGCTTCTCGAGCAATTGAGCAATGTCTTCTGTAAGTATTGTCTATCAAAATCAACAACAAAGGTAAAGCAAGACTGAATGAGCCGCCTCGTGAGAGATGGGCAATACTGTGAAGTGTACCCAGGTTCACATTCTGACTCGAAGATCAAGAAGCAGAAATTCAAGTGTGCCTCATGCAGCAGGTGTGTGTGCCTGCATTTACATAAGACCAGAATTCTGTCTCCAACAGTGGCTAATCCGGGTCACATATGTGCCTCATACAGCATGCAGTGTGCATGTGTGTGTGTGTGTGCCTGCATTTATATAAAACCATAATCCTGTCCCAACAGTGGCTAATCCGGGTCACAGGCGCCCAGCTGATCCTGAATGATAAACCATTTCTTGTTGCTCACTCACAGGGGTAACCAGTGGCTTTCCCAAGTCTTTATTTATTTATTATTATTGTTTATATACCAACATTCGATCTGAGATGAGATATCACATCGGTCTTCCTGGCTAATAATATGTTTTGGACTTTTCCAAACTCCTTTTAAAGCCCAATATGCTAGATATCTTGACTGGCAACTAATTCCACAGCTTGATTGTGCATTGAATGAAATAATGTTTTCTCGAATTTGTTTTACATGTGCTACTTTTAAGTTCCAGGGAATGTCCCCTAGACCAGTGGTTCTCAACCTTTTTTCTGTCGGGACACACCTGACAGATGGTTCTCACATGCATGACACACTGAACCCATGATCGTCACAGGGCTAGATGTAAAAGTACAGTTTGCATCCACGGGAACCCCCCCTGGCCCACAATAATGGATGTAAAGCAGAATTATGACATTCCCCATACAACTCACCCTACAAAAAAGATATTCTGGTTCTGGTATCATCTCAATAACAGCAACTCAAACTCCTTCTACTACCAGGCTCAATAGCCCTACTTATGAAAAGACAGCAGTTTACCACCAATGCATGTTCTCTTGAGAAAACACAACAAATAAAACTGATACAAATGCTTACATGCTAGTAAAATATCTCATCTCCGTAACAGACACAGAACCGACCTAACATACTCCCAGGATCTGCAGTTACTGGTATGTACATAAACTAATCCGCACACAGTTACACCTCTATTATGGAATGAACTGAACCAGTAACAACCCTAGCTATGAAAAGGCAACACTACAAATATTAAATCAGGCCCTAAACACCAATACACCTCCTATTAGGAAAACAGATCTAGCAAGCAGCTATAGATCCCCACACAGAAATAATTATAAAACTATACTAATAAGCAGAATAAATGTTTCAAAACAGTTATGAACAGAATAACATCCAACAATTAAAAACTATTAAAAATTCTCCAAACACCAATAAAATATTTTAAAAAAGCAGACACATCACATAATATTAAATAATTTAAATGGCAGTCAATCAAGAAAGATAAACTTAAAAAGCCACCTTTACTTACCCACTCCAGCAGCTCTCCTACTCCTGTCCTCTTCCATGCAGGCCATAGCACACACCAGAAGCAGCAGTAGTGGCTGAAGCTCTATACTCATGGTCCTCTTCCTTAGGGCCCATGACCAGTCTCTCTGTTTCTCACACACACACACCATACCAGTCACATCCCCATGACCAGTTTCTGTCTCTCACACACCAATCATCTCCTAACCAGTCTTTGACACACACACCAATCACCTTCCTGAACAATTTCTCTCATGCCATACACAACACACAGGCTTCTCACTCCCGTGTTCTATCTTACATATATGGGCTTCTCACTCCCATACTGTGTCTTACACACACCCAGGTTTCTCACTCCCATGCTCACTCTCTCCAAATGCACAGGCTTCTCATTCCCATAATCACTTTCTCTCTCTTACACACACAAGCACCAGTCTCTCTCATATTCCCATGCTCGCTCTCTCCACATGCACAGGCTTCTCATTCCCTTAATCACTTTCTTTCACATACACACACCCCAGTCTCTCTCTCTTACACACCATCACCTTACCAACCAGTCTCTCTCTCATGCATGTACACACACACAGGCTTCCCACTCCCATGCTCTCTCTCACATATACAGGCTTCTCAGTCCCATGCTTTCTTTCACACACACCCCCACAACACCAGGCTTCTTACTCCCATGCTTTCTCACATACCCAGATTTCTCACTTCCATGCTTTTTCTCTCTCTCACACACACACACACACACACACACACACACACACCAGTCACCTCCCTGACCAATCTCTCACTCTCTCACACATACTCCAGTCATCTCCCTGACCAGTCACTTTTATTGTCTCTCACATATACACAGATTTTATTTATTTATAGATTCTTTTATACCGCGGTACGTATAGACATACATCACCTCGGTTTACAGATCACCTCTCTGACCAATTTCTCTCAATCACACACATGCTCTCTCTCACACATTTACACACATGCTCTCAAATACATGCTCTCAATCACACACACATTCTCTCACTTACAGGCTGGCTGTCTTCTCTCTCTCTCGCTCACTCCCCCCCCCCCCCCCCCCCCCCCCCCCCCCCGAGCACAAAGAAGAATCCCATCGGCCGTGGGAAGCTTATACTGCTGTCTCCTTTGCTGATTGCCAGTTGCTTCGATTGCTCCGGGCCACGCTACTGCTCGGGGGCTAATACTGCTGCCGCCGCCGCTACTTTTCCATACGGCACAGCTTTCTCCTTCCCGCACACTGCACTGCGTATCACTTCCTGTTCTGGGGCAGGCGCGGGAAGAAGAAAAGTCCAGCCGCGGATGCCACAGCTTCCTCTAACAACTCTGCCGTACCCATTGGGCTTGAACGTGCTGATAGCCCGGCGGCAACGGCAGCAGGAAAGGAAGAGCAGCGGGAGAGACCGGGAACACACGACACACCTGCTGGTGCTTGGCAACACAATGGTGTGTCGCGACACACCGGTGGAGAAGCGCTGCCCTAGACTATAGGCAGCTACTCTTATCATGCCCATTTTATCTCTCTTCTAAAATATCCTGCACCGTCTAACAGGGCAGCATCACAAGGGTCTGAGCACTTGGTGTGCTCTCCAGCAGCAACGCCTGGATTCTGGACTGCAGGCTCTTCCTATGAGCTTACCTCTATAGTGACGGTCTGTGTACCCAGATTTCACCAGCTCCTCCAGGTTGTCTGTTTTCTTGGCTATTTCCAGTAACAAGGGGATGGTGTCATTTTTCCCATTCTTTAGATTCAGCATTGCTTTTAGCAGACAAGTTTTCCCGGTGATTGAATCTGCCAAAGGGAAGGACACATGGAAAGGCATTTCTATGGTATAGATGATTGACCTGTGTCAATGTCATTTCCCTCTCTTCCACAGTCCTGCATAGGAGGGGCAGGAAAGACCTGTGGCCCTTGGCAGGACTGGAACCAAAACAGATATTCTAACACTTCAGCTAAAGGAGTGTCTCTATGATCAGTCAGTAACAATACAACGAACAGATTACTCAGGCCTCCACCCACCAGAAAGGTCACTACTTTACCAGTCCTCCTGAGCATAAGCAATGCATGCTGGCTATGAATTTTTCATGTCATTTCCGACACAGTCTTTGAAGGAAAATTAAGCTGATTAAGGCCACTAGTGGTGTGCCTTGTAAAAAAAAAATATATATCCCCAATCTAGGGTCTCTGCGATTAAAAGGGGACTTAAATGAAGTACAGTGACTGGGAAATTCAACGCTCATTAACATGTCCCATCAGAACCAAGGGGGCTGATGGAGAATGCTTGGACATGCTGGGTAAAGATGCTGAATGAACGTCCATTTGTGACGCAAATGGCGAGAAAGGGAAAACCTTCTCATCGGACTAAGAGGATGTCTTATGCAAGCTGTGAACTGCAACACTGGGACGAAATGTTAGCTTGCTGTGCAGGGGACAGAATGAGTCTGGGATGATCGGGGCTTGGCATCTCGGGGAGGAGAGTGGGGAGGGGGGCGGTTACCTCTGAATTCTGAGTTTGTCAGAAGTTTCATGGTCCTGCGCAAGTAGTCCAGAAGGCCTCCCAGCTCCTCCGTGTCCTCCCTCACCACGGCGTCGTAGATCCTCTGCCGCGTGTATACGTCTAGCGCCTTCTTCGAAGAATCCCTTTTTGTGGCAGAATAAATTGCAGATTATTCTAGAACCTCTTAAAAGAACCATATTAAAACTGCACCAAGGAGCAATGGAGAAAGCCTCCAAGAACGTTTCAGTCATGGGTAGGGATTTGCCTGTAAACTACTTTCCACAATTTCATAATTCAACTTATGCAAAAAAAGGTTCACCCGGGGGGAAGAAAAAACTCACTGGAATTTTTTAAATGACTTCACACTGAAGGGTGCAAGAAGTCTTTAAGTTCTGATAGGCCATTGACTTGTCCCGCCAATAAAATATCATGAAATCAAAGACAGAAAAAAGGGAAATAAATCCTAGAAATACGTCAAATCATAGGAAATGCTGAATCCCACAAGAGCAGATTTCCGAAAGATTTTTTCATATGGATCGCTCTCTCCCGGCACAGGATTGTGGATGACTGCCTACACTTCCAAGCTCCTGAGAGAGAGAGATACGGTGGCAGAAGTGGAACAACGATGCCAACTTTCCTGCCAATGCAACAGAGTGGGCACCTCAGTATCCGGTTATTGTGACAAAAAAAAGAAAAAAAGCAGTAACATAATATCATTCAGTGATGTGCTATATCAGCTTCGTATCAAGGGACCTCCCTCCTGCACTGTACTCACTGAAATATTTGATTAAAACTAACCCTTAAGGTAAGCAGGGGCACCCCTGTGGACTCCTCCGACACGTCACTGGCCCAGACTGTATCATGGGCTTCTTCCCGCCAGGACCCATCCTTCCACAGAGAGCACGATGCAGCTTAAGAGCCAGGGGTGCTGCATGGTATACAAAGCCTGTCATTGTCTGCAGTTTACGCACAGAATCCAGCCCCCAGTGTGACTTCTCTTCCAAAAGCAGCAGAGCTGGGGAGCTGCTCTGATGTCACAAACAAAGAACAGTGGAGTCTGCGTGCAGGAAGTGTCCCGCTCAAGTGCTCTAATGCTGGCAGGAAGTGGAATCTATAGGGTGAGGCTGAACTGCATAACTGATGCCTTAGCTTGGTTAGTTCTAATTGTAGATGCATAAATTAAGATTTGGCCTGCTTCAAGTAAGTTGGGAACGGAGATATTTCATGAAGTAGATCATTTCTGACCACAATCTTAGCCTATTAAAAAGAAAAAAAAGAATAAATGCTATGATTGTAGTGTGGTGTGCTAAAGGGCCTACATGAGGCTGCTGGTAGCCCAAAAATCACCACACCCAGCCCAAATACTTGTGCTCTGGTTTAAGGGTTGAGGTTGGTCATGGGTGAAGACAGCTGTCAGCACACGTTCTCCCTCCCATGCTCCAAAAATATCATCTTAAACTCTCCTCATCTTTAGCTGTTGCAAGACTCCCTGAGTCTTTATCTTCATTAAAATGTATGAATCGCCTGCAGGATATCAGCAATGTCTACATACACAATCAAAAAAGCAGAAATTCACCGCAATAATCATAGACGAAATAAACCTTAAAACAAAGATGGAAAAACATCAATGTCAAAAATTCGCAGGGCTTGGAACTGAACAAATTCCTATAAGACAGGCATTTATTATTAAGCTACTATTTTCTCACAGTTTCCCCTTCCCTCTCCTCTCTTCCCCTGCAATACTTTTGTTGAAGTTTTTTTCTAATTCCCAAGAAATAATTCTTATCCCTTCTACCAGAACCTTATGCGTGTGTGTGTCCCCTGTACCAGAATCTCACATATGTGTCCCCTCTACCAGAAACTCACATATGTGTGTCCCCTCTACCAGAACCTCACACGTCTGTATATGTCCCCTCTACCAGAAACTCACATATGTGTGTCCCCTCTACAGAACCTCACATGTATATGTGTATGTACGTGCGCATGTGTGTCCCCTCTACCAGAACCTCACACATCTGTATGTGTCCCCTCTACCAGAAACTCACGTGTGTCCCCTCTACCAGTACCTCACGTGTGTGTGTGTGTCCCCTCTACCAGAACCTCACGAGTGTGTTCCCTCTGCTTGAACCTCATATACACGTATGTCCCCTTTACCAGAACCTCACGTGTGTGTGCATGTGTGTGTGTGTCTCCTCTAACAGAACTTCACACAAATGTGTCCCCTTTACCAGAACTTCACGTGTGTGCATGTACATGTTTGTGTGTCCCCTCTACCAGAACCTCACATGTGTGTCCCTACCAGAACCTCACATGTGTATGTGTATGTGTATGTATATGTGCATGTGTGACCCCTCTACTAGAACTCATGCATGTGTGCGTGTGTCCTCTCAACCAGAACCTCATATGTAGGTGTGTCCCCTCTACCAGAACGTCACATCTGATTTGTGTGTGTATGTGTGGAAGGGGAGGGCAGAGCAGGGAATGTGTAAAGGGGTTGGCGTGTTGCTTTTCTAATGTAGAACGTCAAGTGCCTTTATCACTTTGCTCCATTTCCTGTCTTACTGCTGCTGCTCCAGCATGGACAGCTGTAATCAAGTGAACTGAAAAACTGCCATGACCCCCGAGCATGGAAGACATCAGTGCAACATAGCCCAGCACACCCAGTCCTCCCTCTTTCCAATGCAGAAAGACTTCCCTTTCCCAAGTGAACCAGCATAAGCTGTTGTAACTGAAAGGGAGCCCTAGCGCCTTACAGATGTAAGCAGGAAGCTTGAAATAAATGTCCTGGCTTAACCCTCCTTTCTGCAGCGTGCTGCAGCAGTCACTGTTAGTTCACAGACATGAATCGGCCATGGCCATCCCATCTACTGCAGGTAACATGGGTATCTGCTGATAACTCACGCCATAAAAAGGACCTTAAGGGTGGCTTGTGCAGAACTGTTGCTTTCTGGTTAAAATCACGTCTCTCACATCTTCAATGACTTGATGACTTACAAAGCTCAGGGGGTATTCGGTCTGGAGGTGACATCATCAGGCACATGCCTTCTTACTGCAGACCCGGATTTAGGAATAGGTAACACTGGTGATTGCCTAGGGCGCCAAAAACCCAGGGCAACTGTGCCAAGGAGGAGCCTGCTCCAGCAAGCCACTTCGACGGGGCACTGCCACAGCCCTCTGGGCGTATAAGAGGCGGGGAAGGGTCTTTCCTCCACTTTCCAATCTCCCCCCCCCCCCCGCCCCCCTCCCCTTCCTATTTTCCAATCTTGCCTATGGGTGCCAAATCCTTAACTCCGGCCCTGCTTACCGACCAATGATGTCATGGCTCCTGAAAGAACTATCCAGAGCTTTGCATTCCTTGTGAGGGAGGTGAGTCACAGCAAAAAGCACAAGGGCCCTGAACATTTTCTTACAGCAAAAAAACCCGAGATCCTTTATATGGGCTACCTACGTGTTTCCATTCTCCTCGACAGTGCCCAGAAATTCCAGGTTGAAGCCAATGGTGTCAGGGAAGCGGTCACTCTCTGGTTGGTACGAGGACTCCATGGGGGCTTTTCCTGTCTCGTCATCACCTTTGCTTTCCTTTGACCTTGGAGGTCTCGAGTCCTTGTCATGGGCTTCCAAAGAAAACTTGTTCTGATCAGCAGGCTCAGACTGCCCCACCTCAGAATCGGAATCAGAATCCGAGTCGGAGACGGAGTTCTGCATGTTCCTTCTGGACGGACGAAGATCTCAGATCTTCAAGGATGCAGCAAGGGTCTGAAGACTTCCAGAGACTGATGTGTGCTAAAAAGAAACAGAGGGGGGGGGGGGGGGGAGGGGGGGAGATAAATGAAAGAGTCACACTCCGGAAGTGCTGCCTGCTGACTTTGTAGCTCTGATATGCAGCTGCAGAAGACAGCGAGCCTGACTCGCTACTTCGACTCTTGTCGTGCAGTGCTAATCTCTGCCCTTTTCTGCATCCGCCCCTGGTTTTTCACATCCCCACCCCTATGCATTCTGGTCTTGGTTGTTGTGATGAAAAGGAGCAGACTGTGAATGCTTGAATGCTGAGGAACTGGACAGGACCATTCTTCTAGAAAGAATGAATGGTTTGGCCTCGACTGGGATCCCTAGCACTAGACTGGCCCTGCCTGAGGAACCTAATCAGAATGATGGGAAAAATCTATTTCTACATGACCTGGAACCAATTCCAACATCTGTTGGGAAGCAAAGTCAAAATCTGGTTTTCCACCCCTAAAAACATCCTTAAAGTGCATGGATTTATCACCGACAGTGCAGTCTGCTTCACTTCAGATCAGCTTTGGAGTGGACTAGAACCAGACTTATCTCTTAGAACCTCTCAGTACTTTCCAGTATCTACCCAATTTCTTTTCTATACAATACTTTTTATGCCTTCTAGCCAATGAGCCACCGATAGAGGGGATACAGCCATACTGTTGTCCTGGGCTCAGCAAATCCACCTCACACCAGGTCAAGTAAAAATGCTGATGCATTCCTGGCTTTGTCCAATTGCTTGCATGGACTTGTTCTGATTTTCTCATTGAGTCCCATAAGAAAAGCAGAACTACAAGTCCCAGCATGCAATGGGTCAAAACCAGGACTGGAGCAGACTGTTCAGTTGATCTGGGGTGAGGTGGCACCCAGTCAGAGGCAATAAAGTACAGAAACTGTGCCAGAGTTCCTCTGAGCCATAGCCAGGACTGACCTACTTCCACAGGTCCAGAGCCCGCCCGGCCAGGGCCAATGCCCACCTAAAGGCTATCAACTTTTTGGAAGGAGTGGGCTGCGGCAGCTGCTGTGCCTATGCCAGGTACCGAGGATGGGGATGGGAGAAGTGCTCCAGGTGCCACTGGACCTCTGGGTCCTCAAGAGTTGCCAGCTGGTTCCAGTTTTTCAGGATTACATTGATCCAGGCCTGATTTTACCCCCACTGTATGCAGGGACTTGTAGTCCTGCTTTTCACAGGGAAATTTAAACTACAAATCCCTGCAGGCAGTGGGGTAAAACCAGGCCTGCAGCAACCTGTCCTGAGAATACTGGAGCAAACCAGCAGCTCCTTGCCTCTATCCTGCTACTGCAGGACTTGCAGAGTCAGGGAGGAGAGTGGGACCCGAATCTCTGGCCCTAAGGAGCTGGAGAGAGGATATGAGTACTGACAGACTCGGTATCAGCAGCAGCCATTCAGGGTGCAGGGAGGGAAGGGGGGCCTACTTTCTCTATCTTTCCTGGGCCCAAGAAGCACCATAACAAGCTTACGGCCTCTGAACACAGGCGCCCTGTGCAGCTGGACTGGAAAATAAAGTTAGGACATAGCAGTAATTATTGGGATTTCTGGCTATTAAAGCTCTTCCTTTTCCTAATGGATTCTGCTCCTCTGGCTGTGAGTTTCCTTCACAAGTGAAAGACTTGTGATTTCATTAGGGAGAAAACTCTTGAGATTGTGAGATGGAAGATTGGAGCTGATGGCAGCTTTTCTTAAGTGCAGCCAGTGAATGATTAGTTAGCATCAGACAGCCGATCGGCCCATCCAGCCTGCCCAGCTGAGATTCCTCCTTGCCGGGTCTCGTCCACTTTGAGTAGATGAGCAAATAAATTCCTGTTCTTAAATCAGCACCAGTTTCCCCACCCCCATATCTTTTCCCCGACCTCGCAACCCTTTTTACCCACTACTGCCCTCTGTTGCCTTACAAGCATTGGCCTCCCTCACCCCAGGCCCCTTGTGGTCTTCTCTTTCAGTTCTTCCCAGACTTAATCCAACACCCGCCTCACCTCCGAGCTTTTTGTTTGTAATGATCCTCACAGCCACCAAAAAACCAGCGAGGATGCTAACCAGAACCTCTGCCTCCTGCCCCCCCATTAGGCTGCTCTCTGCAGGCTAGGCCAGCCTTCTCGGAAGCCCAAGGCGACCATACCCATCTGCCATGCATGGCTTGCACCGGGCCTGACACGGCTTACGCTACAGCTCTGCTGTTAAATAACATTTCCTGAATGGCTTCATAAATATTAAATTATCCTAGAAAATGAAAAGAGAAGTCCAGCGGATGTTATGGTGTTCTGACAATTAGTACATGGGAGGGAGGGGGTGAATATTTGACCAGCTGGATTTAATTGCCAAATGGAAGAACTGAAAGTGATGCATCAGAAACTGTCTAGGCCACCAGCCTGTCGTAATTATTTAAATTGACTCTGACACCGTCTAAAACCTAGGAGCGGGTCTGCTGTACTGTTTAATGACACTTAAGCTGCGGTACACGATATTATGACATGGCCGAGGGTGTGGTGCACTGTGTGTAATATGACAACATGCGATGTACGCCAAGGGTGTGCTACACTGTGTGCTGTGGTGTGAGAGGGTGTGGTCTGGTGTTGTGCAGTAACACACTGGGTGATAACAGGCATGGGTGAAGTCAGTTCTTCACTCAGTGCATCTCAACGTGCCCTGCACCCATACAACGGGACGAACGCAGCAGCAGCACTAAGGCATGGATGGAGTCAGCAAAATGTCTGAGCCTGTAATGACCGAGGAGGCCATTAACTGGGGGCGGGGGGGAGTCGCCTCCACTGTGCAGAATTTGGTTTTTCACACCAGCAGACTTCTAACAAAGGGACGTTTTGTAAAACATCGTAAAGTACTGCGGGGCTAACTTCACATCATGATTTGGGGTGCACAGATTCTTAATCTCGTGCAATCAATTTTGTGCACTGTCCGAGGTTAAGTGAAATGATAATTATAAAGACTGTCTGCATTTTGTAACTCAACCGCTTTCTCCCTCTCTCTCGCTTTTTTGTGGTGAGGCGCAGCTTTTGAGAAAGTTATATTTACATTTAAATAATAGCATGCTTGTTATTCCCTCCCTGCCCTCTCATTCCGCCTGTTCTCTGGTAGCTCTTTGCCTTCTTTTACAAGCTTGTTGTCTGGGTTTTTTTTCTTTTCTTTTTAGATCTGAGATTTATACTAAAGATAACATTGCGCACTTAGTGAGCCTAACGTTAATAAAGCAGTCACTATACACGATCATATCATTTTCATTACCAGAAAAATCCAACTCATTCCCACAGCTGGAGGAAGCGCAGAATAATATTTGATCAGTGCAGTAATTCAGCTCGTTATCCGTTTTATTTAACATCGCCTTTTCATTATATCTATGTCCAAGGCAAGCTTACAACAGGAATAAATTCAATTGAATAAAAAGCAGCGATAGCGGCTTTAGTCTCTCTGCAGACTAATCTAATCTTTGTTTTATTGCATTTATTCCATTTGTGCTGGGATCACAAATCTGGCAAGAGAGGACTGGGGGGCCGCTCCCTTTCCCCATATCCACCCCAAGCGCTTCTCCTGAAATAACTATTGATAGGAAAGCTGAATGCCAGTGAGAAGGTCCAAGCGGACTCGGAAGGGATCTCGAAGTCGGAGCCCTGCAGAACTTCGCGCTCGGGCAGGTCCGGTCCCTGCAAGCTGGGAACAAGTGGTCGAGGGCGAGGAAAGTGGGAGTCGCACTTACCGCGGTCCCGAGGCAGGAGGCACCGCCACCCGAAGCCGAGCGCTGTCCGGAGCCCAGTGCAGTGCAGGGGCCACCACCGCTGCTGCTCCTGCCCGGGGGAAGGAGGCGCGGATCTCAGCAGCAGCGCCACCTCCCTTCGCTCATCCCCTGGGCTGCAGCAGGAGAACATCTGCCAGGGGGGGGCAGGTAGCAAAGCAACTTCTGCACTCACTCAGCTCGGAGACTTCCTCTCTCTCTCTCTCTCTCTGGCCCTCTCCCCGCCCCCTCTGGCTCGCCGAGCCCAGGGCTGCAAAGGAAACATCTGCTGGATGACGGTCTCCTGGTCTCAGCAGCCACCTGTACGAGGGCTTTCCTTCTGCTTAAACGGCATCGGAGCTGCAGGGCAACGAAGCCCAACCACACATATATGCAGACATAGCTCCACTCCGCCTTGTCCACTCTCTGTTACACAGAGCTGTCCATACACCCCCCCAAAGCTGGACATTCCCATCCTCAGTCATGGAAACCTGAACCTGCAAACACAGAGCCCCACCCAAACGCATCAGGATATGCAGGGATCCGCGCTGGGACAGAGTCAACCATAAACTAAACCGGCTGCTAACCGAGGACCTGCTGGGTGGGACTGCCAGCTCTACAGCCTGCTCCCAAACAGAGCTGCAGCCTCCCTCCCTTCTTCGGTTTGCTCTCCCTTTGGGGACCCGGGGTAGCTGCGCTTCAGACACTCCAGGTGCAGACAGGTTTGGTTGTGTGTTTAAGGGGGGGGGGGGCATTTTATAGAATTATGTTGTTTGAAGGGTCAGATTGCTTTGGTCACTCTCCTGTTAGAAATCTGGGTTTTTGAAGCCTCTAACTCCTGCCCTCTGCACATTTCCTTAGCTGCCCTATTACTGTCTCCAGCCCTGAGAATAATGGATAATTTTGCAGTACTGGCGATGTTTCCATCATAACACACACAAAGCCACACATGCAAACATGCTCACTCACACACACTCTCTCTCTCTCTCTCTCTCTCTCTTCAGCCCTCACACCTCTCAAATCGGACACATGTTTGCGATCAGGCAATGACGTGTATACTGTCTGCCGCCATGACCCCCAGCTGGCTGTTATCAGAGGACTCCAAAATCCCCATCCCTGCGGCTGTGGCGAGGTGATAGTGAGCAGCAGGACTTGGGTGTGAAGAAGGGGTAGCATTCATCCTGTCTGTATGAGCCACTGAAGAAACCTCTTTGCTGTGTGAGGGGCGCAGGTATGGTTGCCTCTCTCTTTCTGACTTCCCCAAAATCCAAGAGTTCTCCAACCTTGGGAACAGTTGCTTATTGGAACAGTGTTTTCTGAACGTGTTATTGTTTCTTTAGCAACATTCAGTCCATGCTGTAATGGAGTATGATCAGAGGAAGTTACATAAGTTTCTTTTATACAAAAAGCTATCCTTTCACCTTGCAGGTTCATTTGATTTGATATTCTGGCTTTCAGCACTTCAAAGCAGATTACATTCAGGTACTGCAGGTATTTCCCTGTCCCCAGTGGGCTCACAATCTTCAAGGCCTGATTCACTAATTCACAATGGTTTTTCTTCCATTCTGAGTCTATGGGGAAAATGCTTTGGGGCGGATTTTAAAAGGCGCGCGAATAGCCTACTTTTGTTTGCGCTCCAGGCGCAAACAAAAGTACGCTGGATTTTAGTAGATACGCGCGGAGCCGCGCGTATCTGCTAAAAACCTGGATCGGCGCGCGCAAGGCTATGGATTTTGTATAGCCGGCGCGCGCCGAGCCGCGCAGCCTACCCCCGTTCCCTCCGAGGCCGCTCCGAAATCGGAGCGGCCTCGGAGGGAACTTTCCTTTGCCCTCCCCTCACCTTCCCCCTCCCTTCCCCTACCTAACCCACCCGCCCCGCCCTGTCTAAACCCCCCCCTTACCTTTGTCGGGGGATTTACGCCTCCCGGAGGGAGGCGTAAATCCCCGCGCACCAGCGGGCCTCCTGCGTGCCGGGCCGCGACCTGGGGGCGGGTACGGAGGGCGCGGCCACGCCCCCGGACCGCCCCGGGCCGTAGCCACGCCCCCGTACCCGCCCCCAAAACACTGCCGACACGCCCCCGAAACACCGCGACGACCGGGCCCGCCCCCCGACACGCCCCCCTCGGAGAACCCCGGGACTTACGCGAGTCCCGGGGCTCTGTGCGCGCCGGGAGGCCTATGTAAAATAGGCTTCCCGGCGCGCAGGGCCCTGCTCGCGTAAATCCGCCCGGTTTTGGGCGGATTTACGCGAGCAGGGCTCTTAAAATCCGCCCCTTAGTGAATCAGACCCTAAGTTTGTACCTGAGACAATGGAAGGTGATGTGACTTGTCCCAGGTCACAGGGAGTGGCACAAGATTTGAATGCTGCTTTTCCAGGTTCACAGCCCACTGCTCTAACCACTGGGCTATTCCTCCACTCCGTAGATGCATAGATGTAATTCTCAAAATGCTAGATGCTGAAATTTGATGCCAATGTGTGCCTAATGCTGCATCATATTTTCAAGTATCTGGGAGTGCTTAATTGCATTTTCTTAATTTTTTAGCATCAGTTTCCACCACTGGCATCCCATGTGTAGGTGCGGCAGTGTAAATATACCACCAAAGAGATCTGAGATACAAACAGGTAATGGAGAAGGATGGGGAGGAAGGGTGGAGAGAGGTGAGAGGAATGAGACAGGTGGGAGGGCCGAGAAAGCAAATGGAGGGAGGGAGAAGCAATGGCAATGGTGTTTGTCGCACCATGTACTGGGAGTAGGGCAGATTTAAAGAAAATTAAGAAAAGTCATTTTTCAGTCCATGCACAATTAGATTGTGGAATTTGTTGCTGGAGGATGTCGTCAGGCTAGTAGTATAACTAGATTAAAAAAAAAAAAAGTTTGGACAAAGTCCTAGGGGAGGACAGATCCATTAACAATTATCAGTCAGGTAAATTTGAGGATCACCAATCACATCTTGCCTCTGGAAGTCAGCAAGAGAGAAAGGATCTCCCCTCTCCATTAGGCACTTCCAAATGACCTGGATTGGCCACTGTTGGTCACAGAATGCTGGACTTGATGGACGATTGCTTTGACCCAGCATGGTACCTCGTATGTTCTTATGTACTCTTTAACCCACCAGCTGCCACTGGTTTACACCCACTGTATATAAAATGCTTGTATTGTTTGAGTGTGTAGACACTTAAAGATATTTTTGAATTGCACAGGTGTCTTGTTAATTCCCACATAGTCTTTGTTATCACCATTTGGAGATTTATAGAGCTATAAATATAGAGAGATACATGTTTCTTTGGGCTTCCAGGTCAATCAGACATGGCCTCTCCTTAGGTTATGACACCATAAGCCTTAATTCACATCCATCCAGGGGGGTTTTCTCCCCATGTTTAACCCGCTCCCCCTGCTATCTAGCTCAGCCGTCATGGTAATTATACAACGACACACATTGCAGAACTGTGGTGCTATGACCGTGTGCACACCGTGCTATAGGATAGCCATGAAAAGGCATCAGTAGGGTCAGGTCAGGGCTTCTAGGGGTTATTGCACAGGTATGGTCTGGCACAAGAGTCTCTTTCTGTGCGACTATAAACCTCTGGAAGCAGCAGAGATAACAGCAAAAAATCTGATTAAAGGATGAGCTGAGTAAGGGCAGAGCATGGAAAACGATAGAAGCCAAGAGGTGAAAAGTGAAGGAAGTTCCACCCGGCTCCTGTTAGCAGCTTCAGCCTGCATACAAGGATCACTTCTGAGCCTCCTGGTTTTCTGTGGTCCAGATAAAGCCAGTGTGAGATCTTTGTACGTGTTCTTTATCAGAGAGCAGAGGAAAGGGTCTCATCCAGATGCCTGCTTTGCTCTCTCTCCCAGGCAGCTGGGAAAGTTCAGAGTTGGAAATGCAACATCAGGCACTCAGCTGATGGACGGAATGAGATCCCAGAGGGTTTGCAGAGATGCTAGAAGAGGGGCTACAGTGGGAAGAGCTTTGCAGCTTCTCTTGGGTCTGTTTTATTACATCATAAAACTAATAATTGCTCCTGGAGATACCTGCATGAGCTGCTTTAGCAAACCAATGTAAGGGTCCAAGCCCCACCAGGGTTCTCTCTTGGATCTAGGTCATAAGGGTCAGACTGAACCAGTTCTAAACTTGATGGATTGAATGTATGGACTGCGATGGGAGGAACGCACCCCACAAATCAGACAGGATTAAGAGCTTCCCCTGCCTTCAAGAACCATTTTAAAGAAGACTAGTGTGGTAAGGGAGCCCCAAGAATAAAGTATTGAGGTTCTGCATCCCATGGTGTGATTCCCCCCCCCCCACCCCCCAAAAAAATATCTCTTTAACAATATAACTCTTTGGGTGATTTCTCCTGCAGTCAAGAAGCTGGAGTCAAAAGGTACAGCCAGCTGAGCCTGGGAAATGAATGAGCTGGGGGGGGAGGGGGGGCAGCTGCAGCAGGGCTTGTTAAGAGAAGAGTTTTTGCTGCATTTTTTTAAATAGTTCTTTAGGAGCAGAGCCCAAGGTGGACAGAAAGGAAGCTGGGACAAGGGCTTTTGCGTTCCCTTAGTGCAGAGCTTTCCAAACTTTTCATGTTGGTGACACACTTTTTAGACAAACATAATTTCGTGACACAGTAATTCAGTCTACCAGCAAACCAGAAGTTAAAGGTTAAACGAACAAAATGTATTTCAACAATTTATGTATGTTTCCTTAAATATATACATAAATAAAATGTTTCACAACACAACCTATCTCATAATAAATATTTGCAGGCTTCCACTTCCTCCATGCTGATCTCGTACATTGTGAGATCGGCATAGAGAAAGTGCTACTCTTGCACATTCCCAAAGATTACATGTGCCAATCACTAAAAAGTAATTTTTTTTTTTACCTTTGCTGTCTGATCTTAGTTTTCTAATCGGTTGGTCACAGGCTTTTTTTTCCACCTTTCCTTTCTTGTTTTTTTGCCAATTCCTTTTACAGGGTCTTTTTTTCTATTTCTTTTCTCTCCATCTGTCTTCCCTCAAACACACAATCAGGTTCTCATTCTCACACGCTATCTCACACATTCTCACACACACAGGCTCTCACTCACATGCAATCTCACACATCCACAGCTCTCACTCTCACATGCCTCTCTCTCATACATACATACATACTGTCTCTCTCGTGCACATGCTGTCTCACTCTCACACACACAGGCTTTCTCACTCCTACATGCTCTCTTGCTCAAGCACAGGCTCTCACTGGCACATGCTGTCCCTTTGCACGGGTTGCCGAAGGATGGGCTCTTCAGAGGCCCTGATCTTCCCTGGCCGTGACATGGGATCTGCAGCGGCCCTGCTATCGGGTTTCCTCCTCTTCTCGGGCTGCCGCGACGTGGGATCCGCAGTGGCCCTGCTATCGGGTTTCCTCCTCTTCTCGGGCCGCCGCGACGTGGGATCTGCAACGGCCCATTAATGCTGCTCTTCTTCTGTACGCAGCAGATGCTCCTCCTCCTTCCTGCCCACGCGGCTCCGGCAACGTTTTTCTTCCAGGGCTGCACAGGCAGGAAGGAGGAGGAGTGAACGTGACCCTTTTCTTTGGGCCGTGGTGATGTAAGCTCCACCACTGCCCGCCGATCTTCCTGCTATAGTTCCCTGCTTCCGCCGGCCCTGTGGACCGGGCGACACACCTCCACACTACAGGCGACACACTAATGTGTCCCGACACACACTTTGGAAAGCTCTGCCTTAGTGTTTTCTGCCCACTGTTTGAAGCTGTTTCTCTGGGACAAGGGTAAGACACTACACTGTTAGATAAAGGACTTCTCTCAAGGACAGTGAAAGTGAGATAATTAATTGTATCATTTGGAAAATTGTCTTAAAATAAAGCGATTCCAGATCCTCTGAATCAAGGTTATCAGAACAAACACAATATAAAGAATTTGTGTTTTAATTTAATGTAATGTGCCATTTCCTTCCAGTATGTTTGGTTCTGTGGTTAGAGCAGTGGACTATGAACCAGGAGACCAGGGTTCAAGTCCTGCTGTTGCTCCTTGTGACCTTGGGCAAGTCACTTTACCCTCCATTGCCTCAGGTGTTTTAGTTTATTGGTTTTTATATACCGACACATCAGACAAGCCTTCACATCGGTTCACACATGATAAAAAAGATTAGAAATACAAAAGAGGTACAAAAACTTAGATTGTAAGCCCTCTAGGGATAGAGAAATACCTACAGTACCTGAATGTAAACCGGTGTGATATCTCAATTGAGATTGAATGTCGGTATATTAAAAAAAACAGTAGGCTGGGGAGAGGGGCAAGGAAGAGGCATTAATGATGTATTGGTTCATTGTCATTTTATTAACTGAATTGTGGTAAACATTCTTTCAAAGTTTGCCCTGCAAGACACTGAGGCCTCCTTGTATTTGCTGTGTCTCACTTCCTCACAGGGTCAACCCATTTTTCTAAGAAATCTGAACTACAAATCCCTGCATGCAATGGGACAAAGTCAGGCCTGGCTCGGTTTCTTCATTCAGTGTTCTCCTCCTGTCAGAAAGTCTGTCTCACTGCTCGTGACATGGCACTGGAAGATGGGAGGAAAGCTGCCCCCCACCGAGCTGTACAGGACAGAGACTTCCTTTTTTCTGTTCACTTCCCTAAATGAATTTCTCCATCCTCGAACTCCAGACCTTTGTGGATTTTTCACAGTCATTGTCAGCTGACAATGTCCTGTTTTTTTTAACTAGGACTTTATGCCCTTTTTCTTGCCAGTAAATGAAATATTTCACTGCTCTGGGCAGGTGGTTGGTCTGGCTCCATGTCATGACGAGTGTTTTGCCCACTCCTGCTTTTCAATGTGCTTTGTTACTTGTTTCTCTATTAGAGCTCTTCCATTCAGTCCTAGCCCTCAGTGATGCCTCACAGAGGGGTTGTTTTTTTTTCCTTTTTTTTTTTATGAGGACAAACTAAGCATTCTCTGGACTAAACAGAGGTCAAATTCATGGCATGTGTGAGCCAGAGCCCTGAGACACCGCTGCACATCATTGTATAAAATTTCCAGTCCCTCCAGTTCACTGACATTTTCCTGATGGCCCAGGGAATAAAGCAGAAACACGCACTACAGACAAAAAGAAGGCAGCTCCTGGCAAAGCTTCGGTGTCCGTTGTCCAGTGGTTTACAGTGTGAAAGGCACCACATGAAAGACAAGGGGCTTCTAAATGGAGCCTGTGTGTGGGAAAGTTTGAGGGTTTCCATGTGACCGGATGGATGTTTATCCTCCTCAGCAGTGGGAGGCCTGCCCAGGCTCCAGTGACTGTGGGAAAAGCAACTTAATTAGGCATTTAGGTCCTGTATGCAAAAGGTCCTCCTTATATGCAAATACATTAAATGCAAAGTCTTTGATGTGAGAATATGCTAAATACAAAAAATGTTACATAACAACGTAACTTAAATGCAAAACTTTCCTTTTTTCTTGGTAGGAACAAAGTATTTGTTACCATGGAAACCTGTAATTAGCTGAGCCCAAATGACCTATGCACATACTGGGACAACGATGTAATCTTTACTTTTTTAAAAGAACTAATCTCCAAGGACAGGGCCTGACGGAGAGCCTGTGTAGGGATCATAATAACTCCTCCAGTCCTGAGGATGTCAAGGGTAGAAGCTCCTCCGAGAGAAAAGAGGCACAGCAGCAGATGACTAATGGAGGGTGAAAGTGGGGAAATAGTAACTTTTTGTCCAGGTGCAGAGTCAGTCTGATGTAGAGTTGCCAACTTTTTCCATAGACCAGGACTGGACATTCGAGAACCGGGGGGTGGGGGGGAATGGGACCCCCTCATTTGCATAAAGTTTAGATCCTGCCAGGGAACTGCCTAAACAGTGTATCTATGTATCTGCAGAACCACTGGGAGCTGAGGGCTGTGCTGTGCACCACTTCCTCTCCCTGTGCTGTCCAATCACAGCATGGGAAAGGAGGCAGGGATACAGCACAGCTCTCCTGAGATAGGCTCCGACCTGCTTTTCTCTTCCTCTAACTAAGAGGCTATGGGAAAAAGCAGGATCCACCTGCAAAACCAGACATTTAGTGTCTGGTCGGTACTTTTGACTGGACACTGTACAGAATGCCTGAAAACCTGGCTGTCCAGTCCAAAACTGGACAGTTGGCAACCCTAGTCTGATGCCACGTTCTTATCCCAGATAGCCAGGTTTCGGGAGTCAGAGAGACAGGGGCAGGAATCATTGCGTGTTTATAAACTCCAGGCCAGGCGCTGGAGAAAGACCACAGCCAGGTCCGGAGGCACCAGGTGGCAAACCGTGCAATTGCACAGGGTAGCACACCCGGTGGGGCGGCATCGGGAGCAGAGAGAGGTCCGTGCTACCACTGGTGGACCTGATCCCAAGCGGCGGAAAAAGGAGGTCCATGATGCCACTGGTGGACCCGATCCCATTGGCGGCAGAAGAAGAGCATCCTTAGTGCTGCCAGTAGAGGTCCGTGCTGCCAGTAGAGGTCCGTGCTGCAGGGCCCTGCTGAAATCGACAGCGTGATCAGCGCTGTAGGGCTGCACTGCTTTTCCACTTACTAAGGCTGCACCGCTTTTCCATTTACTAAGGCAGTGCTGACCATGCTGTCGACTTCAGCGGGGCCGCACTGCTGAGGAGGAAGAGGAGCACACCCTGCAGGAAGTAGTCCAATGCCCTGTGACTGGAAGTCATTTCCTTGGCCATGGGAGCTGAAGAAGGAGACTCTGCTGCTGCTGCTGCTGCTGCTGCTGCTGCTGCTGCCTGCTAAGTCAAGGGAAGTGAATAAGAGAGAGCTGTTTACTTGTGTGAGGGAGAGTGAGAGAGACCATGTTTGCTTGTGTGTGGGAGAGTGAGCATATGTGTGGGAGAGAGCATGTGTGCTTGTTTGTGGAAGAGTGAACATGTGTGCATCTGTGCATGTGTATGGGAGAGAGAGAGAGAGAGAGAGCTGTGTGCGGGAGAGAGCATGTGTGTAGTATGTGGGAGAGTGAGAGAAAGCATGTGTGTGTATGAGAGGGAGCATGTATGTGCCCAACTACCCCAGTTACTCGCTGCCTGAAAATCCATGACAATTTCAGGGCATCTGGAAATCAAAAGTTCCCAGGTATGGAGAGTGTGAATTTTTAAAAACCTTTTTAGTTTTATTTTTTAGGTGTTATTTGCTGTGTCTGCTGGTTTGAAATATGTTATTGGTGTTTGGGACATTTAAAAAAACTTGTATATGAGTTATTAATATTTGATCTTTTATTCATAGTTTTTAAATAATATTATTAGTATGTTTTTAGTATTATGATTATGTATTTATTTTATTTCTTGATTTTATTGTTTGATGTTTGAGGAATGATGATGGTTCTGTTGCTCTGCAGAGAGTCCAGCTTCTTGCTGTTTCCAGTTCAGTTTTTGTCTGCGTGTTTGTATTTTTACTTTATGGTTGCTCTATTCTGTATTTGGTGAGGGTCTGTTTATGTTCTGCATGTGTGACTGAGGTGAGGCATTCTCCTAATAGGAAGTGTATTAGTGTATTCAGGCTTTCAGAGGGTCAAACCCACACCCAACACCCATCACAATAGGCCTAATACCATATGGGTTCCAGGTGGGGTTTTTTGCAGGAATTTCTGGTTGGTATCACAGCAGTGCATGTAAATAAAATGTAAGTGATGTTTTTACCTCAGAATTCTGTGCTTTGATATTTTTCATTTGTAATATAAATGCATAACTCTTTAACTGTGTGTGTGGAATGGAGCGGGGGGCGTTGTACAAGACTATAAGGTTCACCTGGGGCACCTAATACCCTTGCACCAGCCATGAGTTCGGGGGGGGGGGGTCAGTTTTTAAAGTTTGTATCACTGAAGGGAGCTGGGCTTGTTTTTGGTGGGCCCGAGACGGAGAATGAATGAACGGGGGGGGGGGGGGGGGGGCAGCACAGAAATTGCTCGCACAGGGCAGCAGAAAACTTAGCATCGGCCCTGACCACAGCCCTGAAGAAGTCACACTGCGGATGGTGGGCAGGAGAAGAGGGGAAGGGCGAGCTTTCAGGTGCCGCTTTGGCTCAGTATCTGTGTATTTTCTGATGGACCAATATGTTTCATTAGGAGAAGAAATTCTGCTGAAGCTGGGAACCTCCCTATCAGGGCAAATTCCCTGTCATAGCTGAAAGTGGTAAAACGTAAAATGACAAATATCAACTTTGAAGCTTCCTTTCATTTTTAGCTTTTGCGCTCGTATTTACCCAGGATTTTATTTGCGCTTTTCTTACGAATGTTTTTTACATGAATTGTGTATGTACTTTTCCTACCTGCCTAGAGCTGTGGATGGTGCGGGTTATAAAATAAATAAATAAACAAATGAAAGGTTTGATTCTTGTTAGCTTCTAATTGCTAGTTACACAGCCGGAGCAGCTAATCCGGAGTCTATAGGACCATTGCACATATGACATTTTTAAAAAATCTTGATACTGAAACAACCCAGGGATGATAAAACAAAGCATTAAAAAAAAAAAAAACCCAACCCTTTCAATATCATTGTGAGATCCGTTCTATTCTGATATTTCTTTTTAAACTACAAAGGGCGTCTGAGTTTTTGAAGTTTCAGAAAACTCCTTAGAAAGTCGCTCTCACCATTATGAATGTGAGAAAGCTGGTGAACATGAGAAGAGAGATGGGGGAGATATGATACAGACCTTTACATACCTGAACGGTACTGTATCATTGTACAGAGAACAAACTCTGCCATTGTAATGCAATTCCTCTTTTTCCTATGCAGGGCTAAAGAGATCTAGATGGGTGGGTGGGGACTGCTCAGACAGCACAAGATTGTGTGCTTGAATCAGGAAGCTATGTGTGGCATTGTGTCTTCTACAAAGGGCTGGGTGCCCACAGGATATGGCAGTGTTGGTAGGCACCAGCAGGTGCCACACTAACGTACGACACGGTTGCATGTCAAGAATGATTGGAGATATTCTAGGAAACATTCGGACTCTTGATCCTTACTGACATAAACATTTTGCAGTCTTGACCACCACTTTCATCCCCCGATCCCTTGTCCTCTGCTAAACCTGCAAATGTACCCCGATACACAAAAGCTGACACTCTGGGCCCAATATTCAAACAGGCTGATACAGAATGGTGCGCTCTCTGAGCGCACCGTTTAACACACGATTGGTTGTGAGTTTCTCACCGGTGTCTATTACTCCTGATACTGTAAGGAGTAAAGCGCATGGAAAACGCATGCCCCCCTCTCCCCTGAAACTAATAGCACTCATCACATGCAAATGCATGTTGATGAGCCTATTAGTTAGTCCCCCTGAATACTAAAAGTAAAATGTGCGGCCAAGCTGCACATTTTACTCTCATAAATTAATGTCTGCCAAGGGCAGGCGCTAAGTTCAAAACAACCCTGAAAAGTGTACAGAAAAGCGGAAAATACTGCTTTTCTGTACACCCTCTGACTTAATATCCCAGCGATATTAAGTCAGAGGAACCAAAAATTTAAAAAATAAAAAAAAATCTGCCCGCCAGTTGGCGGGTTCGAAAACGGATGCTCAATTTTGCCGGCGTCCGTTTTCCAAACCCGTGGCTGTCAGTGGGTTTGAAAACCGACGCCGGTAAAATTGAGCGTCGGTTTTCTGACCTTCTGACAAGCATCCCTAATACTAATAAGGAGGCGCTAAGGACGCGCTATTGTCCCTAGTGCTTCCTTATTAGCGCTTGGCCTCCTTTAAATACAGAATCGCATGCCCAGGAGAGGTGTCTGGGTGTGTGTCGGGAGAGCGGGCGCTCAACTCAGAGCGCCAGCTCTCCCGCACCTTTTATTGAATCGGCCTGAAAGTGTGTTCAGTGCTAATTATCCGGATAAGCGAGACTTATGCAGCTAAATAGTGGCTGTTGAATATGGGCTCATGTTCAGTGGCCGCCACTTAGCTGTACAAGTCCCTTATACAGCTAAAATGTATGCACAAAAAAATGGATGTGCATTGGGCAGATCGGGGGTGGAACGAATTAGGTGTATAAGTGTATGTCTAAATTTAAGCGCCGCATACAGCAGGTCTAAGTTTAGCCGGGAAGACTTATTCATTAAGTACGCACATATACACGTATATTCAGCAGCTTTGCCATGCCACTGAATATACATCATAACTTTGCCGGGTTAGTCATATCTGGCTTTAAGTTACTTAAACAGCCAGCTTTGAATATTGGGCCCTGTGTCTGTAACAGTAACAAGTGACAACTACTGATTATGAGTGCCACTGTTCTGAACTGCCTCTTTTCCCTGGTGCAAAACAGCTGGGCAGTGGTGAATCTGGCTTCTTGGAGGCAGATACTCCATGAAATACTGTCCATCTATCTCTCTAGCCTTTCTGGCATTCAGTCTCTTCAGCAAAAGCTGCAGATTCCTCATCTCGTTGACCTAAATTCAGATCATCATGAAATTTCAGTTGAATTCTGGTTTCCAGGCAGTCTTCCCCAGGCATTTGGCAACAGGAGAATAGCAAGAAGCAGAGTGTGGTTGACACAGAGAAGAAGTCCACCGATAAGGACCACTTGGTCTGCCCATGTGCTGTCACAGGTCTTACTCCATCTGTAGTCTTCTCCCTCCATCCCTCTGTGTCTATCCCTGGCGTGCCCGAATTCTGCCACTGTCCTGGCTCCTATAACTTCCCCTAGGAGTTAGAACAGAACTGATTCATCATTTTTCATGGCATGGATGTTAGTAATTGACTTTGGCAAAGGGATCTCTCAGCATCAGGCGCAATGAAAGCATGACTCGCCTGTCATTATTCTCTAAGTGTTCAGTTCAATCAATCCATTTTCTGTTGTGCCAATGGAACAGGGCTCTGGGACATCTGGTTCCACCTCCCTGTACCTTGCTTTACCCAACTGTAAATGAAGAATAATATGAATGATAAGCACTTAGATAATGAGCTGTTTTGGGCAGGGATTATGCTGAGTAATCCCTTTGTGTAGCAACAAACACAGCATGTTGTATATACTGATATCCTCAGCAATGTTTTCTAAAGAGACTGGTGAACACTGTATGCCTGTCAGGGAGATTTGGTCTCTGAAAGTATTAACACCGCCCCCACCCCAGGGGGGAAGGGGTATTTGAGTCTGTTCTAGAGGGTGACCCCTGTATATAATGTTTTGCACACTTGCAAATCTGAAAGACTGGCAACTTCGATGGTTTGCGTTGCCTCGCGTGATGCTTGAGCAATAGAATCAAACAGTACAATGTTATTTTTAATGGCTCCAGGGGCAAGGCTGCAAGGCTGCTCTATGAAAAAGAGCGGGGTTTGGTTCCTGGGCTTAGGGGGTCTGCTTCGGCAGCATGCGCAGTCCCTGGGCAGAGGGAGTCTGCTCTTGCGTGATGGCGATGCCCAGAGTCCCATGTTACCTGGCGGGCGCTGTGGTTTGGGAAGCCCTGGCAATACTGGGAGGGGGGAGAAAATCCCAGACAGCTTTAGGTTTCGTAGCTGCTTTGCTCCTGAAATACCCTTCCTTTAACGAGCAGGACAATGATTTATTATTATAATTAAGGGTCCAGTTTGCACTACTGTATTCTGGTTTTTATTCTGTAAGATAAATTATTTTGTCCTATTTTTGGTCCTTATAATATTTTTATGGTCTGCTAATTATCGCCTTTGGCAACTGCTGTCAAATTTCTACGTAAAGTCCTTTGCTTTTATCTGTATATAAGCTTTCTTGTTTTGTAAAGCTCTTTGAAGATGGAAATGGAAGTGGGGCACATCAGATTAAATGAATAACAAGTTGTGAATGAATGCTCATGGTGGTGACCAGTTCCAATGAAGCTCGGAGCCCGGAGGAGGAGGAAACTGCCCCAGCCAGACCGATTCAGAAAGCAGGCTCCTGCTCTCACTTTAAGCTGAAAGCGGGCTCTGCCCAGCCTCCTCGGTGCCAGGCAGCAGGCTTGGACAGTTTGCTGTGGTAACCAGAGTTCCTGGTGACTGCAGGCAGGAAGTGAGCAGCACACTGGGGTGATGGCAACAGCCTCCCAGCCTCTTCCCTGGCTGGAGAACGTCAGGACCCAGATCGAGAATTCACAGGTAGGGGTGGGAAACAGACCTGCCAGCTAACCTCATCTCCCCCCCAGTCTTATGTGATTTTAGTTTCTCCCGGCAGGGACAGTAAGCCAGCATTACCTGTCTGGCTCAGAGCCTAACAGCAGGACTCTGGAGTATCTCGTGGGAAGGGGATACATAGGATTTCCAGCTGAATGGGAGCAGAGTAGACCAATCTTGCAGTCCTTACCTAATCTGGTTCTCTTTTTTACAAGTTGCTTTACAGCAGCAGTGTTTTCTCATATTTTGGGTATCATTGAGATGAGATTTTGTTCTCTGTTGGGTCATTCACAGTATCATTACCTTAAAATATCAGAAAACCAAGCGCATGAACTCCAAGCAGTAAAATCTAGGGGGGAGTCACAGACAGGCCGATACAGTAAAACCCGCGGGAGAGCCGGCGTTCCGAGGAGAGCACCCGCTCTCCCGACGCGCGCACAGGCCACTCTCCTGTGCGCGCGATTTAGTATACAAATGAGGGCCTGCGGTAAACAGAGGTGCTAGGGACACTAGCGCTTCCCTAGCGCCTCTTTTTTGACGGAAGCGGCGGCTGTCAGCGGGTTTGACAGCCGATGCTCAATTTTGCCGGCGTCGGTTCTCAAACCCGCTGACAGCCACGGGTTTGGAAAACGGATGCCGGCATAATTGAGCATCCGTCTTCTGACCTGCGGGCCGATTTTAATTTTTTTTTTTTTTTAATTTTAAATTTTTTTTAAATTTTGGGGCCTCCGACTTAATATCGCTATGATATTAAGTCGGAGGGTGTACAGAAAAGCAGTTTTTTCTGCTTTTCTGTACACTTCCCCGGCGCAGGCAGGCGTCAATTTTTGAAAGTAAAATGTGTGGCTTCGCTGCACATTTTGCTTTCTGGATCGCGCGGGAATAACTAATAGGGCCATCGACATGCATTTGCATGTTGCGGGCGCTATTAGTTTTGGGGGGGGGTTGGCCGCGCGTTTTCGACGCGCTATTACCCCTTACTGTATAAGGGGTAAAGCTAGCGCGTCGAAAACGTGCGGCCAAACCCGGGCTAACAGAGTGTACTGTATCGGCCCGAGAGTGGTCACAGAGTCAGAGAAACGAAATATCATTCCCTTGGATAGAGCCGGACAAATCCCCTTCATTTCCTCTGGGGATTAGTGATTATGGTGGTAATTGGTGATTCAGCCCTGGCTCGGGGTGACACTATGGCATGAGTCTTTAGGCAACGCATGGACCAGGAAACTCTTCACCTAACTGTGTAAACTGGTGCAAATTTTGGGGCCCTGTTTACTAAAGGTTTTCTCTCACTTTGGGGCTGTGGGGAAAATGCTTAGTCAGTAGGGCCTCTGTCTGATGATGCAGAAGTAACACATGAAGTGAAAGTGCTGTTTGACCTGGACAGGAGTGGAAGGACTTCACAGGGAAACTGGGTGACGCAGTCCAGCAGCAGATGAACGAAAACCACGTCGGCTTCTTCACAGACCTCTCGGAAACAGAAAAGACTTTCATCCTAGAAAAAGCCACCAGGACCATTCAAGGAGGTGATCAAAAAAAAAAAAGCTGCTGTAATCCTGTTTTAACTTAACTGAGTTCTTCCCTTTGTTCCTTGTTTGGTTGATTTATTTTCAATGTTTCTGACTGTTTTTGAGAATGAATATATATGAATGTAGAAATGCTGAGGGAATGGCAGTGGAAGCTGAAGCCCTTTCTGCTACACCAGCCAAACAAGTTCCATTGTGCACAGGCAGTGTGCAAAACTTCACCCTGCCCTCTCTCCCTGCCTTCATCCAACATTTCCACCTCTACCACAACTGTCGCCAATGATGCCACTACTTACTGGAAGGGTCCACGCTCCCCAGAGTGAGACGGCATCCTCCCACAATGTCAGGTCAGGCCTGAGCTTCGCTGGAGATTTCCTGTTCAGATCTTAGGACTAAATACAAAATTACGCATTTTATTATCCAAGGGAATTGGTAGAATCACTAGTGCCAAAAACTGCAGTTGAAAGATAGGTGAGAAATAAAGCACGATGTGGCGTCTGAATGTGCTATGAAGAGCTGACTATAGCCTAGCATGACATGAGCAAAGGAATTAACGCCACGGGGACTTCTGCTATGGGCATTTTTTTCCTCCACTCAATATCTCAGTTATAGTTTAGTAGATTATGATGTCCGTTCCAGCCAAGGCCATTTCACATGATGGATCAAAAGTTATTCTCATGCATTACGAGAGATGGACATGGTCCTCTTCGTGTCTCCTTTTCTGCACTGCTTGAAATGCTTCTTGGCTGATTATCCTGTTTCTTCAGAGATCCTATTACCTGTTGCAGGTGACTTGTATCATGCACTCAAGGCTCACATCAGCACTTGTTTGGAAGAACAGCTCTATGGATTTGTTGCTCAGGAAATGCAAGATGGCTGCCTTCTGAAAAACAAGTCCGAGTTGGTGATGAGCAACGTGAGGAATGGCATGGTATGCTCAGAGCTCTTTATCAAAAGTCAACATTGTATTACATGAAAATAGCCACGATTCCATCCCTCCACGTGCTTAACTCTCCCTTCTCCCCACCCCAAAAAAGTTTAAATAAGTTAAACACCTTCTGAAAATGATACAAAATAATCCAGATACAGAAAAGAGCAAAGCCCAGACAGTTGCCTGAACAATGTCCTTGATTTAATAGTGGTCCTTTTGTAACTAGCTCTACTTTATGAAAATATGACCTTTGAGAAACCTTTACAGGAGTGGTCATATCTGTGCCTGGTTCCTGCTCATTTGTACTCTGTATACTGGGTACGTTTATATTTATACAACTGTGCAGGGGTGGGTGTGATGGCAGCTGACTGATGATGTTATCTTGTGTTTAAGGCTCTCACACAATGGACAGGTTTTTTCCTTAGGACAGAATGTTATGGAAGGCTGGGCCTCAGAAAAACCCCCGACAGCTGTGCATTAATTTTTCAGATGTATTTGCTGGAGAAAAGGCCGGATATGAAAGGGAAGTTGCATGTTCTCTTCAATCAGCATTTGCCTGCATCCTTGAGAAGACTAATCTGGAGACTCTACCTGTCCAATACAAAGAGTAGGAAATTTTAATGTAGTGCATCTGTAGAAATGGCCTATCACAGTCTGATGTTCATAGACATAATCTATAAGTATTAGGGCCGGGTCCAAGGCTAGCCCATTACTTAATGTTAACACTGCAAGGCAGTACTAGGGGAGGTGTTACTCCAAGCACTGGTCTTCCAGTTCTGACAGTATTAGGGAAAGCACTGTATCGCCAAAAAAGACACTGTCTTCCAGTGCTCATGCTGCTGGGTTCTGCTAGGGGAAGCATTGCACTATTGGAGGTGATGTTCTTCCAGTGCTGCTGAAATTGTAAGCAGTGCCAGGGGAGGGGCTGGAAGCACTCTCCTTCCTGTGCTGACACTGCAGGACAGTACTAGGGAAAGCACTGCATTGCCAAAGACACTGTTCTTCCAGTGCTCATGCCTCAGGGCTCTGCTAAGGGAGGCATCGCACTATCGGAAGTGATAGTCTTCCAGTGCTGTCAGTAGAAGAGATCCAAACAGTCAGGGCTTGAGTATCAGAGGTTCTGAAATCTCTTTTTGCCATAGAATTTCATTCCCATCAATGCTTTTGGCTCTTTTTCAGCTCGCATGGAATATTTGTCACATGTGTCTATGAATAAAGCCACATCAGTGCTGGACAGAGAGATTTCACTTCAGTGTCTGTCTGTGCTCACCTCAGAAAGAACCTTCCAGCACTTGCAGGATAACAAGCGTAAGTGAGGCCAGATCATCAGCCTAGAACGTGGCTACAAGTGATGTGAGATCTTACCACAAGGGCTGCATTTTTAAGACAGGGGCATGAGGACTGTCCAGCTGCTTTCTGCACATTATTAAGGCCTGTTATTGCATTTTAACAAGCGCAGTCACATAAATGGTGTTGATGTTTGTGGGACTCTTTTTCTCTTGCACACTAGTGCTAGTGTTACAGTGTTCTTGAGCCTTTTTGTTCTGAGCTTCATCCCAATGTGCTATGATCTAAGGGAGAATAAACCAGCAAAACTCCACTGCATAATGGATATAGTGACCAGCTTCCCACTGTTACATGGCATTAGCTTAGCCTCTGTGTTCAGAGAAACCGCCATCGTGCAAACGTGTTGGGACAGAATGCGATCAAACTTTCCATTGGTCCAGCCAGAAAGGGCACAGAGAGGGGAGAATTTCAAAGTTAGCCTACACTGGGAAAGGACGGCGTGTGCTTTCCACCCTAGGGCTTTGCATGCACATGCTGCCATGTTGACACTTTCTGCATGGTCACTAGCACCGGCTTTCTGTGCAGGTAGAACTTTGCTTGAAAAGTGCACGCATGTAAATTTGAACATAGAATCTCTGCGTGCTCTTTTCTTTCCCTGACTGGAACCCGCCCTGGGAATGCCTCCTCCCAGTGCAGCTACATGTGTGTGGTCTGTGGGACATGGCGCAAACCTTTTAGTCACATCTTGCAGACAGACGCCTTTAATCAGCATGAATTACTTTGGAAATCCTCCTCCGACTGTTTTGTTTTTGACCAGTAAGGACTAAATGCTTTGTGATTCTTAACAACGCTGTAACTGATGTTGCTGTTTGTTGAAGTTGCACTCAGGGCTATGAGAAACGTCCTCTCTTACTACCACAAGCGTCAGCCCCTTCCGGCCGGCCTGCACCACAGCGATTACTTCCTGCTGGTGCCTTTGCTCCAAGCTGTGATTGACACAGCCACTCCCAGTACCTCCCTGGACTCCGTATCCACTCTCCTGGTCGAGGAGTACTTTACATTCATGGACCTTCGGCCTTCTTGCATGAGGCTGGCATCCACTGAGGTAAATGACCTCAAAATATTCATGCAGCAAGGCAGCTTCCTGATTGGCTACAGGTCTGACCATAGAAAGACCCGGAAACCTTTCTTTTCAGCCAGAATAAGCCACTGTTGTTGCTGTGACTTTCTCTATCACTGATTTTTTTTTATTTTTTATTGTTGTTTCCTGGTGTATAACAGTAATAAGGTTGAACATTTTGTAGTGGTTTGGTCAAGCAACCTCAGCCTTTCCTCAGGACTGAAATTCCCAGGCACTCATTAAGTGGCAAGAGATACCTCCCTCAAAGACTCTCCTTGATCAATGAAAAGATGATTTAGTTCCATGTCGATTTCTTGAGAACAGTACTGCAGAGTGGTTTATTGCTACTGTAGCAAAAGCCATTCTGTCAATGGTACTGTTGACCCAGCACAAATTGTAATTAGAGCATCTAAGTAAGGTTAATGTTAATTAAAACAGACCAGTAATTAATTTTCTGCTGTACTGCTGATGTACCTGGTCTGCTGTAATCTTTTTTTTTTTTTAAGAAAAATGTTTGCTTTACTTGTGTGGCAATGCCCACAGAGCAGTGCATGCCTCATCAAAGCCCTTAACTTACCCAACACATCCTTTATGTTTCATGCTGCAGGACTCCACTGGCAGAAAAACATACGAGAAAGTTGCTTCTCTGTTAAGTCAACTGAATCGGGATCTGGCCAATACCATTCAAGGCATTTACACCCAGCAAGGTCTTTCAGTGGTGGAGAATTATGGAATTTCTATATCGTTAAGATGTTTCTGCAATAATGATTGGTTGGCTATAAGCTTCGGCTAGAAAGCACCAAAGATCATTTAGGAAATCAACTCGTTAGAGAAACTGAACGTTCCAAGTCCTCTTATTCTGTGTACACTGTGTTCTCGCAAAGGAATGGCACTGAACTGCTACAGAAAGGGCAGACCCTAGGAGGGTAGGCACAGAGACAGATTTAAGATTTTGCTACCCCCAGGCACTTTTGGTGCTTTCACCCTCCCATCTCCTGCGAGGGGCTGTTACAGGTAGCAGAGGGCTGTTCTCGGCTGAATGAGATTCAGCAGAGCTGGAAGGCAGCAAATCTTAGCCAGTCTGCTGCCCCTAAATGTTTGCCACCCTAGGCACAGACATAATGGGTGCTTGTTGACAAATCCAGGGCTGGGTAGTGGCTGTGTGGAATTTCTATTTTGGGGGGGGGGGGGGGGAATAATTGCCAGCACAATTTGATGACTGAAGGGGGTGTGGGGGATGCCGGTGGCAGAGTGCAAGCTCCTCACACACAGGCAGACCAAGCAGCACACACCTTGGGACACTTTGAGTGCCAGAATCAGGGGAAGTCACCCCATTCATCACCCCATAGACCACCTCTGGCTACACACACTCTCTTTCCCTCTGCTAATCAAATGAATAAGGGCATTTTTTTTTTGTATGGTGACTAAATTTCAATAACAAATAAATGTCAGCGTAGGAATAGCAGACATCATAGACTCCCTCACCCACTGGGCGTGATCAGTCTTTCTCTTTGGATTTCTCAGGCTCTATGAGGGAAGGACGATGGTTGTTACTACCACGGTGGTCCCCAGCAAATCAAAAGATGGCACTGAAGGTGGGCCTCAGAGGAGGCGTCCTCCAGCTCCTGGGCCAGCTGGTGGTCTCTAGAGTCAGCTGGGCAAGCTGTCCTCGGGAAAGAGGGGAAATAAAAAATGGAAGGAGGAAGAAAAGGGAGAAGACAGCATAACATAAAGTATTTCTTATTTTGGGGGGGGAAGAATGTAGACATCATTATTTGGACAATGTTGTGCAGACCCTTGGCACAGATGATGCACTGTCGTTAGTGTCATTGCTCCTAACACTCTTCTGTCTTGTCGCACTGTAGCCTATAACGCCCAGGAGTCCCTGCTGGTAGGGGTACAGCATATGTTGCAGCCAGTGCTTCAAGTTCTCTTTGCTGGTAAGGGGTTTTAAAACTTCTGATTTACAAAAGAGATGAAAACCGCAGAACTGAGCTTCTAATGGCACCTGAACTGTTGGCTGCTGTTTGTCTGCCTGCCTTTAGCACTGGAAAACGTGGCTGAGCCACAAACTTACAGATAACCCCCACCACCAGCCCCCCACCCCCTTTTTGGGGGACAAAACGTGGGGCCCCAGCAGGAGGGAAATTTTTGTCTGTGGAGATCAAGATGCCTTAAACCTGATCCTTGGAACATATCTACCCCTTAAAGAAACAGCCCCGAACGGGCACACGTTGAGTCCAACGCAGGGCGGATGATGAGCACATGTCCGTGGACCTACTCTGGGACCCCTGCTCACAAGTTTCATTTCTTTCAGCTCTTACACTCAGAACCAAAATTAAGGCATTCCCGATTTAGTCAGCAAGTCTCCCTGAGTAGAGCACCCAGTCTGGTAAATGCTGTGTTATAAGCAAATGGAGAGGCAGGCAGACAGGTATTCCAGCCTACTGGAAATCACTGCTGACTGCTTTGTTACACACGGATGGGATTTCATAGCAATAACTGTTTGCTTGCTTTGCATTGCAGACCCAGGAGCTAATAGATGTTGATTTCTGAAAGGAAGAACAAGCTTTACCCTCCCTCCCTATTCCTCCTCATCTGCCCCTGGAATCTGCCTGCTTAACCTTGCCTATAATTGTTATTGGAGACCAAGGAGAATGGAAGAGCAATTGGATCTAGCATTTGTGTCACTGACCCTGTTGGCTTGATTCCTGATTATCTTTGCACTTTCCAGTCTTGTACAGTCACCCCCCCCCCCAATACACACACACAATTGTATGAAACTACAAAAGCTTTGTTCCCTCTCTCCCCAGGCTTCCTGTGCATGAGCACCCTCCTCTATGTCTGGGATCAGTTCATCCTGGGACTCGGTCAGCCAGCGTATAATTGCCTTCCAGCTCTCAGTGTGGCCTTCATCCTCCTGCTCCAGGAGCCTCTCGCAGCATGTCAGACGGTAGGTGGCCGGCTTCCTCTCTGTCAAACCCAATTGTTTTAAAACGGTCGCCCCAAATAAAACAAAATAGGACTTGCGTCTGAGCAGAGGGATGCCCACACCTGCATTCCTCCGTAAACTCCCCTCACACCCACCTCAATGTCTGGCGCCCTCCAGATAGCAGTGGCCTGCAGTGACTGAAAATTTGTCAAGATATTTTGCAACAACCCACCCAAAACGTATATAATGCTTGTGAACCTGTGTAAAAACACGGCAGATCATTGCATCTGTTCAGAAGCTGCTATCTGACTCTGTGTCCAGGGGAGAGGTTTAAGAGTGGCTACTAGCAATGGCTGTAAGAAAAGAGTCTTCTGCATGCCAAGGCAGAAGAAGCAACCAGAGGACATGAAATAAAAAACTGGCATCAAGATCCCTTCTGATAATGTTGTGAAACTCCTGAAGGAAGCACAAAATAACTAAGTAGTCATCAGCTTAACCAATACTCACAAGACAACATTACGAGCTTTAAAAGGCTTGCTTTAATACCACGAAAGTGTAGTGCTGGGTGGTGCAATAGGTAAGAGATATAGACAGAAATGTCTGGACACCGGGCTGTCTATTTTATTACCTCCCATTTGAGAGGCACGTGGGGGTCCTAGAAGCACACACGGTCTTGAGAAATTCCAACCATTATGTCCAAAGAAACAGAGTAACAGAGAATCTGACAGAGAACGTGCTGGGCAGCTTGTCACCAACAGAAATGCCTTCGCTTCCCCACTACCGAGGATCCCCTCTGCCTATCCAGAGCGGTTTTGAATTCTAGTACCTGTTCTGAATTGGAAGGCTGAAGGCTGTCCCATGCATTCTTCCCTTTGTCTGTTTCCCAGTGCTGCTTCTGCGTCTGCCTTCTTCCAGCTCTTCCTTTCCAATGAAAAAGGTCTCTTCTGTGTTATTTATGCCACTGAATGGGCTCTAGGGTAGAGCGGCTTTCTGTAAGCACCTGGAGAATACCACAGAGGACTAAGCATAAACTTCTTAAGGAACTAGTTTTAGGATGTGAGTTGAGAAGTATTTACTACTGGAGCGCTTCCAGCATGAGAAAGCCATCGGGGGGAACCATTATTCTCTGACGGACCATAAACTCCAGTCTGATCAAGCTCATGAGCCACCTGCAGGACCAGAAAAAGAAAAACGCTAGCTTTCCAAAAGAAATCCCACAAAAACAAGCAGAACGCTGTACAGCCGCATCATTAGGTAGCGGAAACTGCCGGCTTCAAAGCTACTGGCATTTTACCCCAGGCCGGTCAGCCCCTCAAAAGTGGACAGAGTGCAGGGATCTTTTGGGTCCTTTCTTGCAGTTCTCCGGAATGCCCGAGATGATTGCTTCGCGCAGGGCCCTGTGGCCGATGCCTTTTTGTGACATTGTCACTAGTTAGATCTGGGGTTCTGCGCATTATTGATATCTTTTATTAGCATCGCTATAATCAGGAATTTCCAGTGACTCAGCTTTCAATTAGCTTTATTTGTTTTCCTAAAAATATCTGTTTTCTGTCACTCTTCATTATTATTACTGTAAGCTGAACACAACAGGTCAGTAAAATAGTAGATGACAACAGATAAAGACCCATTCATTCTTCCCTGTTGTCTTCTTCCCTGGTTGTCTGCTAAGTATCTAAATTCCCATATTTAAACCAGCATCGGATCTGCCTCTTTTCACCCTGCTCCCCTGCTGAGCGCACTGTATAACCCGCAGTTGGATGTGGGTTGTATAGGCGCTAATTAATCCCCTTATGCAATAAGGGGATTAGCGCCTCTACAACCCGCGTCCAGCGCGGAGTGAATCTAATAGCGCTCATCACTAGTACGGAAGAGCAGAAAAATCTGCTTTTCTGTACTGCCTCCTACTTAATATTGTTGCGATATTAAGTAGGAGGAAAAACAAAACTAAATAAAGTTAAAAAAAAAAAAAAACACCTGCAGTCGGGTGCAGAAAACGAATGCTCAACTGACAAGCATCCTTTTCCTGAACCCCTCTGGCTGTGCGCCTGTGCAGCATTTAGGGAAACCGACGCCGATAAACTCAGCGTCGGTTTTCCTAAGCAGCGGACGGCCAACGCCAATCGAGTTCTCATAAGCAAGGAGGTGCTAGGGGCGCGTAAGCAATCCTGGCGACTCCTTGCTAACGCGTCCCCCTAATTTAAATATTGCATGGCACTCGCTTTCTGCGCATATTTATTGCATCGGCCCCTCTGTGTTTTATTCAACCTCTCAACCCTGTTCCTACCGCTGCCCTCTGTATCTCTTCCACTCGTGCTCAAATTCCCTTACAGTGGTGGCCTCCAGCACCTCTGCTCTTATAGGCCTTAACCTCTTCCTTACTGGTTCTGACAAGTCCCATTACAAGTCCCATACTTAAACCAAGTCACAGGCCTCCTCCCATGTCTTAGTGCCACATTTCATAAATCTGAACAGCTGTGTCCAAAAGATCTGTCCACTGCAGCGCTCTGCTCTGTGCAGGTTACCACAGCTGCCTCAGAGGCGAGATGCAGTCATACCTGCGATGTGAGGGTTCTAACGTGGCCACTCCATGCAGGTTTACTTCAGCCTTGGAAACCTGAAGCAGCCCAACCACTACTCTCTGCCCATTGGCTTGTTTACTTACCTCTTTGGCCCTCTCATATGACTGAGCAAGCACTCAAGCCCCCACCCTAATTTTTTTTTTTCTACCTGATAACCGCTCATCTGCTTTTACCCCACGTTCCATGTCTGTTTTAAGCAAGTAAAATTCGGTCACGGTTTTGATGGTTACCGCCTCTGCCATTACATTATTCCAGGTTTAAATTCGGTCCTGGTTGTGGTGGTTACTGCTTCTGCCAGTACATTTTTCCAGGTTAAATTCGGTCCTGGTGGTGGTGGTTACTGCCTCTGCCATTACATTATTCCAGGTTAAATTCGGTCCTGGTTGTGGTGGTTACTGCTTCTGCCATTACATTTTTCCAGGTTAAATTCGGTCCTGGTTGTGGTGGTTACTGCCTCTGCCAGTACATTTTACCAGGTTAAATTTAATCATAGTTTTGGTGGTTACTGTTGCACTGGAGGTGGTCCCTTGGCCTGGTGCAGGATTGGTACGGCCCTCTGGTCGGACCCAGAGAGCGCCTGCCACCAGGAGGCGGAGCACACAAGGAGACAGAGGCTAGCTGGAGCTTCACCAATAACAGTCCAGGGTTTCCGCAGGTTGAGCCCTTGGGTACCCGGACCGCCTGGCCTCAGAGGATCTCCCGGAGAGGTAGCGGAGAGGTGTGCCCACCACGAGTAAGGGTGCGCGATTGATGCAGAGAGGATGGTCCAGACCTGAACTGAAGACTCCGGAGACCTCAGGGAGGTAGCAGTTCAGGAAGGCTCTCCAGGCGGAACAGGCAACGCCTGTGGGTCTGGTCGGATGAAGGCTGTGGTCAGAGTCCAAGCAGGTCGGTCTGGTGGTCATGGAAGGCAAGAAGAGGTTGTCCAAGTGAAGTGCAAGGGTCAAAGCCAGGGTATCCATCCAGAAGTGGTCAGCCAAAGCGGGGGTCAAATCCAAGGTCAGTCCAAGCGTAGTCAAGGCAAGCGAGCGTCAGTTCCAGGCAGCGGTCAACGTGGTCAGGCAGGCAGAGGTCAGTTCCAGGCAGCGGTCAACATGGTCAGAAGGCAGGCAAAGGTCAGGTCCAGGCAGCGGTCAGTCGTAGTCAGGCAAGCAGATGTCAGTACCAAGAATCAGTCCGAAGGGTACTACCAAGGAACGTGGAGCAGGAACAAGACAGACGCTGGAAGACACGGAGGACCACTGGAGCACTGGGACACAGAGATGCTGGAACACAGGAGATGCTGGAACAAGGAAACACTGGAACAAGGAGACACTGGAACACAGGATCAGGCACAGGAGCAAGGAACAGGCAAAGTAGAAACACAGAGGTGTTGACCCGATTGCCAAGGCCAGAACTGGTGGAGGGCAGCACGAGGTGAGCAGGCCCGACCGCAGCGCCAACGCAGCCGGGACGTGCAACAGTTACTGCTTCTGCCAGTACATTATTCCAGGTTAAATTTGGTCCTGGTTGTGGTGGTTACTGCCTCTGCCAGTACATTATGCTAGGTTAAATTTAGTCATAGTTTTGGTGGTTACTGCTTTTGCCAGTACATTATTCCAGGTTAAATTCGGTCACGGTTTGGTGGTTACTGCTTCTGTCAGTACAATATTCCAGGTTAAATTCAGTCCTGGTTGTGGTGGTTACTACTTCTGCCAGAACATTATTCCAGGTTAAATTCATTCACGGTTTTGGTGGTTACTGCTTCTGTCAGAACATTATTCCAGGTTAAATTCATTCACGGTTTTGGTGGTTACTGCTTCTGTCAGAACATTATTCCAGGTTAAATTCATTCACGGTTTTGGTGGTTACTGCTTCTGCCAGTACAGTATTCCAGGTTAATTTTGGTCATGATGTTGGTGGTTGCCGCCTCTGCCAGTACATTATTCCTTCTATCTACCCCCTCCCTTTGAACCTTCCAGCCTGCAGCTTTATAACATGACCCTTCGGCTTGAGTGTCCCTTTCTATGGACATTTTTACCTTCCTGGACTTTATTGCAGTTTGTCAAATATTCAGATGTTTCTGTCATCTCCCCCTTTCCTCCAGAAAACACATTTGGAGAGTTTTAGACCCTCCTTAGGGTTTGTGGTGAAGGCCGTGTATTATTTTGGCAGCCTTTATCTCAACTGCTTCCATCTTCCCAATGTCCGTAGAAAGGTGCGGCCTCCTGCCCTGAACACAGTACTCAAGATGGGCTCTTACTGGATAATTAATATTGCCTCTAATTATGCCACTGAGCACACTGGGAGCTTTCTCAGTTACTTATTACCCTGCCTGGATACCTTTAAGCCATCCCAGGAGATTACTCCCAGATCTCGTTCTTGTTCCTCCGTTTCCAGTTCTTATTTTTCTAATTGACATGTGGCTAATGGATTGTTACACCTCCAATGCATGATTTTACACTTTGTTTTAGCACTGAAGCTCATTTTTGAAACCTTTCACATGTCTCAGTTTGTTCCAGTCACTCTTTTTTTTTTTTGCCCCTGCCAATGTGTACACTTCATTAAGATTTTTGTATCTTCTGCAGACTAGCAGATTTTCTCCTGTCGCTAATAAAGATGTTGAAAAGAACTGGTCCTAGTACCAAGGCCTGGGGTACTTCACTGCTCCCTGCAGTCTGTTGCTCAGCCAGTCCCTGCCCATTCCATCCTGCAGCCTCCTTATCCGTCTACTCTGTAGAAAAGCCTTACAGCCAGATAGGCAACATCCACCGCACCGCCCTGATCACAGCTTCTACCGGCTCCGGCTTGCTGGAGGGCAATTTTAAAAGTTTCAGAAGTAACTTATGTGAGTAAACAGTGATTAACCAGAGAAAGATGACTGACTGGAAATCATCCTCCCTCGATCCGGCGAAAAGTCCGTACAAGGTTCCGCAACGTGCAGACTTCCCCTTGCATCTGGGGGAGGCGTTCCTGAGGGCCCTCGGGCATTGTGTTTTCAAGTCTACCTGCGCAAAGGGGTACAGCAATCTTCAAAGGGAAAAGTCCACTTACATCTTCCTCTTGAAATCGGGTGCATCAAAGCAAACAGTTTAAAAAAATCCCCTCCTCCTCCTCCCCCTACGTTTCCCGAGTTTTGCCCATTCCTCCTCATCCCCGCTCTGGTGTAGTTGGACTCCATCTGCACTCGTCCGGTTCCCCAAGGCCATGGCGAGGGGTGCGCTCCGTGCCGGACTGCCTGTAGCTGGGCATTTAGCAGCACTGCAGCGCCATGGCAGCATTTCACGATGACTTCGTGGCATCCTCCTTGTCAGCAAACAGCACAAGGGGCCCTGTGGGAAACGCCCCGGAATAAAGAGGGTTAAACAGCTTGTGTGCTCAGAGCTTAGAGCCGGAACCGCCAGCAGGATGTTGGTGTTTGCGAAGGATGGATCAGAGGGCTGCAAGGTGCCCTGGGAGGCAAACGTCTTCCCAGCATGATCAGGCAGCGGCTGGGCCTCCACAGCTACCAGCAGCTCTGGTTACTGAATATTCAGGACATTGTGCTTGCTTTGAAGAACTCCTTCCCCAGTAAAAGAAAGAAAAGTTGTTTTGCCTGGAGAGAACCTTCTCCAATCGAAAAACATAATTCTCAATTTAACTTACTGGTATAATGTTAAAAATAAATACATAAATAAATGCGGAGCAAATCTGAAACCTGAATTTTGTGAGGCAAAATGAACACAAGAAACCTGTTGTGAGGAGGAAGAAGTGATTGCAGATGATTCCTGCGGTGCCTCATACCCCATTGCCTGTAGATAATCGCATTAGTACCTCTGGACTGTGCCAGAGACCTTAATGATATCTCCCTCTTGACTATCAACCACCACCCCCCAAAATCTCACTCAGCACAGACATCAGCCCTGTGTGAGACTGCAGAAAACTGGTTGAGGAGGGATGCACAGAGTGGTTGGGAGAAATGAACGGGGTAATGTGGGGAGGGACTTCTGATATGGGAGGGTGCCAGAGACATCCAGGCTAGGTCCAAGAAAAATCTTTAGAAGAAAATACACAGTGAGCGGAGGGAGGAGGGGGCCTATGGCTGGAAGCAAAAGGAGAAAGCTGGAGAATCTTACAGAAATGTTCTCTCAAGAGATATCCAGTTTTCGTTTACACCGGAAAGTTAGCCACAAATTCTTCATGGACCAAAATGTTTTAACTCTGATAGGCACTTACAGGCTGAGTCTACAAGGTCTCAGGAAAGTGGGTACACAAAGCAAAGAGTTTGGCCCTCAGAACTCACCGCTCCTTAGAGCGGAACTCGCTAGCACCCCGTTTTCAGTGATTAAACAAATCTTGTTTCTTTGGTCCAGACTGGGGAAGTGGAAGAGGTGATGCGGACCCAAGGCCCAGCTTTATCCATCCAACAGTTTCAGAATGTGATCAGCAAATATTTCTTTACGAGCCTGTACAGCACACTGAACAAGGAAGAACATGAGCCCTACCCAGTACGTGATTCCTCTCAGGGTAAGCCCACATTCTGTGCCAAGCCTGGAAATTGGTTGAGATCACTGCTGCTTAGTAAATATGAAGTATCGTGTCAGAAAGTGATGAGCTCTGCCATGGGTTCTGCTGGAGCCTGTGATACTTTTGATGGATTGTCAGGAGCTGTAGATACCAGCAAAATGTGGGAAGCAGAGAGCAAAAATGCTGGGAAGTGGAAGGGCTGGAAGATGCCCTTTGTTCCAGCTGGCAGAATGGTGCTAGGAAAAACTTACATGAGGGGATGTAATGTGGATTGAGCTAATGTCTCAGTGCTTCAAGCAGATGACTCTTGAGAGCATCCCACAGGTCCAGAACTGCTGGTTGGTCCTTAGGTGCTCTTTTGAAGTGAACATAAAGTTCATTTAGTCCAATATATCGCAGAAAGGCACTGTCTTTACTCTTGATCCCAAAGAGCTGAGGAAATCTACGGCTAATCCAACCAAGGTTCGTTATGATTTTCTCTTAAGCTGTGCCGCTATGGAGCCATCTGTCCAGAGCACCCCAGCTTCCAAGAACCAGGCCTCAGGACAGAAGACAAGCAAGGTAACTCAGTCTAGCTGCAAGGAGAATATACAAAGAAATGCAAAATGCTTTATTTATAAGATAAATAAAGGTGAAGATGAAAGGTGCTAAGTTGGCCCTCGGAACTGAGCTTTATAACTATGTTGTTTCAGTAAATGGTATTATTTCTTGTATCTTATTCAAAGATGCATTATGAGTTAATTTGTCTCCATCCAATTAAATCATTTAATTCAAGTTACCATAGGCTGTGTTGGCATGACATTCAAGTCACAGTCAGTACATGTGTCTAGTTCACTCAACTTTAAATACCTGACTTAAAGAATCTATGAAAATAGATGCAAGAACCCAGTCTGTACACAATAAATATGAGGATGCATCAGAGCAGTTACAAATACAATCCCATTTTGGTGGTTACAAGTTACTGCAGTAAAGCAGAACAAAAAAAATATGATGACACACAAAAACTACATAAATGGCACTACCAAAATGTGAATTCCAGTATGTGGTGTGCAGGTGCCCAAAGAGGAGTTGCTTTTGATGGTGCTGAGGTTGCTCCATGGCATTGCATGTGTGCAGTCCACATAAGGCACATAAAGTTCTGTGGTGCATGCATGCAGTACACATGCAGTCCTCTAGGCGGAGCTGCATGAAAAGCATTTTGCATCAGGTCTGTGGCCTGCGTATGTGGCTGCATTTCATCCTCAGTCCGAAAAAGATTTGCTCTGGTTTTCCAGAGAGGAGCGTGAGATGCTTCGAAGACAACGAACAGAGAGACAGAAAATGGAAGAAAGTCTGAGGAGAAACCGAGAGGAGGAACAAAAGAGGTAAAAAGAAAGAATCATTCTCCTGCTCCTGTCAGGCTGAGACCACTCAGCAGGCAAGATGCACAAGACTGATTTTCCGAGCTTTGCTTGAGGTGCTGAGAGATTACTGGATGTGTTTTCCGATGGTGAAAGTGAATGGACTCTGTGCAACCCATTGCTCCCTTCCCCTCCTTCCATTCCAGTTCTGTTTCATCGTTTTGTATTTCTGTGATATTTCTGCTGATGATGTCCGTAGTCTTACTGTAGTATGAAGTTAAAGTCTGACTATTTATTCTCAGTTTCCTTTTCCCCATACAGTTCTGGCCACTGAAAAGCTGCAGGTTTCCCAAGCCATACTCTGGGCACCTGTGGGACAAGTTCCTTGGGTTGCATGGAGCCACTGGCAGACAGTCCTGAGCTGTTGAACAGATTTACGCAGATCCATGCAGGTTTTTTTAGTGAGCTGCTGTGGTTGTGGCACTGATCCCGAAACCTGACCTCATTAATCTTCCTGTCTGGTTGTTCAGCAGTTTTCAGCCAGGTTGATTCTGATTGCAAATGCCAGTGTTTTCCCCCCAGCTGAGGCCTTCAATTAACTTGGTATTTTTATTAGATAAGAAAGGTTCATCAGATGAACAAAGTGGGATTTTTCATGTCTTCAAGGATCCACAAAAAGAGATACTTAAGCCATTTTGCTGCAGATTCCCAAGTTCCTGAGTACTGTTTGATTTAATAAATAAGGTGAAGCGGCTAGATGTGTTGTGAGTCTGAGCAGAATGACTTTCTGCATTTGTGCTGTCAGATCCAGCTTTAGGAGGATTGCCTCACTGTCTCCAGTAATTAAAAAGGAAGTGGTAGAATGTGGATGTGTGAGATGGTCGAGTCCATCTAAGATAAGTAAATGACTATGTGTAGCACCATATAGTATGTGCGAGGGTAGCATGGTACCCTGCAAATACAGGGACCTTCCCTTTCTGTTGTGTCGGAGGTGGACCCTTGGGCCGAGGTGGGGTTGATGCAACCCGTAGGCAAGGGCCTACGGGTCCCCACCATCGGCAGGTGGAGTGGACTGATAGACAGAGGCTGCTGGAGCTTCACCTATACCATCCCTCGTTCCCTGCGGGTTGAGCCTTTGGGTGCCGGGGCCGGCAGGTCTTAGGGGGGCCTCTGTATGTAGTTGCAGAAGAAGTTGGTTCAGCCCAGAGACAGCAGGTGAGAGATGGTACAGTCTTACTCCGGACTGGGTAATGTCCTGGAAACTCGGGCGCCAATGGAACGAAGGCAGACAGGGGACGCTTGAACAAAAGCAGGCCGAAGCCTGAAGAAACCACGTCCAAGGAGTAAGTTGGAGAGATGTCCAAAGGCAGGCTAGAGTCAGGGCTGGCGGAAATCCGAAGGCAGTGGCAAGCAAGGCAAAGGTCTGATCACGGAGATAGTCAAAGACATAATCAGGCAAGCGAAGTTCTGGGTCTGGAGATAAGCAATGAGCAGTTGGACGAAGCAGAAGTCTGGGTCTGGAGATAGGCAATGAGTAGTTGGACAAAGCAAAGGTCTGAGTCTGGAGATAGGCAATGCATAGTCGGACGAAGCAGAGGTCTGGGTCTGGAGATAGGCAGTAGCGTAGTCAGGTGAAGCAGAGGTCTGGGTTTGGAGACAGGCAGTAGCTTAGTCAGGCGAAGCAGAGGTCTGGGTTTGGAGACAGGCAGTAGCTTAGTCAGGCGAAGCAAAGTCAAAGTCTGTGTAGTCAATCTGAAGCATAAGCAGGGTAGGAATGAAGAGACAGGAACCAGGAACAATGAGGAACAGGAACACAGGGATGAGACAAATCTCTAGGAAGCAACGAGTACTCGACCAGCGAGGAGACCTGTTGCAAAGGCAACTCTAGGGAGCGGAGCCTGAGCTTAACTACTATAGTCAGGTTGATGTCATCATCTGGGGCTGCGGTTAGGTTCCCGCCGCGGTCCCTACTTAAGAATCAATGATGCGTGCGCGCCTAGGGAGGGGCGCAGCACGAGTAGCAGCGTCTCTCCGGGCCACACAGAGAGGCCCAACGAGAAGTGGAAGCAGGACCGGGAACACTGGGGACTGTGGCAGAGCCGGAGGCACCGGGGGAGGCCCGAAGACGGAGCTGATGGCCCACTGCCATCAGCGAGGAGGAACCAGAGGCTGGAGTCACTGTAGAAAAGTGAGGGGACTGTGCCGCGGGTCTGCCGCGGACAGCACACGTAACACTTTCCCCATCACCATTCAGAAACCCTCCACACAACTCTGTGCATCCTCCAGTTTAAAAGAGTTAGCACCATGTAAATGCTAATGCTTATATTACTGAGCTAGACTTTCAAGGCTGTTTTAAAAGCTGTTGTGTCTGACGTATTGTTTAAATATAAAATATAGGCAAGAGGAAAGCAGACTACAGAGGCTTCTAGAAGAAACGAGACATACCTTCACAGTACAAAGGGATCAGCTGCTAGAACAGCTTTCACAGGTACGGCAGAGGAAGTTCTAGAAGAAAGGGTCCATGATCGAAAGCTGGAGAGGGCTAATCTCAGGAATGCGAAAGGGTGGAGGAGCCTCCCAGAGGAGGTGCTAGAGGCAATAATGATGTTGGAATTCAAAGAGACCAGGGACAGAAACGCAGGAGTCTTGGGAGTGGAAAGTGAGGGAAAAGCCGAAGATCAAGTGGTGTCTGTGGTATTGCAGTAAATAGGGGAAAAGGAGCAGGGTTAGATAAAACATGCAGTCACCATCTGCTGGCAATTTCTTTGTTATGCTGTTTCCATAGAATCAAAGACAAAACCCAAAGAGTGCTTAATGACCACATTAGTTATATTTTGTGAAGAGAGATGGCCTAGTGGCTGAGTATTGAATTTTTCAAGTACTCTAAAATTTCTGATTATTTAATATCTAATCCTGAAGCTAAATTTTTTTGTATTCTGTGTATGGCCAATCTTTCAGGAGCAGCAATTCCACTATGAAACACAGAAGGCGGCCGATGAACAGATCAAGGGCTTACAAGCTGCCATCAGAAGACTCCTGGAACAGAGAAGGGTAATAAGATGTGGATTTCATTGAAATAATTTGAAATCTTTGATATGTATAATCAAGTGTATACATAAGAACCACTATATTGGGTCAGCTCAAGGGTCTAACAAGCCCAGTATCCTGTTTCTAACAGTGGCCAATCCAATTCACAAGTACTTGACAAGATCCCAGAGTGTAGATAGATCCCATGTTTCTTACACCCAGGGATAAACAGTGTCTTCCCCCAAGTTTATCTGGTTCATAATGGTTTATAAACTTTTCCATAGTAATATATTAATCCTTCTTTCCTCTATGGATCAGAATTACCAATAAAACAGACACTTATAAATTGACCTTCATACTAGGCATCATCCATGTGAATGACCACTTTGTACTCAGCCTTATATATAATCATTGGTCAAAAATGAAACCATAATTATTCTTATTTTCAACTGATAAGGCAAGTTTTATTTTATTTATTTTATTTATAACTTTTATATACCGGCATTCGTAAAAAAAAAAACATCATGTCGGTTTACAGACAACTGAGAAAGGAAATTACAATGATAGATGGAGGAAGGATAGGAAGTTAAAAGGTGACAACTTTACTGTAGAGCCAACGGGCGCCACAGTTATTAAATGAGATTACATGTGGTTAACCAGGTTGGACATAAATTAATTATATACAAGAGGCGACAGAGTGGGGGGTAGCGCGGGGTGGGGGATGAAGCGCATAGGGGAGGCGGGGTGGGGTAGGAACTGTACAAGGGGGGCAGGTGGTGGCGATGGGAAGGAGAGGTGGTGACTGAATATCAGGAAGCCATAAAATGGATGGGGTGGTGAGGGAGGGAGGGTGTGTAGGGGGGAGGGGGGACACTGTACTAGGGAGAGGGAAATAATGAGTGTTGAGGAGAAGTCAAATGCTAGGGTTGAGAGGCGTTGGGATAGGCCTGTTTAAATAACCAGGTCTTGATTCCTTTTTTGAATTGATTAAGTGAAGGTTCTAGTCGGAGCTCGGTGGGGAGGGAGTTCCAAAGGGTGGGGCCGGCGATGGAGAAGGCTCTCGCTCTGGTGTTTGTGAGGTGAGCAATTTTGAGTGAAGGGGTGTGGAGGGTGCCCGCAAGGGAGTTTCTGGTAGGACGGTTGGCCTGGTGGAAGTGTGGCATATCTTCGATCCAGGGGGAGTTATTTTTATATAGCGTGTTATGTATGATAGTAAGTGTTTTGTATTGAGAGCGATAGGTGATTGGTAGCCAGTGGAGGTTTTGTAATATGGGAGTAATATGATCAGTCTTTCTTGAGTTTGTAAGGATGCGAGCCATGGCATTTTGTAAGATTTGGAGGGGTTTGATTGTGGAAGCTGGAAGGCCTATTAGCAGTGAGTTGCAATAGTCAAGTTTTGATAGTATAGTGGTTTGCATAATGGTACGGAAGTCATGTGCGTGGAGGAGAGGCTTAAGTTTTTTGAGGGTTTGGAGTTTATAGAAGCCCCCTTTTAGGAGTGATTTGATGTGGGATTTGAAGCTAAGTTGTGTATCTAAGAGAACTCCTAGATCTCTGACAGTGGACGGAGGTGTGAGATTTTGTGAAGTGTTCTGTTGCAGTTGGTGAATGGATAAGCTGGGTTGATTAGTAATAATTAGGATTTCAGTTTTTGAAGTATTGAGTGCAAGGTGTAGGTTGGAAAGGAGGGCGTTGATAGATGTGAGGCATGTCTCCCAGAAGTGCAGGGTTTCGTTGAGGGAGTTTTGGATGGGGATAAGTATTTGTACGTCGTCAGCGTACAAGAAGAATTTTAGTCCCAGTTTGGATAATAAGTGGCAAAGAGGGAGAAGGTAGATGTTAAAGAGGGTGGAGGAAAGGGAGGAGCCCTGGGGTACGCCTTGTGAAAGAGGAATGTGTGTGGATTCGGATTTATCAAGTTTGACTAAGTACTTTCTGTGGTCAAGGTAGGAGGAGAACCATGATAGGGCTGTGTTAGAGATGCCTATCTCTGCTAAGCGTGATATTAAGATTTTGTGGTTCACCGTATCAAAAGCTGCTGAGATATCTAAGAGGGCTAGAATGTATGATTGGCCGTGGTCCATGCCTTTTAGGATGGTGTCTGTTATTGCAAGTAGGAGCTTTTCCGTGCTTCGGTTTTTGCGAAAGCCGTACTGGGCGGGGTGGAGGATATTGTTATCTTCTAGGAAGTCGGTAAGTTGTGTGTTGACCACTTTCTCCAGAATTTTAGAAATAAAAGGTAGGTTGGAGATGGGCCTGTAGTTTGCTGGATCATTTTGGTCGAGGGTGGGCTTTTTTAGTAGGGGCTTTACGATGGCGAGTTTAAGCGGGTCGGGAACCGTCCCGAAGGTAAGGGAGCAGTTTATGATATCCGCTAACGGTCTTGCTATGACGGAAGGGATAGTGAGGAGGAGTTTAGATGGGATGTTGTCGGCGATGTGGGTGGCTGGCCGCATCTTTTTTAGGATGGCGTTGACTTCCATCGTAGTGGTGAGATCAAGGGATGTGAGGTTAATGTTGTTGGTGGTGGGTGGGAGGTCGATGTGAGTGGGTTTGGGGGGGAGACGATTGAGAATGTTGGTGATTTTGTTTTTAAAGTGATCTGCTAGTTTATTGCATTTCTCTATGCTATTATCTTCCTGGGGGGAAGGAGTGGTGGACTTTGTGAGTTCTACTACATAGGAGAATAGGGCGGTGGGGTTGAATTTGTAGCTGTGAATTTTTGCTGCATAGAAGTCACGTTTGGCGTGGAGTGTTGCTTGTCGGTATAGGTGTAGGGTGTGTTTGTAGGCTACTTTGAGTGTGGGGGTGGGTTGTTTTCGCCAGGAGCGTTCTTTGGCTCTAAGGTCTTGTTTTAATTTTTTGAGTTCACAGGTGTACCATGGTTTTCTTTCTGTTTGGTTGGGGTTTATTACTTTGTGGATGGTGGGGCAGATGTTGTTGGCTATGTCAGCAGTAAGCTTATCCCATGACAGGAGAGCATTATCTGGGTTGGTGAGGTCGAGGTTTTCACTTACGTTATTGAAGGCTTGGGAGAGTTCTTCTGAGGAGCATGGTCTATGGTAGGAATGGTCTATGGTAGGAAGTTGCGCACATAGACTTTTTTTGCAATCAAAATGTCTCTGTAATTCGTTTATGATGAATCATTCAACACATATAAAGAAGTGTGCAGTCTGTAAAATATCAAAATTAGACGACAAAGACTTATCTCAATATTTTAATGGAAGGCTTGAGGCTTGAAAACAGGCTGCAGAATTATTCAGTAATTGTGCTGGAACACAGATGCCTGCACTAAATCACACTGCTCGACACGGAACCGCATTTCGAACTCTATTACTTCTTCTTCCAGGAGCAAAACACAAATCAGCGTTCATTTGCATTAGCATTTTTATCTCATAGCTGCGGCAAACCGGAAATCCTGCTATAAACCTTTCCTCCAGGAACTTGTCCATACCTTTTTTAAACCCAGCTACACTGGAAATGAATTCCAGAGCTTAACTGTGGATTGAGTAAAAAAATATTTTCTCCTATTGGTATTAAATGTGCAGTAACTTCATGGAATGTCCTCTAATCTTTGTAATTTGGTGAAATAGTTAACAACCAATTTGCATTTATCCATTCTACTCCACTCATGATTTTATAGACGTCTACCATATCCCTCCTTCAAGTTGAATATAGCAAGCATAGATGGCTCTCGAGAGCGTGAGCCCCTGTGCCGTGAAGCGACCTGCGCAACCCTGGGGCTGTCTGTGGTCTATGCTGCTGGCGGGCGAACACGTCTGAGCATGGGTAGGCTGAAACAGGAATAATCTTGGCTTGGCATAGGAACACTCGGATATCCACCATGCACCAGGAACTGAGACCCAGCAACGCAATGCTGTTCTCTGGAGTAGTCCTTCAGCCACTCAAAAGCACTTTTCAACTGCTGCTTGGGAGTGGTTTGTGCATGAGGACAGACGAAGACTGAGGACTCATGACAAGACGTGATGAAGGCTTGGACATGACTCTGAAGACTTGGACAAGATGAAGGCTCAGGACTTGGGAACACGTTGAAAGCTCTGAGGGAGTCCAGCGCCATTGTGCACCCTACCTGGGGACTGGCCACAGACCACGCCAATAGTGGCACAGGCACTGGACTCAAAGGCTTGGAACAAGATGGAAGCTAGAACAAGAACACTGAAGAATGTGGATGGGACTCAGGAACTTGGAAACAGACTCAGGAACTCAGACTCACACTTTAAAACCAAGGAAAGACTTCCAAAGACTTTAACCAGCAGCAAAGACTCTGAAGACTCTAGACAGGATGAAGGCTGGAACCAGGAATAAGGCAAATGTGTGGATTCAGGAACAAGGAACATGAAGAGAGACCAAGAAATTCACGGGAATAAAGACATGGAGGACCTCCAACGATGAAGACAGGAAATAGAAGACCTTGAAGATCACAGGAAGACTGAAGACCTTGCAAAGGCCAGAAGCAAATACTGAAGAGCCATTTTATAGGGCTGGTGGAAGGACATCAGCAGGAGGGGCCTTGGGGCTTTTCCTGCCACCTTCCCTTTAAATTCAAGACAGAGGCACGTGCACCTAGCGAGATGTGCTGGGCAGGAGCAGAGATGGAAGTTGGCGGTCCCCAGGCCACAAAGACCAGGCTGGAGCATCAGTGAGGCTGCCGGCGGTGGCGAACTGGGCCACAAAGATCAGGCAGCTTCTCTCCAGCCATGGAGAGCAGCAGCCTGGATCGGCGGCGTCCGGGCTGCACTGAATCAGGTGACATCCAGGTTCAGTGGCATTTGGGTGAGTGAGGCCACTCCTGCGAGCGGAATCACAACACTGAAGAGCCCTAACCTATGTAGCCTCTCAACGTACGGAAGCCGTTCCATCCCCTTTATCATTCTGGTCCCCCTTCTCTGAATCTTTTCAGCTACATCTTTTATTGAGATGTGGTGACCAGAATTGCACACAGTATTCTAGGTACGATCTCACCCTGGAGCGAATCAGAGGCATTATGACATTCTCTGTTTTATTCTCCATTTCTTTCCTAATAATTCCTAACATTCTGTTTGATTTTTTCACCATCGCTGCACACGGAGCCAAGGATTTCAAAGTATTATCCACGATGACACCCAGATCCTTTTCCTGGGAGGTAACTTCTAATATGGAACCTAATATTGTGTAACTACAATTTGGATTACTTTTCACCATGTGCATCACCTTGCACTTGTTCACATTAATGGCCGGATTTTAAAACCCTGGCACGCATAAATCCCGGGTTTACGCGCGTGGCCGGGCCTTAGGTGTGCCGGGCCAATTTTAAAATGGGCCCAGCCATCGTGTAAACCCCAGGACGCAAGTAAGTGCCGGGGGGTTGAGAGGGGCAGTCTGCGGGGCGGGGCTGGAGGCACTGGTACAGCGGCCATTTGCCGCTGTGCCAGGGGAGCATGCGCCGACAGACAGCCAGCACACGCAAGTTGCTTCTGCTCCGGAGGAGCAGCAACTTACAGAACAAAAAAAAAAAAGGTATGGGAGATTAGGTTTAGGGAGTGGGGAGGAGAGGGGAAGGGGAAGGGAGGCTAAGGTAGGGAATAGGGAGTAGGGAACTGGGGGAGGCCCCGATGCGTCGCCACGCAAAAGTTGCTGATTTCGCCCCCCCCTTGCGTGAGTTGCCCCCAATTTTATAACATGCGCGCACTGGCACGTGCATGTTATAAAAATCACGTGTCCATGTGTACGCGCCGGGTAGCGCGTGCATTTTTTAAAAATCTACACCTAAATGTCATCTGCCATTTGTATGCACAGTCTTCCAGTCTCACAAGGTCCTCCTGCAATTTCTCAGAATCTGCTTGCAATTTAAAAACTTGGAATAATTTTGTGTCATCTGCAAATTTGATCACCTCACTCATTGTTCCCTTTTCCAGATCATTTATAAATATATTAAAGAGCACTGTTCCCAGTAGAGATCCCTGAGGTACTCCACTGTTTAATTCTCTCCACTGAGAAAACAGACCATTTAATTCTACTCTGTTTCCCATCTTTTAACCAGCTCACAGTCAACATGTTGCGACCGTCACTTCCCGACGGCTTCACTCCGCCTACCTTTCCTTTCTTGCGACTCCTCCTGCTCCTCATGGATGCCTGGCTGCCGCGGCGTCTGCCTGCCGTCCTCTCCGGCATCCCTGGACTGGCTTGGGCGCTGCCTCCTGCCATGTTCTTCAGGTACCTTAGGGCGCTTGCGCTGCGCAGCCCTCATTCTTATTTCCTCATTGGCGCGTTCCTCAGGGGCGTCCCCCTGTGATGACATCACGCTGCCCAGATATTTAAGCCTACTGTTCATTGCTAGCCTCTGAGTTAGCAAGGTTGATCTTACGGATGGGATTCGCTCTCCGGACCCAGCTACTCTGCTCCAACTCCCATTGGACTCTTTCTGCTAACGGGGTACCCACTCCTCGGGGACCTCATTGTTTCTTTCAGGTCGCTGTTAGGTAACCGGTACTCGCTCCTCGAGGGCCCATGTTCCCTGTCCCGCTGCCTGCATCTATCTCCTACAGACACCATCAGTGAGTATTATTATCATCTACTCCTCAGAGCTGTCTCCCTGGAACCAGGTACTCGCTCCTCGAGGGCCTGCCCCCGTTCCAGCGCCAGTGCCATCTCCTACATGGAACCGCTGTGTGAGTACTTTGCCAACAAGTCTCTCTAACTCCCTATCTCGGGGCTTCTCCATACTGGGGACTCTGTGAATGTTCTGTTGTACTCACTTTCTCAGTTCTCCCCACTACAGCACTGCTACTGGAGGAACCGCTGTCCCAGCGCCCTGGGGAATACTAGCCCAGCCAGGCTACATCTTCTACTCACTAACGCCATCTCTGATGGCTTCTCAAACTGTCTAAATAAAGAACTATCTGTGTTTGTGTGTCCAGAGCTGAGCCTGACCTGTGGCCCCTCACGGGACTTCCCCCCGTGGGCATGGTCAGCTGCCACAGTGTCCAAGTGTCCCCCCAAACCTCACTAACTACCGTATAACACTACAATAGGACATTTGCTCCTTCCCCGTGACTTTTTTATTCTCTTAGGAGTCTCTTATGAGGGACTTTGTAAAATGCCTTCTGAAAATCCAAGTACACTACATCTACTGATTCACCTTTATCTACATGTTTATTAACCCCTTCTAAAAAATTTAGCAAATTGGTGAGGTAAGACTTCCTTTGGGTAAATCCATGTTGGCTCCGTCCCATTAAACCATGTCTTTCTTTATGTTCTGTCATTTTGTTATTTAGAATAGTTTCTATGATTTTTGCCAGCACTAAAATAAGACTCACCAGTCTATAGTTTCCCACATCACCCCTGGAGCCCTTTTTAAAGATTATTATTACATTGGCTACTCTTCAGCCTTCAGGTACACTAAACAATTTTAATAAAAAGTTACAAATTACTAATAATAGATCTGACATTTCATTTTGTTAGTTCTATCAGAACTCTGGGGTGTATACCACCTAGTCCAGGTGATTTGCTACTCTTTGTATTGTCAATCTGCCCTATTATAGGCTCACCATGATTTGTTTCAGTTTCTCCAAATCATCACCAATAAATACCATTTCTGGCATCATCTGCAGCAAACACCAAAGCAAAGAATTAATTTAGTTTTTCTGCTATGGCCTTGTCTTCCTTAAATGCCCTTTCAACCCCTCAATCATCAAACAATTCAACTGATTCCCTCACAGGCTTTCTGTTTTGGATGTATTTGAAAAAAATTTTATTTTAAGAATTTGCCTCTCAACCAGCTTCTTTTCAAATTCTTTTTTTGTTTGCTTTCTCAATGTTTTGCTATTTAACTTGACAGTGCTTATTCTCTTTCCATTTTTTGAAAGAAGTTCTTTTGAGTAAAATAGCTTTCTTCACCTCACGTTTTAACCATGTCGGCAGTTGTTTGGTCTTCCTTTTAAATGTGTGGAATACATTTGGTCTGGGCTTCAAAGATGATATTTTTAAACGCTGTCCATGCCTGCTGTAAACTCTTACCCTTTGCAGTTGCTTTCAGTTTTTTCTAACCATTTTTCTCATTTTATTATAGTCTCACTTTTGAAAGTTACATGCTATCACAGTAGGTAGCATGTAGATTTCCTTAGTGGGCTCCATCCAGTTATCATGTCAAATTTGATCATGTTTTGACAACTATTGCCAAGTGTCCCCAACACAGTTACCTCTCACATCAAATCACATGTTCCAGTGAGGATTAAGTCTAAAATAGCGCCCCCTCCTGTCGGTTCTTATACCAGCTGCTCCACGAAGCAGTCATTTATTTTTATCTAGAAACTTTACTTCCTTAGCATGTCAATTACCCCAGTCAACACTGGGGTAATTGAAATCACCCATTGGTACTGTTTTGCTAATTTTGTTAGCGTCCCTAATTTGTGCTAGCATTTTATTGTCTGTCTGTTCATTCTGGCCAGGTGGTTGGCAATATAGCCTAACGCTGAACTCTTTCTCACCTATCCATAAAGATCCACAGTGCATTTCTGTGATATTTGCAGAGACTGTGAGAAATTGCAAGAGGATGAAGCAAAACTGGGAGACTGGACGTGCAAATGGCAAATAAAATTTAATGTAGACAAGTGCAAAGTGATGCACTTAGGCCCGGATTTTAAAAGGCCTACATGCGCCGGGCCTATTTTAAAAAGGCCTGGCCACACATGTAAAGCCACGGGACGCGCATATGTCCCGGGGCTTCGAAAAATGTGCGGGGAGGGGGCGGGGTGGAGCAGGGTCAGAGGTTCCCGGCACAGCGGCCATTTGCCACTGTGCTGGGGGATCATGTGCCGGCAGGTTGTCAGTGTGCGCAACCTATGCCTGCCCAGAGGCAGGCGCAAAAAGTAAGATAAAGGTCGGGGGGGGGGGGGGGTTAGGGGAAGGGGTACGAAGGTTAGATTAGGGGATTGGGAAATTCCCTCCCAGGCTGCTCCGAAATTGGAGCTGCCTGGGAGGAAATGGGGAAGGCCGCGGGGGTCGGCTCACTCAGGTCGCACTAATGTGCACCCCCTTGCGCGCGCCGACCCCCAATTTTATAGCATGTGCGCATGTTATAAAATCAGGTGTCCATGTGTACGCGCCGGGTATCTCGCGCACATGGATGCCCGTGCGTACCTTTTAAAGTCTACCCCTTAGGGAAGAGTTACCCAAATTATAGCTACAAAATGTAAGGCTCCATATTAGGAGTCACCATTCAGGAAAAGAACCTAGGTGTTGTCGTTGAAAATATTTTGAAATCTTCAGCCAAGAAAGCAAATAGAATGTTAAGGATTATTAGGAAAGGAATGGAGAATAAAACAGAGAATATCATAATGCCTCTGTATCGCTCCATGGTGCGACCTCATCTTGAGATTTGTGTTCATTTCTGGTCACCACATCTCAAGAAAGAAATAGCAGAATTAGAAAAGGTTCAGAGAAAGGTGACAAGGATGATAAAGTGGATGGAACAATTCCCCTATGAAGAAAGGCTAAAGAGGTTAGGACTCTTCAGCTTGGAGAAGAGACGGCTGAGGGGGGATATGATAAGAGGTCTATAAAATAATGAGTGGAATGGTACAAGTAAACATTAATCAGTTGTTTATTCTTTTGAAAAATACAATGACCAGGGGACACACAATGAAGTTACTTGGTAATACATTTAAAAATAATAAGAGAAAATCATTTTTTACTCAACGCATAATTAAGCTCTGGAATTCGTTGCCAAAGGATGTGGTGAAAGTATTAGTATAGCTGCGTTTAAAAACGGCTTGGACAAGTTCCTGGAGTAAAAGTCCATTAACAATTATTAAGGGAGAGTTGCAGAAATCCACTGTTTATTCTTGGGATAAGCTGGTTGGAATCTCTTTACCCATTGGGATCCTGCCAGGTATTTGTGACCTGGATTGGTCACTGTTGGAAACATAATGCTGGTCTTGATAGACCTTTCGTCTGACCCAGTATGGCAAGTCTTATGTTCTTATCATAATACCCTCTGTCAGTGATTAATGCTGCCCGTAATCAACCATCAACCTCGATGGCTGGAGGTATCAAAACTATAACAATCCCAGCCCTATGTAATGTGCTCTTCACCTATCTCCTACATGGTAATGCTTAGTATTTCAGCCAGCCCAAAGTACTTCCATTGCTTAAAGTCAATGTGGGAAACGGAGGCCATGGGGATCATTTTAAACACAACATTCCATGACCAGTGGAACTCCTACTAAATAAATATCTTAAATCATAGCATATGGGATGGGGAGAAAACCTGATATCACTCCATTAACAGCCACTCTGCTCTCTGTTTCCTTTAGCTTTCCATGGATGCGTATTCTGTTAGAAGGTAAGGTACTACAATGAAAGGTAATTTTTTAAAAGTTAAACTATTAACTCTTTCAGCAGATGGCATGCATTTGTTGCACAGAGTAACAAGTTTGATTTGTGTCTTGCAGCCTTGTTGTACCCCCACCTTCTGTGGATTCCCAGGCCTCATCTCAGACATGGCACCCTTTTCCATCCTCTCTGATGCCTGCAGGTTGGTGAATCACCTGCTTAAAATGCACTTGCAATTGGTAAATGAATGTCTCTTCTCACCAGTGGCTAATCTGAGGGCGATTGCAAACATAATTTACTGTTCTTCTTGCTCCAAGATATTTGATAATATCAGAGAGGACCCCCTACTCTTTTAGGGTCTAAGATTGTGCTGTTTCCACTATCGACTTTTGTCTGGCAGATACTTGCTCTGATTGCGATGCACTAAATCAAGTCATGAAATGGCCATAGAGTTCTTAATAAGAATTGAAAAAATGTGGCTATGGATAATCAAAGGAACCACAGAATTGTATCAAAAATGAATGAATGAACGGGCTTCCTATTACTGACCTGAGCCTTTTCATTTTCACTTTGCCACTACACTCTTCATGATAGCCACATGGTGCTCTGGACTGGAGGGTGGATTTATTAGCCTGAATGTAAAATTAATTTATAGATAAACAGCCCAGTATGTCTTGGTGCTTACTTATGGTGTAAGACACTGTACCTCTTCTGACCTTTCTATACCAGAATGTCTGACTATCTCTGCCCTCTCTTCAATTCCACTAACAGCTTTTATCATGTTAGGACTGGTTGTCTTGACTTTAAAAAAAAAAAAAAAAAAAAGACAATAGCAAAGGTATTTATCCGTGTTAGGCTCAAAAAGTGCCAGTAAGATCAAGCTGCAGCCATTCCAGCTCCGATCAGCTTAGCCGGAGGTTAGATGTCCTTGGCCATGGCTGCATTTGACATTTTTTTTTCATTCTTTGTTTTGATCCTAGCAGTTTTCCCCTGCTTCTTTGAGCTTCTAGTCTCTGTTGGGTGCTCTGAGAGGAGTGTGGCAACTCAACCCTCTCCTGAAAAATAAATGTAAAAAAAATGTAGCGGTTGCTAAAATTGATAGTCCATTGCCCTGAAATCCATTAAAACAGCCTTTCCATTCGAAGCTTCATGCCAAACTGACAAATATGCATCTGATAAAAAGGAAGCAGGGTTTTGTTGCCAAACATCCATGGAACGATAGTGACATCCTGTGGACACACAGGAACGCAGATTCTGGCATCTATAACCTCAGCTAAAACATTCTCTGTTCATCAATAGCATTATTCCTTTGGAAGCTGTCATGCAGTCTTGGTGCCAAAAATGTTCTGACAGATCACTCACCCTCAGGCTCTTGCATATATGCTCGAGTACTAATATCTAAAAGTGAATTGGGATCCTGTTTGAATTCTGACCTGAAGGAGAGTGCATTAGCTCTTTAAAGCTAGTCAAGAATAAAAAGATATCACCTGGTATATATATATATATATATATATATATATATATATATATATATATATATATATATATATTTGCTTTGATTTGTTAACCTTTTATTTCTTGAATGAAGAGTATAAAGCTGGTCATAAGATTTGCTACTGAACTCGACCTTTGAAAATAATTATTCAATATTCCCTTATCTGATCATGCCTGCAGAGTCAAATACTGTCAACATCTGCTTTTGTAGGCTAAGAAGCTGATCTTGCGTGTGCCATCCACAGCAGGCCCGTGGCCAGGCCCTCTTACCCCCGTTTGCCTGCTCCAGCGCCTGGTTCTGCTTCTCTTGCGGCCATGGACCGCCGCCTCCGATCCCGGGCCGCTCCCCATGCTCTCAGCTCCACAGCGGATGCCTCTGTTCTCTGGTGGGCCTCCCCACGTGGTCTGTGGGGAGACGCCGCTGTCTCACGCCGCACCCCTCCCTAGGCGTGCGCGCACATCTGGTCTCCCTTTAAAGGGGTCGCGGCAGGAAACCACCCCATGGCCCTGGATGATGATGTCACTGGGTCCCGGTATATAAGGCCGGACCTAGCCACTGCTTCTTTGCCTTGGCAACAGGTCTCCACGCTAGTCATGTGCTTAGTTGCTTGTTCCTGCGTCTCCTCCGTGTTCCTGGATCCTGATTCATCTGCATTCCTGTTCCTGATTCTGGTACCCGTTCCTGCTCCTGTGTTCCATGTCTACCCTGCTTGTTGCTACTGACGGACTCTTGGCTTTGACCACTGCTTCATCTGACTACGCTACAGCTTGTCTCCTGGCTTTGACCACTGCTTCGTCTGACCACACTACTGATTGTCTCCTGGCTTTGACCACTGCTTCGTCTGACTACGATCCTGCCTGTCTCCTGGTTTGACCTTTGCCTTGCCTGACCATTCTCTAGCTGACTTCTGGTATTGACCCACACTTGTCTTGCCACTCTTCCTTACCTGCCGCCTGCCCTGACTTCAGCTTGCTCTATGACATTCCTCTTGTCTTCTCTCTGGACTTGGTCTCTCAGGCTTCGGCCTGTTCTTACTCGGGCGCCCTCTGTCTGCTTCCTGTTCTTATTGGCGCCCGGGTCTCCGGGAATCCGCCTCATCCAGATCAGACCACCTACTCCTACTACCACTGCTTGCCCTTAGTTGACCTCCTCGTCGTCCAGAGAAGACCTTGGACAGAGGCCCACCTAAGTCCAGTTGGCCCCGGTATCCAAGGGCTCAACCTGCGGGGAACGAGGGCTGGTATTGGTGAAGCTCCAGGCGGCCTCCGTCAGTCAGCCATCTCCGCCTGCCGACGGTGGGGACCCGTAGGGCTTGCCCTGCGGGTAGCGTCACCCCCACCTCAGCCCAAGGGTCCACCTCCTGCACAACAGCTGATGTGCTAAACTGAGCAAAAGTTGCAGTTTTCAGACAAGTCCTCTGCAAATAAGTCTGATAGAAAACTTACATACAGAGGCTTCCCTATGGATAACTTTGCAATAAAGACAACTATATCTCAATGAGGCAGTTATCTTTTTAGAGAAAACTGGTCTGGGAAGACCTTTTCACACATGTTTTAGCACTTCATACATAGTTAATGAGCTGTTTTGCATGAATGTTCATTGCAACAGCTCATTCTTTGCTTTTGCATTTCATTTTGTAAGTGTTAACTTATACATGCAAGTCCACTTCATATATATAAAGGGACACTGATGCGCCTAAGCACCAAGTTGCTGTTTTTATGTGTGAGGTAGACTTTTCAAAGTGCATTTCAGTACATTGGCCTCTTAACAGGAAGAGACTTGTAATCACACCTCTCCCAGTCCAAATGTATTTCCATCTCTGAAACCTTTGTGGGCGTTAGGTTGATAAAACTTCTAATGATCAAAATATTTGTGCTTTGTATGAACAAAGAGATCCCTCAACTAATTGGATTCTAAAATAACACACAAATGAAATAAACAAAGGCATATTATCCTAAATGTGTTGTAACAGGCAGAAGCAGAGCAAACTGTGTTCAGATTGAAATCCAGAGGGGAAGATTTTTAAAGTAAGGCTTTCTTTTACAGTTAATGGGAAGAGTGATGCAAAACGAAACTCTCTAAATGCAATGACCAGTGATTACCTTCACAAATGCAGAAGTATTGCTTGCTTTTCATAAAAGTTTTTGATTCCTAGAGGTCTTGTCTGCTGTGCTCACTCCAGAGGGCATGCCTAGGCAGCTCCCTGTGGAAGGCCACCCTTGGCACTGGTCAGTGACCAGAACTTGCTGCTGGCTCTGCCTCCCTGCCTAGGCATCAGCACATATGCTTACTGATCCCGAAATATAACAGTTTATATCACTATTATATTTAAAAGTGAATTTTCAAAACATTACTCGCAAAAATTAGCATATATGCATGTAAGTAGCCTCTACTCACATACTCCAATTTTATAAAAATTGAAGAGAGGTCACGTGATGTGATGTGAGCGACAAGACATGCCTTGCTTCGCTCCAGGGCCCCACTCCTCCTCACCATTCTAATTGCCTGCTCCAATGTGGTCCAGCACCGCTGCCTGGGTGAGATACCCTTCTACTACCTGCCTGCCATCCTTCCCGTGTCCTTGGCAATATTTTGGGCACCGGATGGCCGCTAAACTGGCCCGAGAAGAGTCGTCTGTCTTCCAAGATGGTGGCAGGCGCCAGTAATCCTCCTTCCCTGAGAGCCAGCAGTGAAGACCTTAGCGATGTGACTGGTACGATCCTGCAGGCCCTAGATGATAAAATGGACACTATCCACGAGCGCTTTGATACTCTACAATCACATTTAGCAGCAAATACAACCCGATTGGGGGAAGTGGAGACTCATTTAAATGATGTGGATGACGGGTGAGAACACTTGAGCGTGCTTTCAATGTCACAACAACGTCCTTAGCGAAAGTTTCTGACCGGCTTGAGGGCTTAGAGAACTGATCCCGGCGGAACAACTTCCGCTTCATCGGGTTGCCGGAATCCATCGCAGATGGGGACCTTTGCCTTACCCTAGAAATCTGGCTCCCTCGAGTGCTGTGTAATAAATTTGCTGTTAGTTAGACTGCGGAGTTAGCAATCTGTTATGACTGGCTCCTAAAGAAGGAAGAGTCAGCAATCTTGTAGTGTCTCATGTATCGTCTTGCTAAGGAGTAGCAATCTGTAATGAATCTGATATAGTTGTGGGTGGGTCCCTGGGCCGGTGGCAGATGACCACACCCCCGGGAGGATATCCCGAGAGGGACCACTGGCTAGGCTTGAGTATGGAGGCAGACACACATTAGTTCTTTTATTAAACAGGTTTTTGAAACCACCAGAGGTGGAAGTAGTGAGCTGATATGCCCGGCAGGGCTGTAGTCCCTCAGGTACTGGAACAGCGATCCAGGATGGCTGAGCTGTTGAGAAACTGTAGAAAGTGAGTAGGCAGAGTAGGCAGAGTTCATGAACAGAACTAGATGACAAAAACTCACATAAGGTCTCACGGAAGCTCAGGAGCTGGAAAGGTTTAGGCCCTTGAGGAGCGAGTACCTGGTTCCAGGGAAAGCTATGAGAGAGCGATGGTAACTCACAGTTGTTTATAGCAGTGATAGCTTCCAGGCAGTAGAGAATCTTCAGAGTGTCCAGGAACATGGGCCCTCGAGGAGCGAGTACCGGTTCCTATCTGTAATCTGAAAGTAAAGAAAAAGAGCAAGGCCCCCAAGGAGCGGGTACCTCTGGTAAGATCAAGGAGGCAGAGTAGCTTGGGGGGAGTAGTCCGTAGGTAGCGAGACACATTCCCATAACCAACCCCTTGCTAACTCAATTAGACAGTGAAAAAGAGACCTTTAAATACTGGAAGCGGATGATGTCATCTCAGGGGGACGCCCCTGAGGTTCGCGCTCTTGCTGGTACTTCAATCAGAGTGCACGCGCGCCCTAGGTCTTCAGGCAACATGGCAGAACTGCAACGTCGAGCCGGTCCGGGGGACACCGGAGGGAGATGGCAAGGAGATGCTGCGGCAGCCAGCCGTCCATCAGACCTGGAGGGAGTTGCCACAGAGGTAAAGAGGGCGGAGTGAGGATGTCGAGCAGTGACGGTCGCAACACGTTGGCCCTGCCTGCCATGCTGGGGCCTATAACAATCGAGCGCGCACACCGGCTAGGTAGACGGACTCCTGACTCAGGCTGTCCCCGACCAATAATCACAACATTTTTTAAACTTCCTGCAGAAGGACGACATTTTGCGCAGCTACCGCAGGCAGGGGGCTGTGAAATACGAAAACCTCCTGATCTTGTTGTTCGCTGATTACTCTGCCGCCTTTTCTGCAAAGCGGAGGGAGTTTGCCTCGGTGTGCTCGCTGCTTGTGAAGCACCATATCCGATTTACTTTGCAGTTTCCAGCAAAGTTAAGAGTGACATTCCAAAATGCCTCCCACACCTTCGACTCTGCTGCTGAAGCTCAGACCTTCTTCAACCCTTGGCTGCGAGACTCCAGTTCACCTATGAGAGCCGTGGACTGATCTCATTTTCTTGAACCTCTGCAACCAGCACAATAAGGGACCTTTTGTTTATCTTGGTGATTTTTTTCTGTGGGTTTCATATTGTATTATAATGTCTCTGCTAGCATATTTCCAAATTTTTCCTATTTATTCCATCTGAGAGACCATTTGGTTGCTGTTCCCTTGATTGTTTAATTGGGGAGTGCGGCCCCGTCACATATTACAATGACCTCTCTAGCTTTTAGCTAGCATGTGATTTAGGAAGGAAACCGTGGTTGTGTTTCTTTTGTTGTTCATAAATGGGATTGGGTACTTGGGGGTGAGGGAGGGAATGGGGGGGGGTTATAGAGAGAGAGAGGATTTTGGAAGGCTCGTGGGCTTTTTCTGGGTTCAAAGTTTCATTTATATTTTTTCTGTTTCGGACGGGACTGGGCCTAGGCTGGGGGGCCCGGACCCGATTTATGTTTCAATATTGTCCATTTGATCATGACTTTTCCCAGTTCTTGTTATGACAGCTCCTGCTATCTGTTGTATTACTTGGAATGTTGGGGGTTTAGGCTGTGGCACCAAGCGTTATAAATGTCTTCAAGCTTTGCGACGCTGGGGCACATGGGCACAGGTGGCCATGTTACAAGAGACACACCTCGACACCTGAGAGCATGATAAATTAAAGAAACAATGGGTGGGTGGGGTATATTTTTCCAAATGACAAGGTATAAAAGTGAAGCAATTGAAACCCACACAAAAATTGCAAAACTTCACAAAGTCATATCTTATTCATCCTTATTACATGGATACTCATGGATGTTTAAAAAATGGAGGAAAAAAGACCTCAGGGCCTCATGTTATGTTCTAAATAGAACTTATATCGTGGATGAGGTAATTTATAATCATTGGTCTTTTAGAAAAACCTCCAGCCTCCAAAACTTCTTTATTCAATCAAAAATTTTTTATTTAATCCAAAAAATTTTTTTTATCCTGTTCATTTTTTTGAAATTTTCTTTAAAAATGTGCATAGATACTGCATGAAAATAAACAATTCAAAAATAGGCAATGAACGTTGCTCAGTATTGAAAACTTTTTTGAAACCATTGTAGATTATTTCCGGACATGATAAAGATTCAACTTATTTGTGTAGGGCATTGGAACAATGCTATCATTCTGCCGGATGCATATTGGATCTGTTCATTGTTCTTAAGCTGACATCAGCTGATGTTTCACCGTGAGGCTGCTTCAAGGCAGTTACTATATGAACACAAAATCCATATTGAACAACACACATTCATGGCAACTTGCTCAAATAATGCTTTTTAAATCTTTACATATCCCCTAGATCACAACATTTAACATCCAAACAGTTCTGAATGCAGTCTACGACTGGAAATGGTGATTGAAATCCAAAAATGCCAGCGCATGCGCCCTATATTTATATCAGTATCCAACCAATCATCCTTCTTATACTGAATACCCAAAAAAACATAGGGGCAGATTTTTAATCTTACGCGCGCGGGGTACATTTGTGCGAGCTACAAATGTACACCCGATTTTAAAACATGCGCGCGCATGTTATAAAATCCAGGGTCGGCGCACACAAGGGGGTGCACACTTGTGCACCTTGCATGCGCCGAGCCCTAGGGGAGGCCTGATCACTTTCCCTGTTCCCTCCGAGGCCACTCCGAGCGGCCTCGGAGGGAACTTCCCTTTCGCTCCCTCCCCACCTTCCCCTCCCTTCTCCTATCTAACCCACCCCCTGCCCTATCTAAATCCCCCCCTACCTTTATTGCAGGAGTTACGCCTGCCTCTGGCAAGCGTAACTTGCGCATGCCGGCCAGCTGCCGGCGTGCCAACCCCCGGCACAGCCGCTGTGCCGGAGGACTCGGGACCGACCCCGGACCGCCCCTTTTTCAAAGCCCCAGGACATATGTGTGTCCTGAGGCTTGTGCGCGCCGCCGAGCCTATGCAAAATAGGCTCGGCGCGCGGAGGGGTAGGTTTTAAAGGGTTACGCATTATGGGGCAGATTTTAAGAGCCCTGCTCGCCTAAATCCGCCCAAATCCGGGCGGATTTAGGCGAGCAGGGCCCTGCGCGCCGGTGAGCCTATTTTACATAGGCCTACCGGCGCACGCAGAGCCCCGGGACTCGCGTAAGTCCCGGGGCTCCAGACCCGCCCCCAGGTCGCGTCCCGGCACGCTAGCGGCCCGCTGGCGCGCGGGGATTTACGCCTCCCTCCGGGAGGCGTAAATCCCCCGACAAAGGTAAGGATGGGGTTTAGACAGGGCCGGGCGGGTGGGTTAGGTAGGGGAAGGGAGGGGAAGGTGAGGGGAGGGCAAAAGAAAGTTCCCTCCGAGGCCGCTCCGATTTCGGAGTGGCCTCGGAGGGAACGGAGGTAGGCTGCGCGGCTCGGTGCGCGCCGGCTATACAGAATCCATAGCCTTGCGCGCGCCGATCCCGGATTTTAGCGGATACGTGTGGCTCCGCGCGTATCTACTAAAATCCAGCGTACTTTTGCTTGCGCCTGATGCGCCAAAAGTAGGCCAAATCGCGCGGTTTGAAAATCTACCCCTATTAGTGTTGAATACATGAAGGAAACCAATCAATCTGCAAATTTAATCCCAGTGGGGGAAAACTCTGTAATTTATAGATCCATCTGGTTTCTTGTTGCAATAGTCTCTTAGCTTTATCTCCACCTCTAGTGGTAAATTTAATTTGTTCCAAAATAGTATACTTTAAGTCACTGAATTTATGTTGCATTTCAATACAATGACTGACTATGGGTGCATCTCTTTTCATGGTTTTCAGGCAACTTTTGTGCTCTGCTAATCTTATGCGGAGTGATCTAATCATTTTGCCTACATAAACTAACTTGCAAGGGAAAATTAAAACATAAACCTCAAAGTCAGAGTTGCAATTAGTGAATGCTCTTAAAGTATATTTTTTAGAATCTTTAGGATTGAAGAAAATATCACCTTGCATCATGTTTCCAGGCTGGAGGTTTTTCTAAAAGACCAATGATTATAAATTACCTCATACACTATATAAGTTCTATTTAGAACATAACACGAGGTCCTGAGGTCTTTTTTCCTCCATTTTTTAAACATCCATGAGTATCTATGTAATAAGGATGAATAAGATATGACTTTGTGAAGTTTTGCAATTGTGGTGTGGGGTATATTTTTCCCAGTCAGGTACTCGCAAAGTAGGGAGTCATTCTATTAATTGGGAAACAAGTCCCCTTTCGTGAGTCTAAGATAATCTCAGATCCTGCGGGGCGTTATTTAATAGTAGAAAGCACTATATTTGGTCACCCTATAGTGTTTTGTAATATATATGCTCCAAATACCTATGATCATGCTTTTTTTTGCTCACATCGCCACCTTGTTGCTAGCCTATACTGATACATCACTGATGTTGAGCGGTGACTTTAATTATGTCCATGATAGGCATCTTGACCGCTCCTCCTTCAGCGGCGGCCCAGCAATGAAATCTGGCAGAAGTATTGATTATCTCTGCCGGAATCTGGAGCTCGTCGATATTTGGTGAGTACTACACGCAGGGGATCGGGAGTACACTCATGTATCCCGAGCACGCCACTCATACTCCCGTATTGATTAGCTTCTGCTTAGCGAGAGTTTAGTGACGCAGTCTCAGGATGCTCAAATTGGGCCTCTTATTATTTCCGGTCATGCCCCCGTGTAGATTGATATATTGGGTTTTCGACCCATGGATGGTGATCGGCTTTGGCAAATTCGCAAACATTTATTTTCCGATCTGGATTTCCGTGATTATCTTAAATAAAAATGGGAGTTGTTTTCAGAATCCAATGCGTGTCATCAGGATTGTCCCATTTTATTTTGGGAAACCGCTAAGGTTGTACTGCATGGTGAATTTATCTCAAATGTTGCTGCTCGTAAGAAAGCCTTAACTAAGTCGATACTCACCCTTGAAAAACAACTCTCCATCACAAAACGAGCTATGGAAATAGACTCTACCCCAGCACATAAAGCCGCCTTTTTATCAGTATGGGCTCGCTAAATACGCTCTTGCATCCGCGGGCAAAAAAGGGGATTATGTACTATAAATTTAAGTTATATCAATTCGGCAATAAGATAGGGAAACCTTTGGGGAATCTGGTTAAACGGTGAACTGGAAATAAATTTATTCGAGTTATTAAAGAAGCTAAGGGGACACTGGTCACCTCCGGCAAAGCGATATGTCATGATTTTAGGGATTACTACCAAGCCTTATACACAGCACAACCTGTAGATGCGCAGCAGATTCAGGCCTATTTACAGTCCATCTCTCTCCCTAAAGTATTTGCTGAGTGATTGGCTCAATTAAACCAATCTATTCAGCTGCAGGAAGTCTTAGATGCCGTCACATCCTCTAAACTGTCCAAGATGCTGGGACCCAATGGCTTTCCCTCGGAATTTTATAAAATTTTGGCTCCACAAATAGCCCTTCCCTTGGGAGAGATGTTTAAAACATTGATTTACAGACCTTTCCGCTGACACCAAACCAGGCGATGATCACGGTATTGCCTAAGGAGGGCAGGGACCTACAGCTTCCCACTTCTTATCATCCAATATCTCTCTTAAACTTTGATGTTAAGCTTCTGGCCAAGATTATGGCCACTCGGCTGGCTAGGATCATCTCTGCCCTCATTGGGCAAGACCAAGTGGGGTTTGTTCCTGGACTCTATAGCTAATATCCGTAGGCTCCTAGCATCTATGGAGTGGAGTCATCTCCATCAGATGCTGTCCCTTTTAATGAGTTTAGATGCAGAAAAGGCCTTTGATAGATTGGTGTGGCCCTTTCTGTTTCAAACCTTACAGGTGTATGGCATAGAAGGTTTTTTTACATGTGCCATTCACACTCTCTATAGTAATCCCAGGGCCATCCTTTATGAGAATGGTTATCTTTCAGATGATATTTTCTTGGCCCGAGGTACACGGCAAGGATGCCTCTATCCCCTTTACTTTTTATAATGGCCTTAGAGCCCTTATTATGCCGTTTGCGACTTAACACCGACATTTGGGGAATTGCTATGGGAACAGGAGTGGGATCCTCTTCAGAATTTAAACTTGCAGACTTTGCAAACGATATCCTTTTACACTTAACTAATCCTGTGTTCCCTGACTGAGTTGCTTGGAGAAATCTCTTGCTATGGCTTACTAGCCAGGCTAAAACTAAATCTGGATAAATCAGAAGCGTTGCCACTCTCCCAGGCTACACAACAACTTTGGGGGGCAGATGTTCCCATGCATTGGGTAGAAGAGCCCATGAAATACTTGGGGGTCCTTTTGCACGCTGATCTGAGTCGTATTTATCAGATTAACTTCAATAAGCTGCTACACACTATCGGCCGGATTTTAAATGCCCTGCGCACGTAAATCCGGCCGGATTTACGCGCGCAGGGCCCTCGCGCGCCTATTTTGCATAGGCCGCTGGCGCGCGCAGAGCCCCAGGACGCACATAAGTCCTGGGGCTTTGTAAAAGGGGCATGTCGGGGGCATTGCGTAAATGACGTGGCGTTTTGGGGGCGGGCCTTATATTCAGTCACTACCTCACAAGGTGCAAAGTATGCTTCTGAATGACTTTTCTGGGACTATTTCCTCGGAACCCTCTTGAGGACCCTTCCTGTAGCCTTCCGGGGGGAGGGGAGGTGTTACTGTGGGAAGCTGGGGATTTTGTATTGTTGGGGCACTGGTCAGAGTAACCCAGTGTTCCCGAGTTGTTTTTCTTTATTGCCTGTTTGTATTCTGAAAATTAATAAAACAGATTTAAACATAAAAATTGAAATGCATGTTTTCATTTTCATGCATAAAAAAGGGCATTCCAGGATGGGGTCAAGACGCCCACCACATAAGTTATTTTAAAAGATACTTACGTGCATACTTTTTACTCGTGTATTTTTACACCTGCTAATTATCTGGTGTAAGTTTATTGTGTAGTACTGACTGGGTGGAAGATCAGCTCTCACTGAACCTGAAGGACTGGGCAAACTGTTAAATTTCATTTACACATGCATGTTTTAAAATTGGCTGACTTATGCATGTAAATCAGGATTTTTTGCGAGTAAGTCCTACTTTACTTTTACATGGAAAAATATACGTGTTCAATGCATTTATATAGATGGTCTCAATACATGTATTCATATGTAAGCGTACATATGCACATAAGGCCCTTGCCAGCGGGCTACCAACTTGCTTCCCAAAGATGGGAGGACAAGGATGCAATCCCTCAGCAGGAATACTCTCTGGACTGTGGTGTGATTGTAACCTCTGGCTTTTCTAGGCATAGGCAGGCCACCTCCCCAGCCTTTTTTTAGGTGAGTCTGCAGTTGGAGAATGTAGTCAATGAGGTTCTGCCTAGGGTTCCCAAATCTTGCGAGCTATGTCAAAGGGGATCAGAGGGAACCACCATAACCAGGCAGCTTTGTGAGTTGGCAGGTAGGGCAGGGCTAGCAATACAACTATACTTGTTTATGTAGGTCTGGCCAATAGAACTGTGCCGATATTTTCTCCTGGGTCTTTTCCTCTCCCAGGTGATCCCCCTAGAAGGTGGCTATGGGCTAGATGCATGACCCTCTGGTGGTACAATTTGAGAACTTCCTTTTGTGACTCAGTAAAGTAAGTCCCCTTTCATCACAAAATAAGGAGGAATAGGGTTTGTAACCTGGGCCCCAGGAACTAACTTTCCATCCACCCTTCATATATGCTTCTGGGCCCACTTAAAGGATTCATCCTCCCTCTGGAACTGCCTGAAACCCCGGGTCACCCCCCTTTTCTCACTCAAAGGGCCAGGTAAGACATTCTAGGTGGATTGCTGTTCTTCCCCTGACTCCTACCGTCTTCTCGGCTGCCTCTAAATTAGCAACATAACTGTATTTGTCCTGTCAGCATTGCCACGATATTAAGTCGGAGGAAGTACAGAAAAGCAGTATTTCTGCTTTTCTGTACTTCCTTTTTGGGCTCCTCCAAAATTAATGCCTGCTTGAGTCAGGGGTTAATTTGGGCAAGTAAAAATGTGCACGTCAGGCACACATTTTTTTTTTTTTTTGCATCTAGGGGAATAGATAATAGCCTCATCAACATGCATTTACATGTGATGAGCACTATTACCTACATGTGCGATTGGACGTGCTAACCCCCGTTTTATGCATCGGCCTGCTTGACTACTCCCAGTGAGTAGATTCCCCAAATAGGTAGCCCACCTCTCCCCTGGCCAGCCTGCCAATCAGGCTACACAATCAAAGTTTTTCAGGAAACCATGTGGGTCTTCTCCTGGGGACATCTTAAATAGTGTCAGTGACTTGGGAGGTGGACTAGTTACAGGGTTTGCACAGCTTGTGCTATCTGGATTTGCACCGTTTGCCTGCTGCTGATCAATTTACGTTTGCAGGGCATTCTGTAAGTATTGCTGCCCTATAGCAAGGACCTGGATCACCTGCTCTATCATCCCTGCTTACCGAGCTGCCTCCAAACTACATACCACTCCAGGGAAAGGAAAACCAAAACCTGCTGGCCTTTACTCACCGCTTGACCCCTGACTTCATAAGTGGGACTTGGCCTGTTCTGCGAAGGCTGGGTGCGTGGAATTGGTAGGCCCCAGGAAAAAGAAAAAAAAATTTTTTTCTGGGTTTTTATTTTCTTCTGCTGCTGTGGCCTCTTGCTTATGCTTCCCACTTAGGCAAGATATCCCACTGTTCCCACCATATGTGATTACTTGGGCGATGGCTTGGAAATAGCCAAAGAAATAAGGAGGCAGATTCTGGCTGTTCTTTAGGTGCAGTTTATTTACAGTGGAAAAATTAAAATCAAAACAATCAGTGCAGCTCACCTTAACTTAACACAGTCCTTAAATGTAACAGGTCCCCTGCTCCCTGGAGCCTGCTTAACCTTTCTAGGCACTGTTATACTCTGGTGTAGGGTTTCTTCCTTCTTCCAGGATTCCCTGTGGATCTGGATCTTAAGGAGGACCATGTGAGATAGCTGTGCTCAGTCCCTTAAGGTAGTCTGAGGGAGTTTCCTATAGACTCCCTCACAGCATCATTTTCCTGAAACTGAAGAATACTTCCTTTATTGCAAACTCCAGCTATTTTTTTTTTGTTGAATGTTATTTGAGTTGTTTTATGATACTGTGTTTTAATGATAACGTTTTATGTTTTAATTACTATGTATGTATGTGATGAAAACCACTTTGATCTAACCCCACTGAAGACCACAGCATATAAATAATTTTAAATAGATAAAATAAATAAGAATAGGTACTGGATAAGTAGGTTTAGGTGTGGGCCTACATTGTTTTGCTTACATTCAAAGGGATCCTTTTTTTCTTTTGCAGATCAAAATATTTGGCCATGAGATTGCCACGAGAAACTGAAAACATTTCAGAGGCAACAAAAACAGAACTGAAAAAGAGATTATCTATTGCAATCAGAAGAGGAAGAGAGAGGCTCATTACGAAGCCCAGTTTTCATCAGGGAGGTCATTTGGTGCCGTTACTTATACCTGTACACTGAAATTACTGAAGGGGGAAATACCACAATGACAGATCAATGTTGTGCGGCACCATTTCTTCACCTCTTGTGGCTAAACGACTATCCAAAATAGTATGATTAATTGCTTTGCCTTTATACAGATGTTCAGCTAGAAAGGAAATCTATCTTATGCCTATAAGAGCTACAAGAAAGTTCAAAAGATAGAACTCCAGACTTTACTGAAACCATTCAGGTCATGCCCAAACTATTACTGTCTGAGACATGTTTTTATTAAATGGTAGTATAATAAAAGTTAAAACTGAAATCACCAAAAATATTTAGTTCTTGTAATATTTTGCAGATAGAACCTATCATAGCTGCAGTGAATACAATCTGTGTAACTTTGGCAATCTTAAATGACTTACCATAGCTAAGATGCAACAATCTTTTGTCCAGAATAAAAATTATTTGGCTTATCCTCCTCTGCACTGTTTCAGCTACAAGCAGATTTTCAGAAGCAACTAATTGATAGTATGCAAATGTGTATACATGTTTCAGATAACAGCAGCTACAAATTGGATAAAGAATAGTTACTACCCATAGAAAGATTTCACTGAAATAAAATTTCAATTTGACATAAAATTTTCTCAATGTGAAGCATGAATAGTATTGTTTAAATTTTAAGTTATTGATATTTTTTTTATATCTCTATTTAAAGACACAAACAGAGCACCAACATCAACATAAATCATATGTAAAAGAATGATACAATCAGGATATCCACAAAAATTAGTTACATATCTATTCTGTAGTATATATATATATATATATATATATATATATATATATATATATACACACATACATACATACTACAGAATGTCATTGCATTTGATAATATTTGGCATATATATATTAGCAACGGAGACAATCTAGTATACCATCTGGTTAAAACTGTTCTAAGTATATGTTGTTTAACATATTGTATGGACCCCTATGGTTTTATATATATATATATATATATATATATATATATATATATATAAACTGCTATGGGCCTTATATTTTAAAAAGGCCCGGTAATGCACGTAAAGCCCCGGGACGCATGTAAGTCCCGGGACGGGGTCAGGCTCCCAGCACAGCGGCCATATTTCCAGTGGGCAGGCGCACGCAACTTACTTCAGCCCCAGGGCTGAAGTAAATTTTGAAACAAAAAGAAAACATCAAAAAAGGTAGGGTGGAAAGGGGGGGGGAGTGCAGTATGGCTTGGAGCAGGCTCGACGCACGCAAGGTGCAGAATTGTGCACCCCCTTGCGCACGCCGACCTCACATTTTATAACATGCACGCGCCTGCGTGCGCATGTTATAAAATCGGGCGTACATGTGTGCGCACCGGGTAGCACGCACACATGTACGCTGCACGCGCTGCTTTTAAAATCTACCCCATAATGTAGTAGTGAAGGGGATCATAATGCCAATTCTCTCCTGAGTTACATCTTGAACTGTCCCCCAAAATATTCGAATAAGCTGACAATCCCATCACATATGAACATAATTTGCTGAGACTTCACAGCCTCTCCAACATAAAAGAACTTGAGCCATTAAATCTAGCAAAAATCATTGGAAACCTCTAGGTATGATGTAAAAGTTTGAACATGAGCTCTCTCACTTTGTTTCTTCTTGATAATTTTAATATATTAAACTAGATTTCATGCCAATCATCTATATCCAAAGTCAAAGAAAGATCATTATTCCAATGATGAATTAAGGACATTGGAGGATCAGGATCACAACTTTATTTTATCAAATGTATGTAAAGTCACAATATCAGTTTCATGTATTTTGGTTGTGTAAGAAAAAGCAAGTTTGCTTACCATAAACGGTGTTTTCCGTAGATAGCAGATGAATTAGCTATGCTGTCTGGGTACGTCTTCTGTGCCACTAGGTGGCGGAGCTCTCTAAGTCTAGTAAAGTCTTTCAGCTAGGCACTCCCTCTTGTACTCTTCCTGGTTTGCCTGAGGCTCCTCAGTCCGTATCTAAGCAAGGTAGTATGCCAGTTCGGAACTGTCCAGGGAGGCAGGAGGGTCAGCATGGCTAATTCATCTGCTATTTACAGAAAACACTATTTACAGTAAGCAAACTTGCTTTTTTCACGTAGATAAGCATCTGAATTAGCCATGCTGTCTGGAAATCCCCAGCTGTCGTATTGAGCAGAGTCATATAAGTGTCATTTGTTTATTGTTGTGCTCAATACGTGAATTATAGGCGGACAGTTCTTATGAAGGTTTCTTATATATAAAACATGTGCTCTTATGTAGAATTGTCCGGCCCATGTGCGCATCATCCCTCGTCTGTTTATCTAAACAGTAATGGGATGTGAAAGTATGTAGTGATGACCAAGTCGCCGCTTTGCAGATGTCTAGAAGAGGTACCCTATTACAGTACTTCATGGATGTGAGCGATGGATGTGGCTATTGCACGAACCTGATGCGCCTTAGGTGTTGAAGATAAGTGTTCTGAACGTTTTTGGTAGCAGAACTGTATGCAATTGGATATCCAGGAAGATAATGTTCGTTTTGTCACTGGAAGTCCTGATGCATTCGGATTAAAAGAGAGGAAGAGTTGTGAGGGTCTGCTAGCCTTGAGGGTGCGCTGTTTATAATAGGCTGTCCAGGGTGTGGTGCTTTCGCTCATTTTCTTTGTTATGAGGCTTTGGGTAAAAAGTGGGTAATGTGATGGTTTGGTTTAAGTGAAAACTGGAAACCACCTTTGGTAGAAAACTTGGATGTGTGCATAATGTCACTTTGTCATGGTAAAATTGCAGGTAAGGAGGGTAGTGAACTAAGGCTTGAAGCTCACTAACCTGTCTAACCGATGTTAGGGCAATCAAGAATAGTACTTTCCAGGATAGATATCTTAGGTGACAAGATTCCATTGGTTCAAATGGCGGTAGAATTAGTTGTTCTAAGACTATGTTTATGTTCCAGGGCACTGGAGGTTTCTTGATTGGGGGGCGTAAGCGCAACACCCCTTTCATGAATCTGGATACTAGAGAGTGACAGGATATGGGCTCACCATTCAAGGGCGTATGATAAGCTGCTATAGCACTTAAATGTACTCGCAGAGAAGCGGTCGCTAGGCCTTTCGTGTAAACGAAGGTAGGTTAGAAGGCGTTTTGGTGGGCAGTTAAGTGGATCAATACCCGTCGTTTCACTCCAACATGACCACTTTCTTTGGTAGTTTAGCCTAGTGGATAGTTTCCTAGAGGATACCAAGATGTCTTGGAGTGGAGGAGCAATGTTTGTTTTGAAAAGGGAGCCGTTCAATCTCCATGCCATGAGGTGCAGGGAGGAAAGCAGAGGATGAAGGAGTGATCCGTTCTCCTGTGTAAGTAGTTGAAGGTTGTTGCCCAGAGGAATAGGGTCTATTATTGATAGTTGTATGAGATAGCTGTACCAGAGTTGTCTTGGCCAGGCTGGTGCTATGAGAATCAATTGCGCTTTGTCTTCTATGCATCTTTGAACTGTGCGAGAAATTAGTGGAATTGGAGGGAATGCATATAGTAGGCCTTGAGACCAGTCTAGGAGGAAAGCGTCCGGAGCTAGTCTGGAGGTGCTTGAGTATACTGAGCAGAAGGCTTCTACTTTCCTGTTGCTTTCTGTCACAAACAGATCGATGCAGGGGAGACCCTATATGGAAAATATGTGATCCTTTGTCTTCTGATGTAGCTCCCATTCGTGGGGGTTTGTCTGCTCTGGAGTTGTTGATTCCTGGTAAGTAAGTTGCTTGGAGGTGAATGGATCTGTTTGGTGCCCATTCCAGGATCTGTATCGTTTCTTTGCACAGGTTCCAGGAACCTGACCCTCCTTCTTTGTTTATGTAAAACATTCATTGTGACCTGATTGTCTGTGTGGATCATTATAGTCTGTTCTTTTAAGAAGTGTTCAAAGGCTCGAAGGGCATTTTGTACTGCTCATAGCTCCAATAGATTTATGTGTAGGTTGCGTTCCTTCGTGGACCATAGTCCCTGAATTTGAAGATGATTTAGATGAGCTCCCCAACCTGTGGGAGAGGCATCTGAGGTGAGTACTATTTGATGTCGAGGCGGTCTTAGAGGTGAACCCATGGTTAGTGTGGATGGTAGTAGCCATCAGTGTAGATCTTTCCTCATGCTGGTTGTTATGTTTTTTGGGGTCAATAATGGATACAGGAATTGAGTCCATTGGTGTTTGAGACCCCATTGAAGATGATGCATGTGTAAACGAGTGTGTGGAATCACATACATCGAAGCTGCCAAATGACCCAGCATGGTCATAATTTGATGGGCTGGAACCGTTCTGGCATGTAGAAGAGTTGTGGACAGTGTGCGAATAGCAAGTGCCCTTGGGTGTGGCAGGAATGCCTTGTCTTGAATGGTGTCAATATAGGCGCTATTCCTCTGGGCAACAACCTTCAACTACTTACACAGGAGAACGGATCACTCCTTCATCCTCTGCTTTCCTCCCTGCACCTCATGGCATGGAGATTGAACGGCTTTGGGAGCAGAACATGCTTGCCTTGTGATTGAGGGGAGAAGCGAACAGGAACATGTCCGGCGTGCCCCAGCGACGGAATAGGTTGGCTGCCACCGCCGGGTTCAGGGACCACTTGTGAGGCAGGAAGGACCGGCTCAGATGGTCTGCCAGCGTGTTCAGGTGGCCCAGCAGGTATGTGACCCATAGGTACATCCCACTGGAGAGGGCCCAATCCCAGACCTGTATCGCTTCTTGGCACAGGGGGAAGGAGCCCGTGCCGCCCCACTTGTTGATGTACCACATCGTCACCTGGTTGTCCATTCTGATGAGGACGACCTTGGAGGACAGCCTGTCCTGGAAGGCCCACAAGGCGAACCGGATCGCCCACAGCTCCAGAAAATGTATCTGGCAGCGGGACTCGGCCGCAGTCCAGAGGCTCTGTGTACACAGGCCGTCCGCGTGGGCCCCCCACCCCTGAGGCGAGGCATCAGTGGTGAGGTTCACCTGGGGTGGCGCAGGCTGGAATGGGAGCCTGAGTTCCAGATTGGACCGGACCTCCCACCAGGTTAGGGAGAGACGAGAGAGGGTCCTTGACTGTCACCGGTGCTTCCAGATTCTGGGATGCCTGCCGCCACTGGGGCCGCAAGGCCCACTGTGGGCCCCTCATGTGGAGGCGGGCCAAGGGAGTCACGTGGACCGAGGCCGCCATATGGTCCAGCAGGCAGAGCAGCAGATGGGCCAGTACCTTCTTTATGGTATGAACGAGGGTAGCCAGTGAGGAGAGGGAGACTGCTCAATCCCTGGGCAGGAAAGCTTTTGCTTGTGCCGTATCCAACCTGGATACGCCTGAACATGCCAATCATCCAGATATGGGAAGACATGGACCGAGCGATGCCTGAGGGAGGCAGCCACCACCACCAAGCATTTTGTGAAGACATGTGGGGCTGAAGCCAGCCCAAAGGGCAGCACTTTGTATTGAAAATGCGCAGTCCCCACCAGAAAGCGGAAGTACTTCCTGTGGTTGGGGCCAAATGAATATGGGTGTAAGCCTCCTTTAAGTCAAGGGAGCAAAGCCAGGCTCCTTTTCGGAGAAGCAGGATCAGCGAGCCTAGAGAAACCATCTTGAATTTTTCTCTTACGAGAAATCGGTTTAACACCCTGAGGTCGAGAATGGGGCGCAAGCCGCCATTCCTCTTTGGAATGAGTAGAAACCGTGGCCCCACTGCTTGCGGGGGACTGGTTCTACTATGTCCGTCGCTAGAAGGGCGGAAAGCTCCAATTGAAGGACGCCCTTTTGGGCAGCCGTACCCCACGATGGACATGGGGGAGCAGTCTCTGAGCACCTGCTGAAATTCAGGTGGTAGCCCTAGTGGACAATGGATAGGACCCAACGGTCAGTAGTGATCGTCTCCCAGTGGCGGGCGAAGCAAAGAAGCCTTCCGCTATCTGGGGGATCGGCCACCTCATGTGCCCCCTCACCGCCACTCAAAAGCCGGCAGACGGAGCCTGCTGGAGGGCTCTAGGATCTCACTGCTGCTGGCCACTGCCTCGTGGGCTGGACCTAGGCAGGCGAGTACGGGCAGCCGGAGGGAATTATTTCCTTGACAGGTAGAAGGGCTTGTGAGAGCTTGGCCTGGAGGACTTCCTGGCGGTGGAAGGGCCTTCTGAGGGACTGGTGGAGAGTTGCTGAAGAGGATCATGCTGATCTTTCAGTTTGTTTGTTTGTTTGTTTGTTTGTTTATTTATTTATTTATTTATTTATTTAAAGTCTCTTCTATACCAACAGCCGTTCGCACATCGTATCGGTTCACAAACAACAAAAACTTTTGGGCGGAGCCCTTACAAGTAACCGAAAGAATACAGTTAACAGGGAAAGTGGATAAAACAGTGGATAAAACAGTTGCGCCAGAACCTCTTTCATCTTATCCCCAAACAGGTTCTCTCCTGTACAGGGGAGGTCCGCGAGCCTATCCTGAACCTCTGGTCGGAGGCCCGGAGCCAAGCTAGCCATCTGGCGCCGATTCCACCGGTGGCTAGCGGGTTCAAAGATGTCATCGGTGGACCTGACTTCGTGTCTACCAGCCTCGAGTCCCAGCAAGGCAATGGCTGCAAGGAATTCTTGCTGTTGCTGGGGGAGGCCCTCTGCAAACTTCTGGACTTGCTTCCATAGGTTGCGGTCATATTGGGTCATGTACAGCTGGTAGGCTGCAATACAGGCATAGCCCCTTGGAACATTTTTCTCCTTATGCCATCAAGCTCCCTGTGTTCGCGCCCCAGAGGGGCAGAAGCATGTGTCTGGGAGCGTCTGGCTTTCTTAAATCGTGGACTCCACCACCGCAGACTGGTGTGGTAGGTGTTGCTGTTCAAAGCCCATGGCCTGTTGAACCAGATAAGTTGCATCAGCTTTCCTGTTCACTGGGGCAACCGACAACGGGTGTTCCCACATATGGAGGAGGAGCTCTTTAAAGATGTCGTAGACCAGTATGCCAAGACATCTTTTAGCGCATCGATGAACTGGAAGACCTCCAGCATCTTATGACGGGTATCCTCCTCCAACAGGAGCAGGAAGGGAATGGCCTCTGCCATGGCTCTCACAAAGCTGGTGAAAGACAGGTCCTCAGGCGGAGAGCGATGCCGCTCCTCTAGAGGGGAAGGCTCAGAGAGGGGGGGGGGGGGGGGGGTCGGCTGAGAACTCTGAGGATGCTTCCAAGGAATCATTGCCCCATGGGTCATAGGGACCCTCCTCCTCGCTAGGGTCTGGATGCCAAGAGCGGGAACTGGGTGAGATGAAAGGCCTGGACCCCAAGGGCACCAACAGCATCAATGAACCCCCAGGCAGTAGGGGGGCATTGGCTGCGGTACCCCGGGAGGAACCAGCAGCAGTTCGAGGAACCGTGGGCGTGGGTGCCTGGTCCCCAAGGCCTCATACTCCTCGTAGGACCCGGGAATTGGGATCGCTCCGGTAGAGGGCATCGGTGGCCGAGGAGGCATCGGAGGCCTCTCAGGCATCGCTTGCCTTGGTAAGACGCCAAGAAGGATGTCCAGACGCTCCAGCAGAGGTGTGAACAACAAAGGCGGAGGCATGGACACTGGTATGGGGGCCGGTGGTGCTGGCAGCTTGATGCTCTGAAGCGCTTTGAGCACCACCAATTGCACCCTGCGGTCCACCTCCTCCTGAAAGTCCTGGGTATTAAGGACTGATCGAGGGGGACAAGGCATCGCTGGCACATCCTCGGAGGGATCACATGGAGGCACGACACCCAGCACCGTTGCCAGTGGGGAATGCCTCGGGCTACTGGGGGCACCAGATGATGGAGCCTCCAGTGACTGGTGCTGCTTTGCTGGCGGTTCGGCAGCCACTGATGCTGCTCTGGAACTGGAACCGTGTCAGGATGGTGACCAGTGTCAATGCATCCTGAGTTTCCAGTGCTTGGCCCGATCTTTCCCCAGCGCAGAGGATGAAGACATCCCCGAGGTTAAGAGGAGGGGGGAGACCACTGAGGATTGATCTCCCTCTCCATGATCCTTAGGGGTACTGGAGAGAGGGATCGCATGGGGAAGTGATGGAGATGGTTCCCCGCGGTCCTTAGGCAGGGAGGATACTGATGCCGAAGTGGAGGGTTTTGGAGAGACAAAAAGCTTCTCCATTTTATCTAGGAGCGCTCAACACCCTTTGGGGGTCATTTGATCGCACAAACGACACCCTTGAATGTTGTGCGAGGCCCCCAAGCAGAGGATACACACCTCATGTGGATCTGTGATGGACATGGTCCGCGGGCACCATCAAAAACCTGAGACCATCGAAAAAAGAAGCTGGCGCGCAGTCGATGACCGAGGGGAACCCAAGGCGGGAGTCGGGAATCAACAACGAAAAAAAAAAACGACGGCAAAAGCCACCGGAGGAATAGAATGCGAAGGGGGACCCGACACAGAAACCCCCCCAAAAATTTTAGCAAAAATGCTTTCAAGGGTTTGGAGCTCCAGAATTGCGAGGCTACTGCACTGTGGAAAAGAAGAGACTAAAGGGGTACCACGAGTGGATGCGCGGACTCCATCTGATGTCATCCACATGTGAGGACTACCATCCTGCTTGTCCTTGGAGAATAACATATACATGTCACAGAACATTTGGTCCCAAGGAAGACAATACAAACCAATAATATTCCAGGCCAAATATCAAGCAATAAAGACCTATTCACTCATCTATACTCATTTCCAATAGGCCTCCCAAATGGATTCATAATGCGCTGATTTGACATGAAGGGCATGGGATATACGCTCCATAATCACATCTGCTACCACCCGTTGCCAATGTGCAAAGTACGGCACAGGTTTCCAAAAATATGAGATGGTGATTCTTGCAGAATGTATTAGATATGTGATAAGTGTCCGAGTCCACTTGCTTGGTGGATCTTCTTCCCATCAACCCAGTAAGCAAAAGAGTGCAGTGAGCTGAATACCAAAATTAGATACTAGCAAAACTGTATCTTGCATTTGCAATCAAAAAGTAGTTAAAATTGGGTAGTCCCACCCCATATGTGGATAAGATGCATGTGTACCACAACCTCTCCAAATAGAGGACTAGCCCCATGAAATTTAGCAAAATGCAATGGGTACCTATATGTTCTATGGGGAAGATGAAACAGTTCTGAACTTCATCACATATGGATAAGCTTAAAGTAGCACAGCAAATGTCACTCCAATCATCAAGTGAAAGAGACAAATCTGAATTTCATTTTTCTATAAGTGCTGAACTAGTTTCAAGCGTTTTGATCCCATTTTGTAAATGAATGTGTAAACAAGAAATTATTTTAGATCAAAAAACAGTAAGCACTCCAATTCCGTACATAGTCTTAAAATAATAACATTCCCCTCCCTACTCACGAAATCCCTATGCAATTGTGCATAGATTTTCTTAGTATGAGGGGATATATCATATTTAGTACATAGAGTTTTAAAAAGTTGAAAGCGTCACCCAACTCATAACTGATCCAAAAATACACTGGTATTAGAGGCGGGCTACTTTTCCATGGGCCTCTCTGTAGAAAGCCCTTGACCTTCCAATCTTCAACATCAACAGAAGATAAAAAAGGATTATAAATCAAGGAGGAAATAGGAGTACCATCCATTGATAAATTCAGTAAGGGGTCAATTTTCAAAGGAGCGCGCGCCCGTTCATGTGCGTGTGGTTCCCAGCACACACACATGGATGCAGCTATTTTATAACACGCACGCAATTCGGTGTGCGCGTTATAAAATACAATATCAGTGCGCGCATGTGTGGGTGGATGACCTCTGCGCATAAGGCAGTAAAATTTTCAAAGTCCACATGTGGCGATGGGACTAGGGCTTCCCCAGTTTGCTCCAATTTCCCTATGTCTAACCCTACCCTTCCTACCTCTTCCCCGACCCCTACCTCATATATATATATATATATAATTTATTTATTTTTTTTTTTTTAAACTTGCTATTCCTCAGGAGCAGTAGATTCTGCACACCGGCCGGCTGCTGGTGCACACTACCCAGGACATCAAATGGCACTGTCCCCAGCCTGCCCCGACCCCACCCCTTCTGAGAGGCCTGGCATGTGTGCACATAACTGTGGTTACGCGCATGGCCAGGCCCTTTAGAAAATGCGCGTAGTGCGCACAGGGCCCGGCCGCGTGCGTAATCACTGGTATTTGCGCACATGGCCCTTTGAAAATCGACCCGTAATTTACTAAATATTTCCCACTATACTTGGAAGACTGGAGGGTGGCTAATGTAACCCCATTATTTAAAAAGGGCTCCATGGGCGCTCCAGGAAACTATAGACCAGTGAGCCTGACTTCAGTGCTGGGAAAAATAGTGAAAGACATATAGAAAGACATGGTTTAATGGAACACAGCAGGTATTTACCCAGGGGAAGTCTTGCCTCACAAATCTGCTTCATTTTTTGAAGGGTTAATAAACATGTGGATAAAGGTGAACTGGTAGATGTAGTGTATTTCAATTTTCAGAAGGTGTTTGACAAAGTCCCTCACGAGAGGCTTCTAAGAACACTAAAAAGTCACAGGAGAGGAGGTGATTTCCTTTCGTGGATTACAAACTGGTTAAAAGACAGGAGACAGAGAGTAGGATTAAATGGCCAATTTTCTCAGTGGAAAAGGGTAAACAATGGAGTACCTCAGAGATCTGTACTTGGACCCGTGCTTTTCAAAATATATATAAATGATCTGGAAAGGAATACGACGAGTAAGATTATCAGATTTGCAGATGATACAAAATTATTCAGAGTAGTTAAATCACGAGCGGATTATGATAAATTGCAGGAAGACCTTGCGAGATTGGAAGACTGGGCATCCAAATGGCAGATAAAATTTAATGTAGACAAGTGCAAGGTGATGCATATAGGGAAAAATAACCCATGCTGTAGTTACACAATGCTAGGTTCCATATTAGGAGCTACCATCCAGGAAAATGATTTAGGCGTCATAGTGGATAATAAGTCGGCTCAGTGTGCTGCGGCAGTCAAAAAAGCAAACAGAATGTTAGGAATTATTAAGAAGGGAATGGTGAATAAAACGGAAAGTGTCATAATGCCTCTTTATCACTCCATGGTGAGTCTGCACCTTGAGAACTGTGTACAATTTTTGGTCGCTGCATCTCAAAAAAGCTATAGTTGCACTGAAGAAGATACAGAGAAGGGCAACCAAAATGATAGATGATGGAATGGCTGCCCTATGAGGAAAGGCTAAAGAGGTTAAGGTGTTCAGCTTGGAGAAGACGGCTGAGGGGGGATATGATAGAGGTCTACAAAATCAAGAAAGGACTTGAACAGGTTAATGTAAATTGGTCATTTACTCTATGATAACAGAAGGACTAGAAGGAACACCATGAAGTTAGCAAGTAGCTCATTTTGAATAAATTGAAGAGAATTCTTTTTCACTCAGCGCATAGTTAAGCTCTGGAATTCATTGCCAGAGGATGTGGTTCTGGCAGTTAGTGTAACTGGGTTTGAAAAAGGTTTGAATAATTCTTAGAGGAAAAATCAGTAAACTGCTATTAAATCACTAAGGAACAGTAGCTTGAGATCTATTTAATGTTTAGGTACATCCCAAGTACTTGTGACTTGAATTTGTCACTATTGGAAACAGGATGCTGGGCTTGATGGACCCTTGGTCTGACATATCTTATGTTCTAACTGGTGATTATCAAACAACTGCTTTTCAGCTGCTTACAAAAAGATAATACCCAAAACTGGAGCAGGTCTAAGCAAGAGCTATAAACTCACCCATATCTTTCACAATCCTATCTCAAAAACAAAAAATACCAAACAAATATTAAAGGCCAAAGTCTATGTTTATAAAAAAAAAAATGAATTCTCAGTTTGCAATCTTGTTCCTTCTCCCCAAGACAAACAGAAAAAGGAGTAAGGCAAAGAATCAATGCAACCATGTAACAAAAAGCACAGTTTTCCAAGTGAACATAGGGGGAAAAAAAAGCATCCTGATTGTATCCCATTGCTAATGTACTGTGAATAAGTTATGTTTTGGTACGTTAAAAATTGAACACAGTTCAAAATGAATATCCCAGTGCAATTTGGCCAGGTCAAGAAAAAAGCAAAAAAGAATTCCAGTAAAGCTAGCTGAATAGTTTGAAAAGTTTGAGGGGTCTACAAACTTCCACAAGATTCCTAACACTACCTACCCAGTCCTGACAAGAAAACAAATTATAGTTTTATATCATTTTAATCAGTCATCAGCATTTTGAGGGCTCTTATTTTCAAGAAAAAGAATCACTTCCTCCAGAGTGGAATATGTGTTAGACCTTTATTCAGGACACAAAGTTTAGCCAGTTACTGCATATTATATTGAAATAATCTGCCTTGCAACTACATTTTTTCCCACAGTACCATCCACAGGGCCCGATGTAATAAGGTGCACTGAGCTGTATGCACGTTAGTAGCAGGCGGGTGCACATTTTTGTGCACAGAACTTTACTCATGATTTAATATGGAGTTTTGCACTCAAAAAAAAAAAAAAAAAAAAAAAAAAAAAAAAAGGGTTGGAACTTCTCGACACAAATCCCATGTTGATAATGGTATTAGTTACTACCGCTCATTCCCTCTTCAACCCCATGCAGAGGTATGTAGGCTTAATTCATGTTTTCTTAAAGCTAAAACTTTAGCTCCTGGTTAGGATAATTTTGAGCATCACTCCTACTCTTCGGCACCCTTTGTCCCATCCACCTCAGGCTGCTTGAGTTTTCAACCCTCCTCTGTCCCCTTTCCTGAGCTCAGAGGTTTGGGGTAGGATATAGTACTAGCTAATTAGAACTTCTGGAGAGAATGGTGCTTAACTGAACTGCTCTGTGTCCCATGTGATAGAATGGGAAGGCATGTGGCACCTACTCATTTACCCTGCCACAGCAGGTCAATCTCTCTGGCACACCAGGCATTCATCCATCACCCTGGTCTATCTCATACCAACAATCCTCTCTTTAACTTGCAGAGGAGTCAGTGCATATTATATTTCAATATACCATAATATGCAGTAATTAGCTAAACTTTATTTTTAGCCTCCAGGGGAAAAAAAAAAAAAAAAAAAAAGAGTGGGCACCAGCCCTTTTGCACCCAAAGCCCCTGCTCGGGTGGAGGTGACGTGATACAGTCGGAGCCAGCATAGGTCCTCATGTGAGGAGTGGAACTCTCCTTCTCTCCTCTTCTATTACCCCATGGATCAGCAGTCAGATCAGGAACAGGAGAGTCATCATTCCTCTCTACTCCATAGCCAGCAGACTACTCTACGCATCTGTCCATCTGCACAAGGCTAAAGTATGAATTTGCAAATAAGAGGAGGGTGGCTTGCACAATGCTTATTTCCCCATTGGTAATAATCCTTCCACAGGATCATCTACAGAAATCTTGTTATGACTTTGATTTCAAGTTTGATCATCTTCTTGGTCCTCTGCTAAAGCTGCCATCAACTTCCTTCATCTCAGTAAACAATCTATTCAGTAGTAGTGACAGGAAGAAATACTTCCTGTTCATGGAAAGGGAGAGGATAATTACATCATAAAGCCAACTTCAATACCTAGCTCAAAAACTGGACAAGGTTTTAGAGATAGTGGCAATGCTGGCTGCAGAACTTTCATCTGCTGGTGGTAAGTTGGACTTGCTGGGGAAGAACATTAATCTTTAAAAAAAAAAAGTTTGTAAATGGTTAAACTATTTCTAGCTGTGGATATTGGGCCGGATTTTAACAGATTTACATGCGTAACTGGCCTTGCACGTGCCAGGCCTATTTTAAAAAGGCCCGGCAACGCGCATAAAGCCCCGGGACATGTGTAAGTCCTGGGGCTTGCAAAAAGGGATGGGGGCGGGGCATGGGCAGTTCAGGGCGGTCAGAGGCTCCTGGCACAGTGGCCATATTTGCCGCTGTGCCGGGGATCATGCGCAGGCCGCTCCGATTTCAGAGCGGCAGTCTGGGAGAGAATGGGGGAAGGCAGCTCGGCTTGGCGCGTGCAAGGTGCACAATTGTGCACCCCCTTGCACGTGCCGACCCCTGATTTTATAACTTGCGTGTGCCTGCGCAAGTTATAAAATTGGGTGTACATGTGCGCACATGTTATAAAATCTACCTCATTATGTTTGTAGCGCTGGGGCATAACGAGCGCTAGGCGGCAAGAGTCATACCTTGTCTGGGAGTGGAGAAGACCAAGCCCTAGCCAACCTGCATGCCTTGGTGAGACAACCATGCAAGGTTGGCCTCTGAGTGGTCCTCAGACTACTCCAAGTCCTTTTGGACCTGCCACAGGGAGCAGCAGAGGCAGTGGCCGGACATAAGGCAGACGAAAGTCAAGGCAATGGAGCTTGGAATGTAGACATGGAGCTTGGGACGTAGGATGTTGAACTCACACATAAAAGAGATGAAGGCAGGAGCAAGGAGCTCCGAAGACCCAGACACAGTTCAAGGAGATGCTCTGAGATGGAACTCTGAGCCGGGACCTCAGAGGCAGAACTCTGTGTCGGAGTACTGAGCTGGAACTCAGTGGCAGGGAAGTTAAAAGCCGGAGTCCATAGGAGGCTTGCCACCAAGGAGACGAAGATGAGGATCACTTGGAAGACATCAGGATCACTTTGGAAGTCGAGAATTGGATCACTTGGAATACCAGGCAGGAACGGAAGCGAAGGAGTCCTAGGGAGGACTAGTCCCAGGAGATTAGCTCCTTGCCAAGCCGAAGATGAAGTGAGCTTAGGGCCCTTTTGTAGCGCTGAGGTGGCAACTCCCAGGGAGGAGATACCTGGTGGACCACACCTCTCTGTCCCTTTAAGAAGGGAAGAAAGCCACGGGCCTGCGCCCTAGGAGGAGCAGGAAACAGGAAGTCTAGGACTCTGGGCAGCAGCACCCCTGCTGCAGACAAGCAGGAGAACCGGGGCTCTGGGCAGGCAGCGTGCTGCCACTGAAGGAGGAAGTTCCAGGACGGCTTCCTAGCCGCAGGAAAGGCCCTGCTACGGCAGCCTCCAGGCCCAGCCACGGGGAGCAGCGGCAGCAAGATGGTGGTCTCTGGCTGCGAGGTGAAGGCCCGGCATGGCTCCTGCTGTGCCGGCAAGATGGCGACCGGGCCACGGGAGCACCTGGCATCAGCAGCCTAAGGTGAGGCCCCGGCTTCAGCTGTGGCTTCTGTGCCACGAAGGTAAGCGCCTCCCGAGACTCCTGGGAGATGTGGCCGTGGTGGGGGGTTGGTGAGGAGTGAGCACCACCCTCCTTGGCCGAGATCTCGTTGAGCCCTGGCACGCAAGAAACATCTTCTCCACCCCGTGGGGCTCCGCTGGAGAGTTTAACATCATCCTCAATATTTTCAATGGTGAATCAAGGAGACCGGATTAGGGTGGGGGGGGGGGGGGGGGGGGGGGGGGGGAGAAAAACAGACAATCCCAGGAATGGCTACAGAGGTTACTGATTTCTCTGGAGCATTTTCTCTAGAAAACAAGGGAAAGATTTCCTTCTACTTGAAGCTACCACAGATTTAACCTCGAATAAAGTTCTGGGAGGGAAAAGAACAGAAGACTCAGGAGGTGCCGTATCTTCAAATACAGGTACTTTGTCTTACACAAACCTGAAAAAGTAATGCTAAAAACCATTTGGACAGCCCTGGTCTCACTAGAAACAGCTATTACTTCATTGATTCAGGTGCTCTTGGAGACCAATAAACAGGGACAGATTATTGAAAATAAAGTTATGGCACAGGAAGAAAAGATGGAAAATCTTGAAGAGAGTTTCTCATTTAGAGAAAATGCAGCATAATCTCGTATTATCAGAGGCAATGGCAACAGAGAAATTAGAAAATGTGGAAAATGCCCTTAGGTTCTTGAACCTGAGGTTTATAAATTTTCCAATAATTCAAAAGATCTCTACTGCAGAACTTTTTAAAAATTACCTCTTAAATATTCTCAAGATACCTAAAGATGCAATGCCACTAATTACAAAAGCCTTTTACATGCCACAAAAGATCTCTCAAAATAGTAAAGAACAGAAATCTTTGGGGTACATTTTCAAAGGGTTACGCGTGTAACCCCCGAAAACCTACTCCTGCGTGTGCCGAGCCTATTTTGCATGCTGGTGACAGAGAACGTGTGTCGGGGAGGGGAGGGTGAGAGAGAGCATGTGGGGGGGCTGGGGATGCCAGTGAGAGAGAATGTGTGTGAGAGAGAGGGAAGGGTGACAGACAGCATGGTTGGTAAGAGGGGGGTGGGGAGGGTGAGAGCAGGAGGGTGTGAGAGCGTGGGAGACAGCTTGGTTGGTAAGAGGGGGGGGATGCTTGAGTGTGGGTTTCAGAGAGGGAGCTTATATGAGGGAGGGTGACAGAGCAGGAGGGTGTGAGAGAGAGAGCATAGGAGGTAAGAGAGGGTGGGGGAGATGATTGAGTGTGTGTTTCAGAGAGAGGGAGCCTATATGAGATTGTGAAGGAGAGTGTGTGTGTGAGAGAGATTGGGAGCTCATGTGTATGTGAGGGTGCTAGCCTGTGTATGTGTGAGCCAGAGCCTGTGTGAAGGGCTGCGTGAGAGAGAGACATAGGTAGCCTATGTGGTGGAAGGAGGATAACCAATGGAAAGCTACAATACCAGCTATAAATTATATAAATGTGATAGGCCAGATCACATTAGTGGAAGGGTGGCAGAGTTAAGCATGATAAAAATCCTGCAAGAAACAAAATGTGTGGTGGAATCCTTATGGATAGAATTTCCATGTGGATGTATACTACTGCCCATCTGACCAAAATGAAGACTGAAATGCTAGCCAAAATTAAAAAAAAACAAAACACAAATTTAGCAGCATAATGGGAGATGTCAATTACCCCAGGATTGACTTGGTCCATGTCTCATCAGGACATGCTACAGCAATTAACTTTCTAGATACCATAAATGACTGCTTCAGGAGCAGCTAGCCCTAGAACCAAGAGGGGCAGGTACTTTAGATCTAGTGCACAGTGGAATGCACAACCTGGTATAAAGCATTACTGTGATGAGGCTGCTAAGCATAGCAATAATAATGTAATCAAATTTGGCATAATCACTGGAGGGTGAACTACTATAGTAGAATGTAACTAAAAAAAAATCAACCAAAAACCCAAACCTATGATAGTCTCCCTTGTTAAACATTTCCTCATTCTAAAAGCAGCAATTACAAGGGTTAACAATTTGCATGAGGCATAAACATTGTTTACAAATACCATTTTGGAAGCCTATATAAAATATATTTCTTGCATTAAAAAAAGGTCAAAAGGAAGACCGAACGACTGCCAGCGTGATTTAATAGTGAGGCAAAAGGCAGTTAAATGCTAAAACGGCATCCTTCAAAAAAAAAAAAAAAATGGAAAGCAGACCTAAATGAAGAAAATAGGCATGAGCATAAGCACTGGTAAGTTAGATGTAAAACAGTATAGGCCAAAAAGAGACATTGAGAAAAAGCAAAAATCCAATATTATGTGTTTCAAATACATGTAAAGCAAAAAACCTGTGAGGGAATCAGTCAGGCCACTAGATGAAGGAGCAAAAGGGGTGCTCAGAGAAGACAAGCAAGTAACAGAAAAACTGAATTATTTGCCTCTTTCTTTAGAGGTAGATGGTAATATTTCCACAATTGAAACACTTTAATGGTGTGCTTCTTATATTAATGTCTTCTTCACTTGGGATATTAGCAGTTGCCAGATATTCTTCATTCATTTATGCACTTAAATTCCATGATCAAAATTCTCCTAATCCCCCCCCCCCCCCCACTCCATTATTGACACGATGAATATCATTTCCTCAGATTCTCCTCTCAAACCTGAAATCTGCCAAAACAGTGTTTTCATACAATAAATTTCTCCCCAATACCCTGTCCACCAACCAGAAGCTGCACCATGAATAAATCGCAACTTCTTCAGTTACCCCAAACTGCTCTACACATCACTTCCTTTGACCTCTAAAAATGCACACCATTTTACACTTCTCTCCACAGCTCCTGCAGCTGTGGAGAGAAGTGTAAAATGGTGGGGAAGAAATATTAGGTGTGTGTGTTCAGAGGTCAAAGGAAGTGAGATGTATAGAGCAGTTTGGGGTAACTGAAGAAGTTGCAATTATTCATGGTGCAGCATCTGGTTGGTGGACAGGGTATTGGAGAGAAATTTATTATATGAAAACACTGTTTTGGCAGATTTCAGGTTTGAGAGGAGAATCTGAGAAAATGATATTCGTGTCAATAATGGAGTTGGGGGGGGATTAGGAGAATTTTGAACATGAATTTAAGTGCATAAATGAATGAAGAATATCTGGCAACTGCTAATATCCCAAGTGAAGAATATAAGAAGCACTTAATGGGGGCAAGATATGTAAAAGTTATGAGATATAGTCTGTGAAGAAGTCTTGGGTGGGTGAAACAAATAGGATCCTCTGCTGTTGGACACTGAGGATGGATATTGTAGGTTTTAAAAATATGAGCATGGTATGAATGGTGTGGGAGTAGTTTAAATTACATGCTGTTTGTATACAATGTATTAATAAATGGATGACTTGTAGTAAATAGTATTTCCTTTGTGATGTTGAAGTTTGATAATGGCCAAAGCAGAGAAAAGTCCTATGAAGCTTAAAATCCTTGAATTCAATACTACTTACTTTGACAAGATAGAAAAGTACACTGAACATGAGAAGCTTAGTAAAGTATAGCAACAGTGGGCCAGACTATGAAAGGGCTGTAATAATGGCAACAAATCTATGTAAGAAAAGTGAATACAACTAAGAGGAAAAGGAAACTGATATGGTTCTTCAAAGAGGTGGCTGAAAAAAATAAAGGAAAAAGATCAGCATTAAAAAAATGGATCTCAAAAAGGAACAGAGAGGAATGTGGTGAAGCTGAAAGATGAGGAAAGTAGCCAGGATGGCAAAAGCTCAAGTGGGAAAAAAAGGGAATGCTGAGGTAGAAAAAAAATTTCAGATGTCAGAAAGGAGGAAAGATCAGAATTGTGAAAACAAAGGTGACCAGGCAGTGTATGGAGAGAGATAAGGATAAAGCAGAAAAATTAAACACTTATGCTCAGTGTTCACTGAAGATAACCTTGGAGATCAGCTGCTGATTGGCAAGGGGCAGATGGGTGTGGGGGTGGATCTCTCATTTATAGATTTGGACAGCAAAACTGGAAGTAGACAAGGCCATTGAATCAGATCATACACAGTCCAGGATACTAAGTGCACTCAGAAAGGTGCTGGCAGGTGTGAGGAAGCACTAATGGTACTGGGAGACTGTAGAAGAGTGGTTGCAATTCTGCTTCACAAAATTGATGAGTACAGGTTGACATAGTTCAGAAAATGGGGTTTCTGATAAAGGAAAGGAACTATTTTCAATCCAGTGGGTTGCAAGTGTGTCAAAACAATTGTCTTGGATTGGGTGACTAGAGAATGACAAAGTACTTTGTGGTTTACTTGGATTTCAACAGTTTATGTAGCCCTGCATAGAAGGCTCTTAGAACAAGCAGCCTGCAAGTGGATCTCAGTAGTGGAACTGACAAAACAGAAGACAGCATTGTGATAAATGGAATTCGATCTGAGTCATGGGTAATTAGGGTGCTTCAGGGATGATATTCTGTCTACATTGCAAGCAAGCTTAAAGTTTTGCCAGGACAGGATGGGGAAAGAATGAGAAGTGATCTAAGAAAGATTGAGTAGTCAAAAGATTTGACAGCTGGACTTTGATGCTAAGTTCATTCATGCATGTGGGAATGCAGAAATCAAGGAGCTGTTTGGCTGAGGGGGGAGGTACTGTATTGCAGACTGGGAGAGATAGCATCTGTTGATTGGAAGGTAGCAAAACAATGCAACGAGGTGGCAACTGGGACCAAGAGGCATGCTAGGCTGTGAAGCAGGACAAGTTCAGATAATGCCCTCTGTACAAACCGAGGCCTCACCTGGACTACTGGGTTCAAACAGTAGGTTAGAAACAGTCCATTCAATCAAAATGTTTGGTGTCAGCACAAGGCATGAGATTAGGCAATAGGATACAAACGTAAGTACCTAAATGGTATTAAATGCACAGGAATCAAAGCTTTCCAATGGAATGGAACTTGCAGGACAGGATTATATTATGCTAATTGGATGGTTCTGGAAACACTTCACAAAAGATGAGGAAGACTGCAATAATTCAGGACATAGGATAATCAAAGAATCCCTACTAGCTAAAGAAAATGAAATTTTGCCAGTGATATTTTTGGTGCAACATTTCAGCACAGGGTAGCAGTTACAACCTTGAATACTTTGCTGGGCAGACTAGTGTGAACTTTTGGTCTTTATATCTGCCATGATATTACATGGCAAAGTCCTCAAGACCAGTGTTTGTCTATTGGGCTGAACCTGGAATCCATGTATAAAATGTTTTCTACATATGAAGTTTAACAAAATGTTTTTGGGTAATTAGCCAATTCATTAACATACTGTTAGCTTTCTGTATCGGGTGTTAACATGAATATGGAAAGCCTGCATTGAGGTTTAGCAAATCTCTGGAGAGCCAACAAATCAGTTTAAAGGAAAACAGTAAGTATACCAAACAGGTCAGTAAACTAAAATCAGCTTCCAAAACACTATGTACTAAAAACAGTTTAAACATTTGTAGGCCTTACTCAAAGTTAGGCAATCCTTCATTGCTGAAAAGGAGAGGTTAGACACCCACTTTGCCAAATTCCATTTGAATTAATAGGACTAGGCTAACTACAAAAAAAAAATATTCCTGGACTTTTATGCCAAGTTCAAGCTTTCTACCTCCTCTTCAGAGAATACTTGAAATGTTAATGTATATTGAACACCTAAAACTTCAATGAGATAGCTCTTCATACTACACAAGTAAAAAAACAGCAAAAAAGAATGTGCAAGAACAAAAAGAAAAGTTTATTATCTTTCACAAATCACAATAAGAAAACCTTAAAATGTTCAAGAACACAACATTAAGACGATTAAAGTGCAAACAAAAATGCTATTGGCAATACATTAACATCCACACTTTAAATTAAATTAGTTGCCACCCCTAAGCCGCAGCACCAGATGCAGAGTGGATTCTTTCTGGATGTTGTAGTCTGAAAGGGTGCGACCATCTTCCAGCTGTTTGCCCGCAAAGATCAACCTCTGCTGGTCAGGTGGAATGCCTTCTTTGTCCTGGATTTTTGCCTTGACATTCTCAATGGTGTCACTGGGCTCTACTTCCAGTGTAATTGTTTTGCCAGTCAGGGTTTTCACAAAGATCTGCATGCCACCCCTAAGCCGCAGCACCAGATGCAGAGTGGATTCTTTCTGGATGTTGTAGTCTGAAAGGGTGCGACCATCTTCCAGCTGTTTGCCCGCAAAGATCAACCTCTGCTGGTCAGGTGGAATGCCTTCTTTGTCCTGGATTTTTGCCTTGACATTCTCAATGGTGTCACTGGGCTCTACTTCCAGTGTAATTGTTTTGCCAGTCAGGGTTTTCACAAAGATCTGCATGCCACCTCTGAGACGCAGCACCAGATGCAGAGTTGATTCTTTCTGGATGTTGTAGTCTGAAAGGGTGCGACCATCTTCCAGCTGTTTGCCCGCAAAGATCAACCTCTGCTGGTCAGGTGGAATGCCCTCTTTGTCCTGGATTTTTGCCTTGACATTCTCAATGGTGTCACTGGGTTCTACTTCCAGTGTGATGGTCTTGCCAGTCAGGGTTTTCACAAAGATCTGCATACCACCTCTGAGACGCAGCACCAGATGCAAAGTGGATTCTTTCTGGATGTTGTAGTCTGAAAGGGTGCGACCATCTTCCAGCTGTTTGCCCGCAAAGATCAACCTCTGCTGGTCAGGTGGAATGCCCTCTTTGTCCTGGATTTTTGCCTTGACATTCTCAATGGTGTCACTGGGTTCTACTTCCAGTGTGATGGTCTTGCCCGTCAGGGTTTTCACAAAGATCTGCATACCACCTCTGAGACGCAGCACCAGGTGCAAAGTGGATTCTTTCTGGATGTTGTAGTCAGAAAGGGTGCGACCATCTTCCAGCTGTTTGCCTGCAAAGATCAACCTCTGCTGGTCAGGTGGAATGCCCTCTTTGTCCTGGATTTTTGCCTTGACATTCTCAATAGTGTCACTGGGTTCTACTTCCAGTGTGATGGTCTTGCCAGTCAGGGTTTTCACAAAGATCTGCATGCCACCTCTGAGACGCAGCACCAGGTGCAAAGTGGATTCTTTCTGGATGTTGTAGTCAGAAAGGGTTCGACCATCTTCCAGCTGTTTGCCTGCAAAGATCAACCTCTGCTGGTCAGGTGGAATGCCCTCTTTGTCCTGGATTTTAGCCTTGACATTCTCAATGGTGTCACTGGGCTCCACTTCCAGTGTGATGGTCTTGCCCGTCAGGGTTTTCACAAAGATCTGCATTGCCACCTTAAGTTTTAAAGAAAATAAGTGTTAAAAAACCTAGGATACTAGCAACATGCTGTGCCTAAGATTTCTACAGTATACAACCAGGTAGATACCTAGCACCATGAGATGGTAGTAACTTAAAATGTTAACAGTAACAAACTAGAAAGACTATTACACACAAGCATAGAAGTAAGTAACATGTCCAGAGCAGCAGTTACACTACTAAGCATTTTGCTTGGCAGAATGGATAGACCAATTGGTTCTATCATTTAATATGTTGCCTTAAGTCAAACCCTGGTACTATAAAACTAGAGCTTTTTTTTTCTCTCATCTCTCTGCTAGAAGTAGAAGTTCCTGTATAAGAAGTTTTTACTTTCAGTTTTAGTACCATATCTTAGCTATACATCCATCAGCGTCAGTTCCAGCAGTAATCTGCAACCGGAGGCTACGTGAAATAACGAGTGCCGCGCCAGCTCAAAATTTGTTACACCCAACACCCCCCCCCCCCCATCTGCGTCTCACTATTACCACCAGTGTGACCCCATATATTACGATAGGATATTCACAAGCATATCAACACCACAAAAATGACTACCCCAGTACATTCTCTCCATTAAACCATCATATAACGGAACACAAATAACAGAAAAGGAGAGTCATAAAGCGTAAGAAAATACTTAATTTCGACCTTACTGCTGGTTGTGCGCGTCTCCAGTCAGATAATAAACACTCAGCAAAACTTCAACTGCTCCTTGACTTCGGTCTGCGGAAACTGAAAGCTAAAAAGGCCCGTACTCCCATATTTATAGCATTTTTCTCATAGCCTTATCACAGCTACGCAACAGTGAGATCCTTACGCTTGCGGAAACGAGTACCTGCCGGAAAGACGCGCATTGCGGCCGTTTTAAAGCTCCGCACCCTGCTCATTCGACAGCCTTCTACCCCCGGCTCCCACCTCCCGCGTCACAGGGGTATTATTTTACCCCTTAATCTTCGCCGGTTCGGAGAGCGAGGTCGGGGGGGCGGGGTGGTGGAAAACGCGTTACGACTCAGAGCGGATGGATATCAGGCGGGAATAGAATGGAGACGGGGGAGGGGGAGGGGGAGCGGGTTTTGCGAAACCCTCTGGAATCTTCCTGCTCTGGTTTGTCCGTTAGAGGAGGAGGAGGGGAGGGGGTGCGGGGTGGTGTGAGGGGAACATGACGTCATGCTGAGAGGTGATTGGTGGCGGCTGTCCCAGCCCTTGTTGCTAGGGTTTTGCTGGTCTCTGCGAGAACATTCTGCTTTGTGGGCGCGGCGCGATTGGAGTTGCTTGTTTGTCACGCAGGATTATATTATTTTATTTATAAATATATAAATGAAATAGCTTTAAATGTAAACTAACAGAAAATTGACTTTTTTTTAAAATGATAAACTAGATCGCGGGAACCGGGGATAAAAAGCGGAGGGGGTGCGGTTCTATTTCTGAACTTAAATCGGGGGCGCTTTGTGCAAGCCGAACAGGTGAATCCCTTCCTTGTATTTCTTGTGGGGAAGTTGCCATACCTTAGGTTAATTTCTGTGATCGCCCGCCAAGGCTATTTCTTCCGTCATTTTGAATCGTGACAAACCATATCTAATGGTTACCCCAAAATCCACCTAGCTGACCACTGATTCCCATGTGCTAATTTCTGTGCCAGAAAAGGGACTCTGGCGTCCTGGTCACTCCTTTCTTTCCAAGGTGCCAAGTTACTTGGGGTTACTGAACCCGATTTGTGAATTTTTGTGCCAAAGAAGGGACCCTGGCATCCTGGTCACTCCTTTCTTTCTAAGGTGCCAAGTTACTTGGGGTTACTGAACCCTCATGTGTGAATTTCTTTGCAAAAGAAGGAACTTTGGTGTTCTGGTTACTGGAGTCGGGGTGGATGTTTCCACCCATCATGTTCCTGAGGGCCAGTCAGGTTTCAGTGAAGGAAGGAATAAGCTGTATGCTATGTTTAATCAAACACTTAAGGGGAAATAAAACAGTTCATGCATGGAAATGTCAGGTTTTTTGTGCCAATTTGTGATCTCTCTTCTAGCTATAAGGGTGAATGAGAGAGCAATTTTGAGTAACATTTATGGAGGGACTTAAAAAACAATTCAGAAGACAGCATGCCAGCCACAGGGCTGTACCATGTTTTCTAAGGAACAGAATTAAATTGTGCGAGAAATGACTGAATACGATCAC